>NC_053041.3:402968007-403271037 GCF_002575655.3 Aegilops tauschii subsp. strangulata
GTAGAACAAATCACTAGGTAAACATTTAAATGGCTCATCATTGTGCATCAAACTCAAATTATCTAGCAAATTTAGTTTGTTCACTTTCAAGAAATGTAGCTTAAGTATTACTAGCAACAACAAAAAAGTTGGCTCCAGAAACTTATAGGCTGTCTATTTCATGTTTCAACAGATAGAAATGGTGGTATATTATACCTTTGGCAATGCCTTTGATGATGGAGACCCGAGTTGACCAGTCAAGGATCCTCGTCTCGGCGTCGCCGTCCTTGATATCCAAATACTGGGAAAGGCTACCGGTCGCCATGAACTCATAGACGAGGAAGCACTCCCCTCTAGCCCGGGAGCGGCAGAAACCCCTTAAGCCAACAAGGTTTTCATGCCGCAGCGATGTAAGCACACGGAGCCCTTTCAAGAAGTCGGCCTCCTCCGACTTGCAACTGCTCTTGTTGATGCTCTTGACGGCGACGACCGAGCCATCCCGCATTATCCCTCTATGTGTCGCCGCAAAGGTGCTCTTGCCAAGCACATTGATGTCCGAGAAGTACTGCGTCGCGCACTCCACCTCTTCGAGATTGAACCTTACGCTCGGGGACCCCTCCGGCGATAGCCGTACTCCGTGTTGCGATCCCTCCGACGAAGTGTCCCAGCCACTAGAATACTCAACATTGATCAATGAGGAGGCACTCTTCTGATATGTTTCCTTTGATTGCTCCAAACTAGGCCTGCCTTCCAAGCTCTCCACAGAACAACCAACCTTTTGCTTCTGCCGGCGGTGCCATGAGAAGACAGATAGACCACAAGCCGCCACACCAGCTATAATTATGATTGTTCCGGCAAGAACAGCTCCTGAAGAGAGCGTTGATGACCTCGAGCATGCGCCGATGTCGCAATTTGTGTTTTGGCTTATATTTTGTGGAGTTTGCTGTGGTTTGATGGAGGTTGATTCGGGTTTATGTGGCATTTGTTCATCAACGTTGTCATCGTTAGGACAGGCTTTCAGAGAACCAAAGTGAGACCCGCAGAGCTCTAAATTGTTGTCGAACTTAAATCCATGACCCAATTTCTTCAGACCTATAAAATATCAGTGGAGACAAGACAATTCAGACGGCCACAGAGGCAGTGACATTGTAAACATGAACACCATTGTTGAAGACTACCTACCAGAAGGAACACTTCCTGAAAGTGTATTGTTGCGGAGGTCCAGTGTTGCAAGCTGTGGGATACCGGCAAGCTTGGAAGGGATGGAGCCAAACAGGTGATTGGAGCTCAAGTCCAGCCGTGTCAGCTCCGGCAAGTCCCCTAGAGACGCCGGTATCGCCCCGGTGAGCTGGTTGGACTGAACGGCAAGAACAGTGAGCTTCTTGAGCTCACCCAGCTGAGTTGGGATGCTCCCTGAGAGCTGGTTGTAGCCCAGCTGCAGCACTGCAGGAAAGAACACAAACTTCTCAGCCATTTACCATTAGAGAAGAACTATCGATCACTGTTTCAAATTGATTAGTGTTCCAGCTTTTTGGTACGGCTAATTAATCAAATCCTGGAAGTGGACAGGTAATTAATTATAATGGCTATTGTGAGCTGTAGGAACAGTCCATGTACAGGGAATAAATGTGGACGCATTTCAGAGGTTGAATGCACACATCAAGTAGCCGTGCAAGAGGACAAAATGTAATCAGAAGAATTCAAAGTTTTGGTCCATGCAGGTAATCAGCAGCAGACAAGAAACTGGGAGGGCGAGCCACGAGTAGAAACAAACCAAATGTACTTGCCAAATTCAAATTCTGAGTACTAGATGTGTACCGAATGTCATAAAATTCAGGATCAGAAATACACGTACCCAGAAGTATCAAAACTGATTTGCCAAATTACAAATATAAGAATGTAGGATTACTTTTTTCGGTACCACTTTCAAAACTGAAGAACTCGCTCAGTAGTCAGTATACAGTAGTAAGTACAGTACCTTGGAGGCGATGGAGGCGGCCGAGCTCGACGGGGATGCCCCCGGACAGGTTGTTGACGCCGAGGTAGAGCTCCGCGAGGTCGGGGAGGTCGCCGAGCTCGCGAGGGATCGCCCCGCCCAGGTCGTTGTAGTGGAGGTACAGCCCGGTGAGTCCCGGGAGCATGGCCACCGCCGGCGAGACGCTCCCGGAGAGCCGCCTCCCCTGCAAGGAGACGACAGAGACCCTCCCGCTAGCGTCGCAGGAGACGCCCTCGAAGTAGTCCCCGCGGCCGCACGGGTCCCCGCCGCGCGACCACGACGCCAGCGCCGGCGCGCGCCCCGACGGGTCCAGCGCCGCCTTGATCTCCATCAGCGCGTCCGTCTCGGCATTGCCGGAATTGGAGGAGGAGGAGGTCGCGGCGACGGACGCGATGAGGAGCAGGATGAGGGGGGCGCTGTTGGACGCCATGGGGAACGGGGAGGCGGAGACGCAGAGGCAGAGAGAGAACAGCAGAGTAGCTTCGGGTGTGCGGAGGGGTTGGAATTTGGGGGCTTATAGGGGGGTTTGCGGTAAAAAGGACGATGTGGGGGTGGTGGGGTTAGTGTCAGTCAAAAGGCGGTTGGATGGACGGTAAAAAGGTGGAAAGCGGAGGGGGCTTACGGGGATTTGCGAGTCGCGTTCGATTACACGTCCACGTGTGGGATGGATCGGATGCCGTATCTGTGTCAAGTGAGTCGGGACGACACCCTGAAGATGGACAAATGCAGTAGTACTACCGTACTTCAAGTTGCGTCACTTTTTTTTGACAGGTTTATATGCTAGATATTTTTTTTAGAAAAGGAGGATGACCCCGGCCTCTACATCTGGGCGATGCATGCGGCCACTTTATTAATTATTCTCATAAGACCTTACAAAGTCATACAACAGTAAGACTGAAGCCACCGTCTAATCAACAACTGTCGCTATACCTATCCAGTTGATGAAGGGGCGCTGATAGTCTGAGCCTAATACCAAACAGACATCGCAGCCAAACCTAAACTTCTAAGACCTGAGGTCCCAACCAGGACGCCTGCCTGGTATGGGGCACCTACCAGTCCGGCGCACTCCTCAACCAGGACGCCTGCCGGGTATGGGGCCGCCGCAGCCACCTGCCACGAGTCAGTAAACATGACATTCAGAGTATGCAACTCATATACCAATATCTAAACACGTGAGCTCGTATATAGCATAGGACCGGAACATCTATCAAGGCAGCATATACGACTAGCATATGAACGAGCAAGTAGGGGATGAACAAGTCATACCCTCCGATAGGCCACGCAAGGGTCGCAGCGGCAGCATCAGCCTCGGCTTCGTCCGTGGCCTTCTTCTTAACAACGGCGACAGCCATGGCGTTGGTGCAGGGGAAGTAATCAAAGCAGAGAATGGAGATGGAGACGGATCGGGAGCAGTCACGCCGAGACGCTCCCCAAAAAACTTATCGCCCTTCTCCCGATGCAGGATCTTGAAGGACAGGGTTCCACAGAACTGCTCTCCCATCTAACTGTGCACGTGAGCAACATGATGTGATCGTTTGAAGCAGCATGGAGCTTGGAATAGTAGATGACGACTAAGGTTGTGCAAAGACGCAGTGATTGTGTTAGCTGCACTGGCCAACGCCTCCAATATATATGTCGGGTAGGTTGTTAGAACATAAAGCTTATTGTGCCATTAAAGAACTTCATTACTACATCCGTTCTGGTTTATTGGTCCCCTTAGTATTTTATGTCAAATTTTGACCATAGATTTAATTAAGAAAATAATAATGCATGTCACCAAAAATTATATCGTTGGATTCATGTTTGAACATAGTTTCCGGTGATATTATTTTTGGTTACATGCATTAACATTTTCTTAGTTAAATTTAAGGTCAAACTTTAGCACAAAATACGAAGGGGACTAATAAACCCGGACGGGGGTAGTATGATTTTAAGGTTGCTGATGAAAAGTGATTATTTGATATTAGTTCTCTAGATGAATGGAGCACACGAGCTTATGAAAATATTAAATTACATAAAGAAAAAATTAAACAATGGCATGATAAAAGAATTCATAAACGAGAATTCCATATTGGTGATAAAGTTCTTTTATACAAGTCTTCTTTCAGATATTTTACAGATAAACTCCTCTAAATGGGGAGATCCATATATCGTCGAAGAAGTTTACCGTTCCGGAGCCATAAAAATAAACAACGCCAAAGGAAACAACTTGAAGGTAGTTAATGGGCAAAAAATTAAACATTATAGTGCAGGTACCCCATTAATATTGATTCGAACATTATTCAAGTAATTGAACCAGAAGATTACATCGAAAAGACCTTCCGAAACATTCCAGAATCCTGAAAAAAGGAATAGGGATTTTGGATCTCTGAGGTTGGCATGGCTCCCCAAAGGCTCCACACCAAGCATCGTATTGTTCAACCCGCTCCGAGTAAACCTCCCTTTAGTGAGGTCTACTACAAGTGGTATTTGGGAGAGGAAGATGCCATCGATCATGGAGATATTACGAAGGCAGCCGGCGACAAGATCAAGGGAGGTGGAGAAGACAACTGAGAGTCCCCCTTCGAGGATATGGAGAAGGGTGATACTTTCCAAACTCTTTATCCTGATCTTTCTTTGTCAAATATTAATGCATTGAAGGCCATTGAGGCGATCTATGCTCAGAACATGGTGCTTACTCAAGAAGTTATTGCATTGGGTGAACAAAACCGTGCTCTTTGCAGGATCATCAACGAGGTGAGGTCATTATCTGCAAAGGACAAGCCTACCACTTCATCACCAACGGGTATGGCACCACCCTTGCTTTGTTACAAGCTTGGGGAGGTTCCCCAGTATCGTATCACCATCACTTTTTATCATCATATATATTAGTTTGGTCCTTAGTTATTTCGTGATCTAGAATAAAAGTATTAGTATGAAGTAGTTTGAGTGTTCGTTTCGTTCCAGTGCTATCAATGTAATCGTGCTTGAAAGTTATAATAAAGAGTAGTATGAGTTTGAGTCTTCCTTTACTTTTATCCTTTTGCATAAGATCACTCACAGCAAAAATAATAAAAAGTTCATATGCTAATCTCATGGGAGTAATGGCTTCACATAAAAGGAGTATGATTGGTAAAATTTATTGGAAGTTAACAAACAAAGCATCAGTCATTGATGTAGTTCATGAAAGAATAATGAAGGAAGAGATATTTCACATATAAATATACTATCTTGGACATTTTTTATGATTGTGAGCTCCCATTAATTATATTAATTATTTCCAATCAAGTAGTTATGTTGGACAAGGAAGACAACGTAATGGGTTATGTTTGCTTATATTCACATAGAAGTTATATTGTCATGGATCCTCTAACATATGGCGCTTGCTTATAATCTTTTGCTAGCCAAAATTTATGTACTAAGTAGAGACACTACTTATGCATCCAAATACCCTTTAACCTAGTTTCCTGTCATGAGAATCCACCATATCTACCTATGTGATGGTGTCCTGGACTAAGGGGTGCTAACCTATAGAACCAACAGTCCACGGGTCGAGCTTACGGCCCGCCAATCGCTACAAGGAAGGACTCCGGAAGCTATGAACCTCGGCTTGACCAATATGGAAACCTCCGAAGACTTGATGTGCACTCCAAGGACTGCTAAATAGTCAACATGTTGGCAACCGACTATATGTGTAACCTAGGTACCCCCGATGCATAGCCATGGGGTTTAGTCTTTAGGGACATGATTACCAGCCTTAGGGTTAGAACACAATCATACGATCTCGAGGTAGATCATCTTGTACTCTATACTCCATCACATCAATACAATCAAAGCAGGATGTAGGGTTTTACCTCTTCGAGAGGGTCCGAACCCGGGTAAACATCATCTCCCTTCGTACCTCGTTACCATTGTTCCTAGACCTACAGCTCAGGACCCCCTACCCGAGAGCTGCCGGTTTTAGCACCGACATTGGTGGCCCATGCAGGTCCCACTGTTCGGTTGCTCCGGAATAATGGAGGTATCGATCAACGATCATACCCAAAACGGTGTATCTTCTACGCCGGACCCTCAAGTCGTCGGATCAAACGGAGTCCAAAACACATCAGATCACCCCTCCTCCCTCAAGAGTCGAAGGGTGACGACATCGAATCTATGACCGAGCCACACACTCTGTCCCTAGCTCGACTGTTGGGGATATAACTACTGGGTATGAACCGCCCAGGAGGGGCCGGGTCATACCACTGGCGACTTATCGATGAAGATGGCGGGTCATAGCAAGCCTATTGATGGCCCAAGACCCAGAGGCGACTTGAGGCCCAAGAGGATGAACCGCCATATGTATAACTTGTTTTGTAAGGCAAGCTTAGTTAGTCACCGAGTCGGACACGTTGTGTATGAGCCGGCCGGGACTCTGTAAGCCGTCGGGCATCAACCTGTGTATATAAAGGGTGACCCGACGACGAGTTAAGGGCAAGAAAGAAGAGATCGAGAACTAGGTCAAGCGTATTTGCTCCCTAGTAATCGAAACCCAAGCAATACAATCCCAAACTGGAGTAGGCCTTTACCTCCACCGCGAGGGGCTGAACCAGTATAAACTCTCTGTGTCCTTTGTCCCGTTTAACCCCTTTAAGCTAACCTAGTTGCGATGGCTCCACGACTAACTCCTTACGCTAGGACATCTGCCGTGTTAAGTCCACGACAGTTGGCGCCCACCGTGGGGCCAGCGCACGGTGGTTTTGAGTTCTTGAAGGCAGCTTCGCAGGGATCAAGGGATACGCTGTGGGCCGAATGACCAAGAGTCGTCGCGGCAAGCTCTACATCGACGATGCAGGCTAGGGCCCCGAGGCCGGCTCAGTTGAGTACGGGTACCAGGTCCCCTTCGGCGGAATCCACGTCTTCATCGGCAAGAACAGCGAATCGGGCCCTGAGCCGGACATCTGCACCGACATCATCGAGACGGCTCAACGTGCACAACCCGCCAAGGTTCAAGCCGCTTTGAAGCATGCCTTTGTTGGTTGCATCCATGGGGCGGAATTTGAGGAAGGATCTGTGTCCGACGGTGAGACGGCCATCTACTCTGATGGTGAATCGTCAACCGACGAAACCAATTCAATGTATCAATTGCAGGACGGCCGCCTTGGGGGCTGTTCCGATGGCGACAGTATTCCGGACCCCTATGATTCGCCGAACAGGGTGGCGATCTTCATGGCCGGTACACAGCCGGCGCTCGGTTCAACAACCGCCGCGGCTATGACCTCTAGCTCAACGGCTGCGGCGGCGGCTGGTGCTAGCGGCTCTGCAGGCCCGTCGGCTCAGGTTTTGACAGAGTTGTTGGAGGCTTTGGTGACTTTGATGGGGATGGAGATAACCCCGGATACTCAAGAACAACATAAGGTGGATGTTGTGAAGCTACGAGATGAGATAGCTCAAGCTAAGGAGGAACTGGCAGCTGAGAATGCTAGGATGGCCACGGAGCGAGCTGCTTTGGACGCTCAGGCACAATGGATTCAGGAAGACTCTTTCCGGCTCACCTTGGATCAAAACGCTTCAAATGAAATCATGAGAAGGAGGCACCAGAGTCATTTACCCCCGGTTTATGATGCGAGAAACCTCTTCAACACGCCTAGAGCAGGGACCAGTAACCCGCCGGTGGGGAACTGGGCGGTTGAGGCGCCCGTGACTGGAGCGCCGGTTCAGCCGCGTATGATGGATCCGCCTCGTTTGAATATTACTCCGCCTCAGCACGTTCCGACACCGCCGGGTCATTATTCTAACCATTTGGATAATATGATTGCTGCGACGACACGATTGGCGGCTCTCCCAGTTGAAGGCGAGTCTCCGGCTGTGATAGAGACATGGAGGGCCAGAGAGCTTCTTCAGACAGCACTGGATCAACAGGCGGCTTATTCGTACAACCGTGAAAGTATTCACTCAACCCCTCGACCAAGCCTGAGTTATAGAAGGCACATTGACTCGCCAGCAGTTTCAAGCAGTGAACAACGCCGTAACCAACCTCGTGGGCATGACTGATACGTCCATTTTGCATCATGCTTTTATATCGATATTTATTGCATTATGGGCTGTTATTTCACATTATGTCACAATACTTATGCCTTTTCTCTCTTATTTTACAAGGTTTACATGAAGTGGGAGAAAGCCGGCAGCTGGAATTCTGGGCTGGAAAAGGAGCAAATATTAGAGACCTATTCTGCACAACTCCAAAAGTCCTGAAACTCCACGAAAGTCAGTTTTGGAATATATTAAAAATATTGGGCGAAGAAAGCACCAGAGGGGGGCACCCACTGTCCACGAGGGTGGAGGGCGCGCCCCCTGCCTCGTGGGCCACCTGGAAGCCCCCCGATGCCCAACTTCTGGTATAAGGTGTCTTTTGCCCTGGAAAAAATCAGAAGGAAGCTTTTGGGACGAAGCGCCGCCGTCTTGAGGCGGAACCAATCTAGGGCTCCGGCGGAGCTGTTCTGCCGGGGAAACATCCCTCCGGGAGGGAGAAATCGTCACCATCGTCATCACCATCAATCCTCTCATCGGGAGGGGGTCAATCTCCATCAGCATCTTCACCAGCACCATCTCCTCTCAAACCCTAGTTCATCTCTTGTATCCGATCTTTGTCTCAAAACCTCAGATTGGTACCTGTGGGTTGCTAGTAGTGTTGATTACTCCTTGTAGTTGATGCTAGTTGGTTTATTTGATGGAAGATTATATGTTCAGATCCTTTATGCACATTAATACCCCTCTGATTATGAACATGAATATGATTTGTGAGTAGTTACGTTTGTTCCTGAGGACATGGGAGAAGTCTTGTTATAAGTAGTCATGTGAATTTGGTATTCGTTCGATATTTTGATGAGATGTATGTTGTCTTTCCTCTAGTGGTGTTATGTGAACGTCGACTACATGACACTTCACCATTGTTTGGGCCTAGGGGAAGACATTGGGAAGTAATAAGTAGATGATGGGTTGCTAGAGTGACAGAAGCTTAAACCCTACTTTATGCGTTGCTTCGTAAGGGGCTGATTTGGATCCATATGTTTCATGCTATGGTTAGGTTTACCTTAATTCTTCTTTCGTAGTTGCGGATGCTTGCGAGGGGGTTAATCATAAGTGGGATGCTTGTCCAAGGAAGGGCAGTACCAAAGCACTGGTCCACCCACATATCAAATTATCAAAGTAACGAACGCGAATCATATGAGCATGATGAAAACTAGCTTGACGATAATTCCCATGTGTCCTCGGGAGCGCTTTCCTTTATATAAGAGTTTGCCCAGGCTTGTCCTTTGCTATAAAAAGGATTGGGCCACCTTGCTGCACCTTGTTTACTTTTGTTACTTGTTACCCGTTACGAATTACCTTACCATAAAACTATCTGTTACCGATAATTCAGTGCTTGCAGAGAATATCTTACTGAAAACTGCTTGTCATTTCCTTCTGCTCCTCGTTGGGTTCAACACTCTTACTTATCGAAAGGACTACGATAGATCCCCTATACTTGTGGGTCATCAAGACTCTTTTCTGGCGCCGTTGCCGGGGAGTGAAGCGCCTTTGGTAGGTGGAATTTGGTAAGGAAAAAATTATATTGTGTGCTGAAATTTACTGTCACTTGTTACTCTGGAAAATAATCCTTTGAGGGGCTTGTTCGGGGTATCTTCACCCCGACCAATAGAGCAAAGAGTTGCTCCTCAACCTACTAAACCTACTGAAAATGTTTACTTTGAAATTCCTTCGGTTATGATAGAGAAACTGCTAGCTAATCCTTTTACAGGAGATGGAACATTATATCCCGATATGCACCTAATCTATGTGGATGAAGTTTGTGGATTATTTAAGCTTGCAGGTATGCCCGAGGACGTTATCAAGAAGAAGGTATTCCCTTTATCTTTGAAGGGAAAGGCATTGACATGGTTTAGGCTATGTGATGATATTGGATCATGGAACTACAACCGATTGAAATTGGAATTCCATCAGAAGTTTTACCCTATGCATCTGGTTCATCGTGATCGTAATTATATATATAATTTTTGGCCTCGCGAAGGAGAAAGTATCGCTCAAGCTTGGGGGAGGCTTAAGTCAATGTTATATTCATGCCCTAATCATGAGCTCTCAAGAGAAGTTATTATTCAAAAAATTTATGCTCGGCTTTCTCTCAATAATCGCTCCATGCTCGATACTTCTTGTACTGGTTCTTTTATGATAAAGACTATTGAATTCAAATAGGATTTATTGGAAAGAATTAAACGCAACTCTGAAGATTGGGAACTCGATGAAGGTAAGGAGTCAGGTATAACACCTAAGTTTGATTGTGTTAAATCTTTTATGGATACCGATGCTTTTCGTGAATTTAGCACTAAATATGGACTAGACTCTGAGATAGTAGCTTCTTTCTGTGAATCATTTGCTACTCATGTTGATATCCCTAAGGAGAAGTGGTTTAAATATCATCCTCCCATTGAAGTAAAATTAGTTGAACCTATTAAAGTTGAAGAAAAGAATATCACTTACAATGTTGATCCTATTGTTCCTACCGCTTATATTGAGAAACCACCTTTCCCTGTTAGAATAAAGGATCATGCTAAACCTTCAACTGTTGTTCATAAGAGTAATGCTAGAACACCTTCACCCCCTGAGCAAATTAAAGTTGAACCTAGTATTGCTATGGTTAAAGATCTCTTGGTCAATAATATTGATGGGCATGTTATTTACTTCTGTGATGAAGCTGCTAGAATAGCTAGACCGGATACTAAAAATAAACATAGACCTATTGTAGGCATGCCTGTTGTTTCTGTTAAAATAGGAGATCATTGCTATCATGTCTTATGTGATATGGGTGCTAGTGCGAGTGCAATACCTCATTCCTTATACGAAGAAATTATGCATGATATTGCACCTGCTGAGATAGAAAATATTGATGTTACAATTAAGCTTGCCAATAGAGATACTATTTCACCAATTGGGATTGTTAGAGATGTTGAAGTCTTGTGTGGGAAAGTTAAATATCCTACTGATTTTCTTGTTCTTGGTTCCCCACAAGATTACTTTTGTCCCATTATATTTGGTAGACCCTTCTTGAATACTGTTAATGCTAAGATAGACTGCGAAAAGGATATTGTTACTATTGGTTTAGGGGATATGTCTCATGATTTTAATTTGGCTAAATTTCGTAGACAACCCCGTGATAAAGAATTGCCTAGTAAAGATGAAATTATTGGTCTTGCTTCTATTGCCGTGCCTCCTAATGATCCTTTAGAACAATATTTGCTAGACCATGAAAATGATATGTTTATGAATGAAAGAAGGGAAATCGATGAAGTATTCTTTAAATAGGGGCCTACTTTGAAACACAACTTGCCTGTTGAAATTTTAGGGGGTCCTCCTCCACCCAGGGGTGATCCTGTGTTTGGGCTTAAACCATTACCTGATACTCTTAAATATGCTTATCTTGATGAAAAGAAGATATATCCTCTAATTATTAGTGCTACTTTCAGAGCAGGAAGAAGAGAAATTATTGAAAACTCTGAAGAAGCACCATGCTGCTATTGGATATACTCTTGATGATCTTAAGGGCATTAGTCCCACTCTATGCCAGCACAAAATAAAATTGGAGAAAGACGCTAAACCGGTTGTTGATCACCAACGACGGTTAAATCCTAAGATGAAAGAAGTGGTAAGAAATGAAATACTAAAGCTTCTGGAGGCAGGTATAATTTATCCCGTTGCTGATAGTCAGTGGGTAAGTCATGTCCATTGTGTCCCTAAGAAGGGAGGTATTACTGTTGTTCCTAATGATAAAGATGAATTGATCCCACAAAGAATTGTCACATGTTATAGAATGGTAACTGACTTCCAGAAATTAAATAAATCTACTAGAAAGGATCATTACCCTTTACCTTTTATTGATCAAATGCTAGAAAGATTATCCAAACATACACATTTCTGCTTTCTAGACGGTTATTCTGGTTTCTCTCAAATACCTGTGTCAAAAGAGGATCAGGAAAAGACCACTTTTACTTGCCCTTTCGGTACCTTTGCTTATAGATGTATGCCTTTTGGTTTATGTAATGCACCTGCTACCTTTCAAAGATGTATGACTGCTATATTCTCTAACTTTTGTGAAAAGATTGTTGAGATTTTCATGGATGATTTCTCCGTGGATGGAACTTCTTTTGATGATTGCTTAAGCAACCTTGATCGAGTTTTGCAGAGATGTGAAGAAACTAATCTTGTCTTGAATTGGGAGAAGTGCCACTTTATGGTTAATGAAGGTATTGTCTTGGGGCATAAAATTTCTGAAAGAGGTATTGAAGTTGATAAAGCTAAAGTTGATGCTATTGAAAAGATGCCATGTCCTAAGGATATTAAAGGTATAAGAAGTTTCCTTGGTCGTGTCGGTTTTTATAGGAGGTTCATTAAAGACTTCTCAAAAAATTCTAGGCCTCTGACTAATCTCTTACAAAAAGATGTTCCTTTTGTCTTTGATGATGATCGTGTAGAAGCATTTGAAATACTTAAGGAAGCCTTGATTTCTGCACCTATTGTTCAGCCACCTGATTTGAATTTACCCTTTGAAATTATGTGTGAGGCTAGTGATTATGCTGTAGGTGTTGTTCTAGGACAAAGAGTTGATAAGAAATTAAATTTTATCCAATATGCTAGTAAAACTCTAGACAGTGCCCAGAGAAATTATGCTACTACTGAAAAAGAATTTTTAGCAGTTGTATTTGCTTGTGATAAGTTCAGACCTTATATTTTTTATTCTAAAGTAACTGTTCACACTGATCATGCTGCTATTAAATATCTTATGGAAAAGAAAGATGCTAAACCTGGACTTATTAGATGGGTCCTCTTGCTACAAGAATTTGATTTGCATATTATTGATGGAAAGGGAGCTGAGAACCCCGTTGCAGACAACTTATCTAGGTTAGAGAATGTTCTTGATGACCCACTACCTATTGATGATAGCTTTCCTGATGAACAATTAGCTGTCATAAATGCTTCTCGTACTGCTCCATGGTATCCCGATTATGCTAATTACATTGTTGCTAAATTCATACCACCTAGTTTCACATACCAGCAAAAGAAAAAGTTTTTTCTATGATTTAAGACATTACTTCTGGGATGACCCACACCTTTATAAAGAAGGAGTAGGTGGTGTTACTAGATGTTGTGTACCTGAGCATGAATAGGAATAGATCCTAGGCAAGTGTCACTCCGAGGCTTATGGAGGACACCACGCTGGAGATAGAACTGCACATAAGGTATTGCAATCCGGTTTTTATTGGCCTACTCTTTTTAAAGATGCCCAAAAGTTTGTCTTGTCTTGTGATGAATGTCAAAGAATTGGTAATATTAGTAGACGTCAAGAAATGCCTATGAACTATTCACTTGTTATTGAACCATTTGATGTTTGAGGCTTTGATTATATGGGACCGTTTCCTTCCTCTAATGGGTATACACATATTTTAGTTGCTGTTGATTACGTTACTAAGTGGGTAGAAGCTATTCCAACTAGTAGTGCTGATCATAACACCTCTATTAAGATGCTTAAAGAAGTTATTTTTTCGAGGTTTGGAGTCCCTAGATACTTAATGACTGATGGTGGTTCACATTTGATTCATGGTGCTTTTCGTAAAATGCTTGCTAAGTACGATGTTAATCATAGAATTGCATCTCCATACCACCCACAGTCTAGTGGTCAAGTAGAACTGAGTAATAGGGAGATTAAATTAATTTTGCAAAAGACTGTTAATAGATCTAGAAAGAATTGGTCCAAGAAACTTGATGATGCATTATGGGCCTATAGAACTGCATATAAAAATCCTATGGGTATGTCTCCGTATAAAATGGTTTATGGAAAAGCATGTCACTTACCTCTCGAACTAGAACATAAGGCATATTGGGCCATTAAAGAGCTCAATTATGATTTCAAACTTGCCGGTGAGAAGAGACTATTTGACATTAGCTCACTTGATGAGTGGAGAACCCAGGCCTATGAGAATGCCAAACTGTTTAAAGAAAAAGTTAAAAGATGGCATGACAGAAGGATACAAAAGCGTGAGTTTAATGTAGGTGATTATGTTTTGTTATACAACTCTCATTTAAGAATTTTTGCAGGAAAACTCCTCTCTAAATGGGAAGGTCCTTACGTTATCGAGGAGGTCTATCGTTCTGGTGCCATAAAAATCAACAACTTCGAAGGCACAAATCCAAAGGTGGTGAACGGTCAAAGAATCAAACATTATATCTCAAGTAATCCCATAGATGTTGAAACCAATGTTATTGACACCGTAAGCCCGGAGGAGTACATAAGGGACACTTTCCAGAATGTTTCAGACTCCGAAAAGGAATAGGTATGTGGTACGGTAAGTAAACCGACTCCAAAATAGTTCTAATAGCAATTTCTTTCCGTTTTGGAATATTTAAGAAAATAGGAAAATAAGAAGTAGTCCGAAAGGGACACGAGGCATCCACGAGGGTGGAGGCGCGCCCTACCCCCCTGGGCGCACCCCCTGCCTCGTGGGCACCTCGTGTGCTCTCCGGACTCCGTTTTCTTGCACGATACTTCTTTTGGTCGGCAAAAATTCATTATATAATCTCCCGAAGGTTTAGACCACCGTACCACGACACAATCCTTTGTTTTTGTTTTGAGTTGTTTCTACCGCAGATTAGAGAAATATGTCATCCCAGGATTCGGAGGGAGAAAGCTATGTGGCTGATTACCTTGCAGACCCTAAGGTCTACGGGGACTTGGAGCATTGTGGTTGGACCACGGAGGAATAAGAAGACTATGAACCTAGGGGAAAGGAGGAGATGAGCTTAGATCAAGATGAAGTCCCATTACCTCAACCCGGGGACATGCATGTGGATTTCAAAAAGTCAAGCCTCCCTGATAGAGCAAAGAAACCTAAGATCGAGTTTATCCCTTTTTGCCTCTTGCAGGAGAACAAGCAGGGACTATGCAAAAAGATATTAAGCCTTGAGCAGGAGATCGATGACCTAAGGGAGCAAAATTCTACCCTCAAGCGCAAATTAAGGAAGAAGCCTACGTCATCAACAACTCCATCATCACCACCTCCGAAGAAAGAGACATAGATACATGGGTATGGGCACTCCCCTTGGCAACTGCCAAGCTTGGGGGAGGTGCCCCGGTATCGTATCACCATCACACTTCTATCTTTACCGTTTTTCTTAGTTCGATCCTTTTGGTTATATCTTGATATAGTAGAATAAAGTTTAGTATGATCTAGCTTTGAGTTTTTGTGTTGATTCTTATCTATGTAATCGAGTCCGTGAGCTATATATAATGAAGATTAGTCTTGAGTCGAGGGCTTAGTTATCTTGCTATGATCTTGAGGGAATAAAAGAAAAAAAAGGAAGAAATAAATAAATAAAGAAAGAAATAAAGAGATCATGTTGATCTTTTGGATAGTAATGACTTCACATATAAAGAGTATGATGAATAAAAGTTGCTGGGAGTTAACAAACATAGTTTTGGTCATCGTTGCAATTAATAGGAAGTAATAAAGAAAGAGAGGTTTTCACATATAAATATACAATCTTGGACATCTTTTATGATTGTGAGCACTCATAAAAATATGACATGCTAAAAAGTTGATGTTGGACAAGGAAGACAACGTAATGGGTTATGTTTTCTTATATCCGAAATAAATTATATTGTAATGGATCATCCAACATGTTGAGCTTGCCTTTCCCCCTCATGCTAGCCAAATTCGTTGCACCAAGTAGAGATACTACTTGTGCTTATAAATATCCTTAAACCCAGTTTTGCCATGAGAGTCCATCATATCTACCTATGGATTGAGTAAGATCCTTCAAGTAAGTTGTTGTCGGGGATCGTAGCAGAAATTTAAAATTTTCTACGCATCACCAAGATCAATCTATGGAGTAATCTAGCACCGAGGGGAAGGGGAGTGCATCTACATACCATTGTAGATCGCTAAGCGGAAGTGTTGCAAGAACGCGGATGAAGGAGTCGTACTCATAGCGATTCAGATCGCGGTTGATTCCGATCTAAGCGCCGAACCACGGCGCCTCCGCGTTCAACACACGTGCAGCCCGGTGACGTCTCCCACGCCTTGATCCAGCAAGGGGAGAAGGAGAAGTTGGGGAAGACTCCATCCAGCAGCAGCACGACGGCGTGGTGGTGGTGGAGGAGCGCGAAACTCCAGCAGGGCTTCGCCAAGCACTACGAGAGACGAGGAGGGAGAGAGGTATGGCTGCGCCTGGGAGAGAATAACTCGTGTATTGGGCAGCCCCTAGACCTCAACTATATATAGGGGGAGGGGAGGGGGCTGCGCCCCCTCTAGGGTTCCCACCCCAAGGGGTGCGGCAGCCCCAGATCCCATCTAGGGTGGCGGCCAAAGGGGGGAGAGGAGGAGGCGCACCTGGGGTGGGCCTTAGGGCCCATCTGCCCTAGGGTTTGCCCCCATCTTCTCTTGAGGCGCCTTGGGCCTTGGTGGGGGCGCCCCAACCCACCTAGGGGCTGGTCCCTTCCCACTATTGGCCCACGCAAGCCTCTGGGGCTGGTGACCCCTCCCGGTGGACCCCCGGACCCTTCCGGTGGTCCCGGTACATTACCGGTGATGCCCGGAACACTTCCGGTGGCCAAATCCTCACTTCCTATATATCAATCTTTACCTCCGGACCATTCCGGAACTCCCCGTGACGTCCGGGATCTCATCCGAGACTCCAAACAACATTCGTTAACCGCGTACATACTTTCCCTATAACCCTAGCGTCATCGAACCTTAAGTGTGTAGACCCTACGGGCTCGGGAACCATGCAGTCATGACCGAGACATATCTCCGGCCAATAACCAACAGCGGGATCTGGATACCCATGTTGGCTCCCACATGTTCCACGATGATCTCATCGGATGAACCACGATGTCAAGGATTCAATCAATCCCGTATACAATTCCCTTTGTCTACCGGTATAGTACTTGCCCGAGATTCGATCGTCGGTATCCCGATACCTTGTTCAATCTCGTTACCGGCAAGTCTCTTTACTCGTTCCGTAACACATCATCCTGTGATCAACTCCTTGGTCACATTGTGCACATTATGATGATGTCCTACCGAGTGGGCCCAGAGATACCTCTCCGTTTACACAGAGTGACAAATCCCAGTCTCGATTCGTGCCAACCCAACAGACACTTTCGGAGATACCTGTAGTGCACCTTTATAGCCACCCAGTTACGTTGTGACGTTTGGTACACCCAAAGCATTCCTACGGTATCCGGGAGTTGCACAATCTCATGGTCTAAGGAAATGATACTTGACATTAGAAAAGCTTTAGCAGACGAACTACACGATCTTGTGCTAGGCTTAGGATTGGGTCTTGTCCATCACATCATTCTCCTAATGATGTGATCCCGTTATCAACGACATCCAATGTCCATGGTCAGGAAACCGTAACCATCTATTGATCAACGAGCTAGTCAACTAGAGGCTTACTAGGGACATGGTGTTGTCTATGTATCCACACATGTATATGAGTTTCCTATCAATACAATTTTAGCATGGATAATAAACGATTATCATGAACAAGGAAATATAATAATAACCAATTTATTATTGCCTCTAGGGCATATTTCTAACAGTCTCCCACTTGTACTAGAGTCAATAATCTAGGTCACATCGCCATGTGATTAACACTCACAGGTCACATCACCATGTGACTAACATCCAAAGAGTTTACTAGAGTCAATAATCTAGTTCACATCACTATGTGATTAACACTCAATGAGTTCTGGGTTTGATCATGTTATGCTTGTGAGAGAGGTTATAGTCAACGGGTCTGCAACAATCAGATCCGCATGTACTTCGCAAAACTTTATGTCATATCATAGATGCTGCTACCACGTTCCACTTGGAGCTATTCCAAATGGTTTCTCCATTATACATATCTGGTTTTTCTACTCATAGTCATCCGGATAGGTGTTAAAGCTTGCATCGACGTAACTCTTAACGTTGAACTCTTTATCACCTCCATAACCGAGAAATATTTCCTTATTCCTCTAAGGACAATTTTGACCACTGTCTAGTGATCCACTCCTGGATCACCTTTGTACCCTCTTGCCAGACATGTGGCAAGGCACAAATCAGGTGCGGTACTCAGCATGGCATACCGTATAGAGCCTATGACAAAAGCATAGGGGACGCCCTTCGTCCTTCCTCTTTCTTCTGCCGTGATCAAGCTTTGAGTCTTACTCAACTTCACACCTTACAACTCAGGTAAGAACTCCTTCTTTGACTGATCTATTTTGAACTCCTTCAAAACCATGTCAAAGGTGTGTGTTCTTTTTGAAAGTATCATCGGGCGTCTTGATCTATCTCTATAGATCTTGATGCCCAATATGTAAGCAGCTTTATCCAGGTCTTCCTTTGAAAATCACTTTTCAAAAAACCGTTTATGCTTTCCAGAAATTCTACATCATTTCGGATCAACAATATGTCATCCACATATACTTATCAGAAATGTTGTAGTGCTCCCACTCACTTTCTTGTAAATACAAGTTTCTAGCAAACATTGTATAAACCTAAAAACTTTGATCACTCCATCAATGCATATATTCCGACTCCGAGATGCTTGCTCTAATCCATAGAAGGATCGCTGGAGCCAGCATACCTTTTAGCATCCTTAGGATCGACAAAACCTTTGATTGTATCACATACAACTTTTTCTTATGAAAACTGGTAAGAAAACTTGTTTTGACATCCATATGTCAGATTTCATAATCGAAAAATACAACTAATGCTAACATGAATCCGACGGACTTAAGCATCGCTACGGGTGAGAAAATCTCATCGTAGTCAACTCCTTGAACTTGTGAAAAACTCTTTGCCACAAGTCGAGCTTCATAGACGGTAACATCACCGTCCACGTCCGTCTTCTTCTTAAAGATCCATTTATCTCAATGGCTTGCCGATCATCGGGCAAGTCCACCAAAGTCCATACTTTGTTCTGATACATGGATCCTATCTCGGATTTCATGGCTTCTAACCATTTGTTGGAATACGGGCCCACCATCGCTTCTCCATAGCTCGTAGGTTCATTGTTGTCTAACAACATGATATCTAAGACAGGATTACCGTACCACTCAGGAGTAGTACATATCCTTGTCGACCTACGAGGTTCGATAGCAACTTGATCCGAAGCTTCATGATCACTATCACTAACTTCCTCTTCAACAGACGTAGGCGCCACAGAAACATCTTTCTGTGTTGCACTACTTTCCGGTTGAAGTAGAGGTTCAACAACCTCATCAAGTTCTATCTTCCTCCCACTCAATTCTTTTGAGAGAAACTCCTTCCCGAGAAAGGACCCGTTCTTGTGACAAACAATTTGCCCTCGGATCTAAGATAGAAGGTATACCCAACTGTCACCTTTGGGTATCCTATGAAGATGTGTTTGTCCGCTTTGGGTTCGAGCTTCTCCGGCTGAAGCCTTAAGCATCGCAGCCCCAAACATTAAGAAACGACAACTTTGGTTTCTTGCCAAACCAATGTTCATATGACGTCGTCTCAACGGACTTAGATGGTGCCCTATCTAAAGTGAATGCAGCTGTCTCTAACGCATAACCTCAAAATGATAGTGGTAGATCGCTAAGAGACATCATAGATCGCACCATATCTCATAAGGTTTGATTACAACGTCCGGACACACCATTTCGCCGTGGTGTTCCAGGTGGCTTCAACTGTGAAACAATTCCACAATGTCTTAAGTGATTGCCAAACTCATAACTCAGAAATTCTCCCTCGATCAGATCGTAGGAATTTGATCTTCTTGTTATGATGGTTCTTAACTTCACTCTGAAATTGCTTGAACTTTTCAAATGTTTCAGACTTGTGCTTCATTAAGTAAATATACCCATATCTACTCAAATCGTCAATGAAGATGAGAAAATAACGATATCCACCACATGCCTTAATTCTCATTGGATCACGCACATCAGCATGTATGATTTCCAACAAGTCACTTGCCCGTTTCATTGTACCTGAAAACGGGATCTTAGTCATCCTGCCCATGAGGCATGGCTCGCATGTATCAAGCGATTCAAAATCAAGTGACTCCAAACATCCATCAGCATGGAGTTTCTTCATGCATTTTATGCCAAAATGACCTAAGCGGCAGTGTCACAAGAAAGTGGTACTATCATTATTAACTCTACATCTTTTTGGCGTGAACATGTGTATTACCACGACCGAGATTCAATGAACCATTCACATAGGGTGCATGACCATGAAAGGTATTATTCATGTAAACAGAATAACCATTATTTTCTAACTTAAATGAATAACCGTATTGCAATGAACATGATCTAATCATATTCACGCTCAACGTAGACACCTGATAACATTTATCTAGGTCCAATACTAATCCCGAAGGCAGATGGAGTGTGCGATGGTGATCTCATCAACTTTGGAAACACTTCCAACACACATCGTCACCTCGCCCTTAGCCAGTCTCCGTTTAGTCCGTAGCTTTTGCTTCAAGTCACCAATAATAGCAACTGAACCTGTATCCAATACCCAGGTGCTACCAGGAGTACTAGTAAGGTACACATTAATAACACGTATATACTTTGTTGAAGTTGCCAGCCTTCTTATCTACCATGCATTTGGGGTAGTTCCGCTACCAGTGACCGTTCCCCTTACAATAGAAGCACTTAGTCTCGGGTTTGGGTTCAACCTTGGGTTCCTTCATTGGAGCGGCAGCTGGTTTACCATTCATGAAGTTTCCCTTCTAGCCCTTGCCCTTCTTGAAACCAGTGGTCTTGTTAAACCATCAACACTTGATGCTCCTTCTTGATTTCTACTTTTTGCGGTCTTAAGCACCGCGAACAGCTCTGGGATCATCTCCATCCCTTGCATGTCATAGTTCATCACGAAGATCTAGTAGCTTAGTGATAGTGACTAGAGAACTCTATCAATCACTATCTTATCTGGAAGTTTAACTCCCACTTGATTCAAGTGATTGTAGCACCCAGACATTCTGAGCACATGCTCACTAGCTGAGCTATTCTCCTCCATCTTGTAGGCAAGGAACTTGTCAGAGGTCTCATACCTCTCAACATGGGCATGAGCCTGAAATCCCAATTTCAGCTCTTGGAACATCTCATATGTTCTATGGCGTTCAAAACGTCATTGGAATCCCGATTCTAAGCCGTAAAGTATGGTGCACTCAACTATCAAGTAGTCATCAGGACGTATCTGTTAGATGTTCATAACATCCACAGACGACGCTAGAGGGGTTGGCACACCGAGTGGTGCATCAAAGACATAAGCCTTCTGTGTAGTAGTGAGGACACTCCTCAGGCAACGGACCTAGTCCGCGTCAATGCTTACAATATCTTTCAACTTAATCTTTCTCTAGGAACGTATTGAAACAGGGAGCTACAACGCGAGCTATTGATCTACAACATATTTGCAAAGACAATTTAGACTATGTTCATGATAATTAAGTTCATCTAATCAAATTATTTAATGAACTCCCACTTAAATAGACATCCCTCTAGTCATCTAAGTGATACATGATCTGAATCGACTAGGCCGTGTCCGATCATCACGTGAGACGGACTAATCATCATCGGTGAACATCTTCATGTTGATCGTATCTTCTATACGACTCATGTTCGACCTTTCGGTCTTCCGTGTTCCGAGGCCATGTCTGTACATGCTAGGCTCGTCAAGTCAACCTAAGTGTTTCGCATGTGTTCCGAGGCCATGTCTGTACATGCTAGGCTCGTCAACACCCGTTGTATTCGAACGTTAGAATCTATCACACCCAATCATCACGTGGTGCTTCGAAACAATGAACCTTCGCAACGGTGCACAGTTAGGGAGAACACTTTTCTTGAAATTTTAGTGAGGGATCATCTTATTTAAGCTACTGTCGTTCTAAGCAAATAAGATGTAAAACATGATAAACATCACATGCAATCTAATAGTGACATGATATGGCCAATATCATTTTGCTCCCTTTTGATCTCCATCTTCGGGGCGCCATGATCATCGTCGTCACCGGCATGACACCATGATCTCCATCATCATGATCTCCATCATCGTGTCTTCATGAAGTTTTCTCGTCATCCATTACTTCTACTACTATGGCTAACGGTTTAGCAATAAAGTAAAGTAATTACATGACGTTTATGTTGACACTCAGGTCATAAATAAATTAAGACAACTGCTATGGCTCCTGCCGGTTGTCATACTCATCGACATGCAAGTCGTGATTCCTATTACAAGAACATGATCAATCTCATACATCACATATATCATTCATCACATCCTTTTGGCCATATCACATCACACGGCATATGCTGCAAAAACAAGTTAGACGTCCTCTAATTGTTGTTGCAAAATTTTACGTGGCTGCTATAGGTTTCTTAGCAAGAACGTTTCTTACCTACGCCAAAACCACAACGTGATATGCCAATTTCTATTTACCCTTCCGACCCGACTAAAGTGGGAGAGACAGACACCCGCTAGCCACCTTATGCACCTAGTGCATGTCAGTCGGTGGAACCTGTCTCACGTAAGTGTACGTGTAAGGTCGGTCCGAGCCACTTCATCCCACGATGCCGCCGAATCAAGATAAGACTAGTAACGGCAAGTAAATTGACAAAATCGACACCCACAACTACTTTGTGTTCTACTCATGCATAGAAACTATGCATAAACCTGGCTCTGATACCACTGTCGGGGATCGTAGCAGAAATTTAAAATTTTCTACGCATCACCAAGATCAATCTATGGAGTAATCTAGCACCGAGGGGAAGGGGAGTGCATCTACATACCATTGTAGATCGCTAAGCGGAAGCGTTGCAAGAACGCGGATGAAGGAGTCGTACTCGTAGCGATTCAGATCGCGGTTGATTCCGATCTAAGCGCCGAACCACGGCGCCTCCGGGTTCAACACACGTGCAGCCCGGTGACGTCTCCCACGCCTTGATCCAGCAAGGGGAGAAGGAGAAGTTGGGGAAGACTCCGTCCAGCAGCAGCACGATGGCGTGGTGGTGGTGGAGGAGCGCGGAACTCCAGCAGGGCTTCGCCAAGCACTACGAGAGACGAGGAGGGAGAGAGGTATGGCTGCGCCTGGGAGAGAATAACTCGTGTATTGGGCAGCCCCTAGACCTCAACTATATATAGGGGGAGGGGAGGGGGCTGCGCCCCCTCTAGGGTTCCCACCCCAAGGGGTGCGGCAGCCCTAGATCCCATCTAGGGTGGCGGCCAAAGGGGGGAGAGGAGGAGGCGCACCTGGGGTGGGCCTTAGGGCCAATTTGCCCTAGGGTTTGCCCCCATCTTCTCTTGAGGCGCCTTGGGCCTTGGTGGGGGCGCCCCAGCCCACCTAGGGGCTCGTCCCTTCCCACTATTGGCCCACGCAAGCCTCTGGGGCTGGTGGCCCCTCCCGGTGGACCCTCGGACCCTTCCGGTGGTCCCGGTACATTACCGGTGATGCCCGGAACACTTCCGGTGGCCAAATCCTCACTTCCTATATATCAATCTTTACCTCCGGCCCATTCCAGAACTCCTCGTGACATCCAGGATCTCATCCGGGACTCCGAACAACATTCGATAACCACGTACATACTTTCCCTATAACCCTAGCGTCATCGAACCTTAAGTGTGTAGACCCTATGGGCTCGGGAACCATGCAGTCATGACCGAGACATATCTCCGGCCAATAACCAACAGCGGGATCTGGATACCCATGTTGGCTCCCACATGTTCCAGGATGATCTCATTGGATGAACCACGATGTCAAGGATTCAATCAATCCCGTATACAATTCCCTTTGTCTACCGGTATAGTACTTGCCCGAGATTCGATCGTCGGTATCCCGATACCTTGTTCAATCTCGTTACCGGCAAGTCTCTTTACTCATTCCGTAACACATCATCCCGTGATCAACTCCTTGGTCACATTGTGCACATTATGATGTTGTCCTACCGAGTGGGCCCAGAGATACCTCTCCGTTTACACGGAGTGACAAATCCCAGTCTCGATTCGTGCCAACCCAACAGACACTTTCGGAGATACCTGTAGTGCACCTTTATAGCCACCCAGTTACGTTGTGACGTTTGGTACACCCAAAGCATTCCTACGGTATCCGGGAGTTGCACAATCTCATGGTCTAAGGAAATGATACTTGACATTAGAAAAGCTTTAGCAGACGAACTACACGATCTTGTGCTAGGCTTAGGATTGGGTCTTGTCCATCACATCATTCTCCTAATGATGTGATCCCGTTATCAACGACATCCAATGTCCATGGTCAGGAAACCGTAACCATCTATTGATCAACGAGCTAGTCAACTAGAGGCTTACTAGGGACATGGTGTTGTCTATGTATCCACACATGTATATGAGTTTCCTATCAATACAATTTTAGCATGGATAATAAACGATTATCATGAACAAGGAAATATAATAATAACCAATTTATTATTGCCTCTAGGGCATATTTCTAACAGTCTCCCACTTGTACTAGAGTCAATAATCTAGGTCACATCGCCATGTGATTAACACTCACAGGTCACATCACCATGTGACTAACATCCAAAGAGTTTACTAGAGTCAATAATCTAGTTCACATCACTATGTGATTAACACTCAATGAGTTCTGGGTTTGATCATGTTATGCTTGTGAGAGAGGTTATAGTCAACGGGTCTGCAACAATCAGATCCGCATGTACTTCGCAAAACTTTATGTCATATCGTAGATGCTGCTACCACGTTCCACTTGGAGCTATTCCAAATGGTTGCTCCATTATACATATCCGGTTTTTCTACTCATAGTCATCCGGATAGGTGTTAAAGCTTGCATCGACGTAACTCTTAACGTCGAACTCTTTATCACCTCCATAACCGAGAAATATTTCCTTATTCCTCTAAGGACAATTTTGACCACTGTCCAGTGATCCACTCCTGGATCACCTTTGTACCCTCTTGCCAGACATGTGGCAAGGCACAAATCAGGTGCGGTACTCAGCATGGCATACCGTATAGAGCCTATGACAAAAGCATAGGGGACGACCTTCGTCCTTCCTCTTTCTTCTCCCGTGATCAAGCTTTGAGTCTTACTCAACTTCACACCTTACAACTCAGGTAAGAACTCCTTCTTTGACTGATCTATTTTGAACTCCTTCAAAACCATGTCAAAGGTGTGTGTTATTTTTGAAAGTATCATCGGGCGTCTTGATCTATCTCTATAGATCTTGATGCCCAATATGTAAGCAGCTTTATCCAGGTCTTCCTTTGAAAATCACTTTTCAAACAACCGTTTATGCTTTCCAGAAATTCTACATCATTACGGATCAACAATATGTCATCCACATATACTTATCAGAAATGTTGTAGTGCTCCCACTCACTTTCTTTTAAATACAAGTTTCTAGCAAACATTGTATAAACCTAAAAACTTTGATCACTCCATCAATGCATATATTCCGACTCCGAGATGCTTGCTCTAATCCATAGAAGGATCGCTGGAGCCAGCATACCTTTTAGCATCCTTAGGATCGACAAAACCTTTGATTGTATCACATACAACTTTTTCTTACGAAAACTGGTAAGAAAACTTGTTTTGACATCCATCTGTCAGATTTCATAATCGAAAAATATAGCTAATGCTAACATGAATCCGACGGACTTAAGCATCGCTATGGGTGAGAAAATCTCATCGTAGTCAACTCCTTGAACTTGTGAAAAACTCTTTGCCACAAGTCGAGCTTCATAGACGGTAACATCACCGTCCACGTCCATCTTCTTCTTAAAGATCCATTTATCTCAATGGCTTGCCGATCATCGGGCAAGTCCACCAAAGTCCATACTTTGTTCTGATACATGGATCCTATCTCGGATTTCATGGCTTCTAACCATTTGTCGGAATACGGGCCCACCATCGCTTCTCCATAGCTTGTAGGTTCATTGTTGTCTAACAACATGATATCTAAGACAGGATTACCGTACCACTCAGGAGTAGTACATATCCTTGTCGACCTACGAGGTTCGATAGCAACTTGATCCGAAGCTTCATGATCACTATCACTAACTTCCTCTTCAACAGACTTAGGCGCCACAGAAACATCTTTCTGTGTTGCACTACTTTCCGGTTGAAGTAGAGGTTCAACAACCTCATCAAGTTCTATCTTCCTCCCACTCAATTCTTTCGAGAGAAACTCCTTCTCGAGAAAGGACCCGTTCTTGTGACAAACAATTTGCCCTCGGATCTAAGATAGAAGGTATACCCAACTGTCACCTTTGGGTATCCTATGAAGATGTGTTTGTCCGCTTTGGGTTCGAGCTTCTCCGGCTGAAGCCTTAAGCATCGCAGCCCCAAACATTAAGCCCCAAGCATTATTGTTGACGTTACCCTTGAGGTAAAAAAGTTGGGAGGCAAAACTATAAGCCCCTATCTTTCTCTGTGTCCGATTAAAACTTCATACCCATAAGTATTGCGTGAGTGTTAGCAATTGTGAAAGACTAAATGATAGTTGAGTATGTGGACTTGCTGAAAAGCTCTTATATTGACTCTTTCCGATCTTATGATAAATTGGAATTGCTTCAATGACTGAGATTATAGTTTGTTAGTTTCCAGTGAAGTTTCTGATTCATACATTACATGTGAATAGATTGTTACTTTAGCATAAGAAATCATATGATTATATATATATACATATATATATATATATGTTGCTATTCTAAGAATGATCATGGTGCCCTCATGTCCGTATTTTATTTTATCGACACCTCTATCTCTAAACATGTGGACATATTTTTCGATATCGGCTTCCGCTTGAGGACAAGCGAGGTCTAAGCTTGGGGGAGTTGATATGTCCATTTTGCATCATGCTTTTATATCAATATTTATTGCATTATGGGCTGTTATTACACATTATTTCACAATACTTATGCCTTTTCTCTCTTATTTTACAAGGTTTACATGAAGAGGGAGAATGTCGGCAGCTGGTATTCTGGGCTGGAAAAGGAGCAAATATTAGAGACCTATTCTACACAACTCCAAAAGTCCTGAAACTCCACGAAAGTCAGTTTTGGAATATATTAAAAATATTGGGCGAAGAAAGAACCAGAGGGGGGCCACCCACTGTCCACAAGGGTGGAGGGTGAGGGAGTCCTGGATATGGGGGGGTCCTCGGGCGTCCGGGCTATGTGACGTAGGCCGGACTAGTGGGCCATGAAGATACAAGACAGAAGACTTCTTCCCGTGTCCGGATGGGACTCTCCTTGGCGTGGAAGGCAAGCTTGGCGTTCGGATATGAAGATTCCTTCCTCTGTACAACCCTAGGTCCCTCCGGTGTCTATATAAACCGAAGGGTTTAGTCCGTAGAGGCTAAGACAAATCAGACAGACTAGACATCTAGGGTTTAGCCATTATGATCTCGAGGTAGATCAACTCTTGTAAACCCCATATTCATCCAAGATAATCAAGCAGGAAGTAGGGTATTACCTCCATCAAGAGGGCCCAAACATGGGTAAACATCGTGTCCCTGTCTCCTGTTACCTTCGATCCTAAGATGCATAGTTCAGGACCCCCTACCCGAGATCTGCCGGTTTTGACACCGACATTGGTTCTTTCATTGAGAGTTCCGCTGTGTCATCGTCAGAAGGTTCGATGGCTCCATCTGTCATCTACAACAAAGCTGCCCCGAGGGAGTTTTTTCTTCCTGGCCAGATCTTTGTGTTCGGCGGCTTCGCACTGCGGGCCAACTCGCTTGGCCGTCTAGAGCAGATCGACAGCTATGCCCCAGGTCACTAGATTAGTTTTGGAAATCTGGACTATGTCGCCGATATCCGAGGAGACTTGATCTTCCAAGGATTCGTGACCCCAACCTCCACTCTGGCCCTAGATCCGGAGCGCATTGCCAAGTCTGAAGACGGGTTTCTCGAACTCGCTGGACTCTTGGCAGCTATTGAGCCTAGTACGGGAGAGCCGGAGGAAGTAGTGTCACCGGCAATCATTATGAAGCCAAACTCTTGTCCGGACACTGGCTTCGAACCCTCGGAGTTAGCATCGTATGAGCTCGGCCAAGGAATTTTCTTCCCGCCGCACTCCACTGACTTTCTTCTCCCTGTCCAAACCTAGCCTTTAAGCGAGGCTCTGGACTTAATGCGATCCCTCATCATCACAGAGGGGTGACGTCCAAACTACGCCCAGCCCGGACTAGGAGCTGAGAGCGGGGAATTTTACGTCCCACCCACCACCCACTTCATAGCCATTGTCGAGGACCTAACCGACATGCTTGACCGTAACTCCGAGGACATATATGGTATGGACATCGATGCCGGAGACGAACAAAGCCAAAACCCGCCGCATACCGGACGCTGGGCGGCCACCTCCACATACGACGTATACATGGTGGATACGCCAAAAGAGGATGGCGATGAAGGCAGTAAGGATCCAATCAAGGACAATAACACTGATAAACCACCAAAGCGGTGGCATCAGCGGCGCCGTTCAAAATCACGCTGTCGGTGTCAAAACCGGCGGATCTCGGGTAGGGGGTCCCGAACTGTGCGTCTAGGATCGATGGTAACAGGAGACGGGGGACACGATGTTTACCCAGGTTCGGGCCCTCTCTATGGATGTAATACCCTACTTCCTGCATGATTGATCTTGATGAATATGAGTGTTACAAGAGTTGATCTACCACGAGATCATAATGGCTAAACCCTAGAAGTCTAGCCTATGAGTATATGGTAATGAATCTGTCCCTATCCGGACTATGCTCTCTGGTTTATATAGGCACCGGAGAGATCTAGGGTTACATGGAGTCGGTTACATAGGAGGAAATCCTCATAATCGATCGCCTAGCTTGCCTTCCACGCCAAGTTGAGTCCAATCCGGACACGGGTACAGTCTTTGGTCTTTATGTCTTCATATCCCATCAGTCCGGCCCAGTAGACAACAGGCCGGATGCCCGAGGACCCCTTAGTCCTGGACTCCCTCAGTAGCCCCTGAACCTGGCTTCAATGACGAGGAGTCCGGTGCGCAGATTGTCTTCGGCATTGCAAGGCGGGTTCCCCTTCTTCCGAACTCCTAGATAGTCTTCGGATGTAGTAAATATATCCGGACCTGCGTATGTAATTGCAGAAAATACAATACTCCACGAGTCCAATCTGGTGACAACTGTTTATGACATTGTATCACGCCTGCCCGGTTATTATTTCCAACCGTTGGCTAGCCCGTCGCCCCACGTCTCGGGGAGCGGTTTTATTGGCACATCTTGTCAAAGCAGAGATCGTGTCCCCCTTATTCATGGGATTTTCAATAATGCAGGTGTGGGTAACCCAACCGTCCCCAGGATATAACTCTTTGAGGATAGGTAAGTTTTGAGACCCAGGAGGAGACGGTCGATATTCTGGGCCTTTATATAGGGACCCAAACTTGTCTCTCTCTTCCGCGCATGCTTGTTCCTCAACCCCCGCCACCTCGAGTTCTATCCCTCGAGTTTCAGTCACCACCAGCCCCAATCATGTTCGGGCCCATCTGTTCAGGCCGGTGGGTGGCCTCTTCTGTCACATAGGAGGATATTGCGAAGCTCCGCGTGGCGAGGTATCCGATCCGGAAATCCTTCATCGGCTTCCTGTCCAGGGGAAGGTTATTCGCACCCCCAAATCCGGCGAGAGGGTAGTATTTGTGTCCCACTTCCTCCATGGGTTAGGGTTCGCGCTTAACCCCTTCGTCTGGGGGCTCATGTTTTACTTTGGGCTAGATTTTCATGATCTTGCCCCAGACTCCGTTCTCCTCATCTCGACATTTATCGTCACGTGTGAGGCCTTCCTCTGGACTCCTCCGCACTTTGGTTTGTGGCTCCAGACTTTCGACGTGAGGCCGCGGGCGACAGAGGAGGAGCAGGCAGAGTGCGGCAGCGTTATAATAAGCAAGCTTGCCGGCGCGGTTTGGTTTGAAGGATCTTTCGCCGAGTCTTCCGACCTATGGCAGCAGGGGTGGTTTTATGTCAACGAGCCGCGGGGCTCCAAGTGGGCAGCTACGCCCGCGTTCCGACCCGACCCTCCAACTCAGCTCCCTTCATGGATCAATAAGGGATTAGACTGGGGGTCCGCCAATGAGGTGCAGACTCTGCAAAGTCGCATCTGAAGCCTTACTGAGAGGGGCATCGAACTTGTGAACGTTGTTCAAGTAATGCTAGTCTGCCGGACCCTGCCATGTCGGCGGCGGCCTCTCCGTATGTGGGAGTTTAATCCAGAAGGGCGGCGGACTCTTCAGCACTTCTTCGGTGCTACGCATGAAGGGATGTGGAGATTATATTTCGGGAAGCAAGAGCAATTGCCGGACACCACTGAAGACATTGGCCTTGACTGCAATCATCCGGATACTCCGGTAAGTATTCAATCTCCGAACACCTTTCATTCAAGCATCTCTTGACAAGATACTGAACGACCCGTCCTTATACAGGACTGGATAAAGAAAGCGGTGCTGATCTGGTGTCCGGCGCCCCTTCCCGAAGACCCCGCATCCGCTCTACTGACGCGGATGTTAACTCCGACACCGTACCAGGTGTCTGTAGAGGGGGTGAGAGCGGGGAGCCCAAAGGAGATGCTCGCCCTGAGGACGATTCAGATGTTGTGTTCGGGGAAACTGAAACCCTTTTGCCGAGGGACAAAGGTGTAGAGGGGGCCTTCCATAGCAAGAAGAGGGACGCTTCTGGAGGTCAGGAGGGGAAACCTTCCAAGAAAGGGAAAACGCCATCATCGGGCAGCTTGGGTCGGGCAAGCGATGTCGATGTAGAGCTTGATGATGAGGACGAACCTCCGGCCAGACCGTAAGTGACACAGGGTACTTTAACCATACCTCATTCCTTTCTTATTACTGAAGTAATCTTCCGACATATGCACGTCCTCGCAGGTTAACACCCGGTGTTTCTCAATCGCCCTCCTCCTCGGGAGACCTTCTGCCGGAGATGATGGTGAGTGACACGCCTTCTCCGGCCTCTTCACCCAATAGGGCGGATGATCTTGAGGTGTCGTCTCGGAGGGCTCCTCCCAACCGGCAAGTAGCGCAGGAAACGAGGAAGGAGTTTCCCGAAGGCGGCGCCTCTGTCGCTCTGGGTTCGGGGATAGAGAATGACGGCCCCGAACTATCCGGTTTACAGCCGGAGGCGATTCTGGAGGCGGGTAAGCAGATTCCTTCAAAGGAGTGTCGTGCTCCGGCGGCGGTGTCCGAAGACCCAGGAGTGCCGGGGACGCTGACGGACATGCTGCGACGAGCGTCCATTTCGGAAGAGCACTGTGCCTTAATGGTTACGGTGGTCGAGAAGGTTCTCTCCGTGAAGAGCGGGTTGAATGAGGCCATTACGAGCCTTCTAAGAGGTTTTGAGGTTTGTGATGTAATGTTGCCAATTGAATGATATTGACAGAATGCACCTGTTGTGTATGCAGTAGCCCCTGAGACTCGGATTGCCTTCCGAAGGAAGCAATCGGAGGATCAAAAAGATATGCTCAGGTACTAATCTTGATTTCATTTGGAATACAGGCTACCGCCCCTCCTGCCACTACTCGAAATACGGAAGTGGCCGAACTGCAGCGAAAGCTGGATATTGCGGAGGATGACATTGCATTGATCAACAGGCATCTTGACGACTCGCAAGGTATATATTTCGAGCATTTCTTACACCAATGTGCTTGTAATTTAAGCCTGACTCTGAAAAAGAGTTTTATATGAAATGTGCATGAATGCAGATGGTGCCGCCGCCGTGGAAGCCCTTCGGGCAGAGCTGGCTTGGGTCAAGGAGCGGGCCCGGTTTAGTGATGCAGCTGCCAAAAAGGCATCGGCTGAGTTGAAAGCCGAACAAACTGCGCGGCGCCAAGACAAGGAGAAGATGTCCACCATGGCGCACGAGTTAGAGAATGCGGCTAGCCGCTGTAAACTTCTTGAGAAGGAAAATGAAGTCAAAACGGCTGAACTTGATAAGGCCTTACGAGAGGCAAGAGAAGCACGGTCCGAATCCAGGGCAGCCCGTGAGGAGATCCGGCAAGCTGGGGAGATTGTGGCTGGCAAGCCCTTTTTGCTACAGGCTAAGTTCGATGATCCGAACTATGCTCAGCTTAACCAAGTGTGGAGTTCTCCGGACAATTTTTTAGACTTGCCGAAGAGTTCTGCCGATGCGGCGCAGTTTTACCATGCGCAAGAGGGGTATGCAACGGAGAAGCTTTTCTGGTCACAATATGGCGCGTCGAAGCGCCCTCTATTGCTGAATGAACAGATGTCCCAGTGGGCCGAGCTGAATAGGATATCTGGCGCTGCCATGAAGAACGTCATAGTCCGGTTGTGGCCGACTTAACCTGTTCCGAGTAGTTACTTCGGCCTGGTGCAGCGGCTTGTTGATGCGGTGGCGTGTATCGACGCTGTGAAGCGGTCGGCGTGCATTGAAGGTGCACGGATGGCCTTCGCCCGAGTCAAGACATTCTGGGGGAAGATGAAGGTCATCGATGTTGCGGCGAAGAGTCCACCCAAAGGCAAGGACCGTCCGGAACCGGAGCATTATTTTGAAGACGTCCTAGAGGCCGCCCGCTTGATAGAGGGTCAGTGCTCGAAAGACATAATGTTCGAGTGGTGTGTACAAGTGTTGTAACAGACAACTTTATGGTTAATCTATATTCATTTTTTGCTTGAAGGCTTGTATTCCTCCTGTGCGGCCGTTTTAATGTAATTTGAAAGTTTTCCAGTCGTCGGCTTCAGCCCCCTCGTGGGAAATACGGGGGTGTTCGGAAAAGCATTGAATCACTCTTTATCCAACGTCTCAGTCCATAAAGGGGGTGATAATGTGGCGAACCAGGCAATCGGACTATAGGGCGTTAACACTTTCACTTAGCCATAGGAGTTTTATGGCGGGGCTACGACATAGCCCCTGGTATGTATGCGGCGTATTATAATTTTTATGCCTTTACATGTTTTGATCTAAAAAGATCCTTCGTGTGACACGAGAATCGCTAAAGATTCGAATAAGTTGTCGAGTGGTTGACCAGCTCTCGCCGCATCATGACAGTCAGTTTTCGGCTTTCTCTACCGAGGTGCTCATCCGGTCAAAGCCAGGGCACAATCGCAGTAGTTCTCCTTTTACTACCCTAGCCGATAGAGCGGAACGTAGGATAGCAAGCACAGGAGCCGGGCAACCCAACTATTGACCAAAGACAATGATTCGTAGCTGATGCATATAAGGCCAAACTTGCGACGCCGAAGTATGCTATAGAGCTGTTCAGACTTTTATTGGCGACTCATTTGTTCCCATACCGAGGCCCTGGCAGGTTATACCGAGGAGCGTCTTGTGACACAGCCGTGAAGGCCGTACTCATTGTAGGGAGAGTATGGAAGATTGGTTCGGATATAGTTTACTGGGAGTGGAGTAATAAGCCAATGATAAATTCACATATAAAAAGGGAAAACCACAACCCGGCTATTTGACATGCTCGGAGTCGGGAATGGAGGAAAAAGGCATAGTACAGGCTCAAAATAAAGAGTGCGGTCTACAAAAAAGCTGTTTTGGACCTCCTGTCGCACATCTGCGCCGCCCGTCCTCAGGGAGGGGAGTCCTTAACGGAAGTGGCCCCTTAGGTGAGTGTACGGATCCGAACTCCGATGGAGTCCAATTAGATGCTGTCCTGAAGGTCACCTGTTTTTAAGAGATAATAAAGAAAAATATGGAAAACAGATAAAAAAACGTTACGGGGATGTTTGCAGGGTTGCCCGTATTGTGCTTCCGCTGGTGCCCATGGTATCTTGAGCACGTAGTGATGTACGCGTGGTGTGAATCTTGCCGGTATAGCGGGTGGGTGGCGGAAGCCGAACTGCTATTTCCGTTCCGGGAGTGGTCGAACTTTGGAGGGAAACTGTTTCTGGCCCCTGGTGTTCGGCTGGCGAGCCGCTCCGTCGTCTTTATCGCCTGGTGGCCTCCTCCCATTGTGTTCGGCGTTAAGCTTGCCTGCCTGCTTAAAGACCCAATAGTTTCTGTTGATGTGATTATCTGGCTTATCAGGGTGACCGTGAATCTGACAAGGTCGGTCCAATATCCTGTCAAGGGTGGATGGTCCATCCAGGTTTGCCTTAAATGGCTTCTTCCATTGACCGGGTTTCGGATTGTGAAATCCGGCGTTGACCGCTGTGTCGTGTAATCTTTCATTATTGCTGCGACTGTTGTGTTCGTTTAGTTGTGGCTTGCCGTTGCCGTCTCGGATTTCGGAAGTGCCCGGGTCGCTGGTGTTGTTGCTTTTACGAGCGAGCCAGTTGTCTTCTCCCGCACAAAAGCGAGTCATTAGAGCGGTAAGGGCTGTCATGGATTTAGGTCCTTCCTGGCCGAGGTGACATGCTAGCCATTCATCCCGGATGCTATATTTGAAGGCCGCAAGGGCTTCCGCGTCAGGACAGTCGACCATTTGGTTCTTTTTGACAAAGAACCTAGTCCAGAGTTCCCTGGCTGACTCGCCGGGCTGTTGTACAATATGACTTAAGTCATCGGCATCTGATGGCTGGACATATGTTCCTTGGAAGTTGTCACGAAAGGCGTCTTCCAAATCTTCCCAGCTGCCAATAGAATTTTCTGGCAAACTATTTAGCCAGTACCATGCTGGCCCCTTAAGCTTAAGAGGCAGGTATTTAATGGCATGAAGGTCGTCTCCGCGAGCCAAGTGGATATGGAGGAGGAAGTCCTCAATCCATACTGCGGGATCTGTTGTTCCATCGTATGATTCGATGTTGATGGGTTTAAACCCGTCTGGAAATTCATGCTCCATTACCTCGTTGGTGAAGCAAGAGGGTGTGCGGCTCCTCTATGTTGGGCCACACTGTGAAGCACCTCTGGCGGACTCCGCTTATGGTTTTCGGACCGAGCGTGCTCGGGTCTGTTGTGTCCGAATAGATAACCGTTATTACTGGCCGGGGCATGTCTCCGCAATCTGTGTGTCGATTTTGTGTGTCTTGTTCTACCCTCCAGGTCTTGTTGGATGTCGCGAGTGTTCCCCCGAGCCTCTTTATTTTTGCTTGGACGGCCAGATGGGTTGGTATGGTGCTCTGCTTGGGCTGCTGCGTTGTCCGGACCGAACTGTGGTCGGCCTACCGGCTTATTCGATGGTGGTGTGGGCTCCAATGCCTTGCCATCGTATTGGGGGAGCCGCCTACAGTTGTGGTGGCTTTTGTCTAGGCCGCTAAGGCCGTATTCTTCGGCGGCCAGGACCTCGGTCCATCTATCATTGAGCAAATCTTGGATCACTTGAAGCTGTAGCTGCTTCCTCCTTAGGCTCCTTGCAGTGGCTATGAGCCAACGTTTAAAGTGCTCCTGTTCTAGAGGTTCCTCAGGCACGATGAATTCCTCATTTCCGAGGCTCTCTTCTTCCTCGGAGAGTGGAAGATAATTACTATCCTCCGAGTCTTCGTATGTGGCCTATTCATCAGGGCTATCTGGCCTGCTTTCCTGGCCCTCCTGTTCGGATCCTGTCTTAACAGGGTCTTCGTTGTCCGGAGTAATATTACCTCCGGTGCTAGTATTGTTTTCTCTTGAGTGACGTGACTGAGAGTGGCGCCGGGGGCGCCGGTGTTCGGACTGTGTACCAGGAGGCTTATCCTCGACCGGGTCCTCCTTGTCATCATTGAGATCGTCGTTGAGTGTGTCTACCATACACACGTCATACCAGGAAGTGGTCATCCCGCGTCTAGCAGAGAGCAAGCTCTGGACTTGCCCCTCATCGCCGTCCAGACCGTCGATGTCTTCGGAGCAGGGGTTAGGCGTGTTGGTTGGGTCTTCGACAGTGGCTATGACGTGGGTGGCGGGTGGGAAGCAAAATTCTCCATCATCCACCGTAAGGTCAAACCGAACCAGTTCGGCGACGAGCCGTCTGCCAGGGATAGGTTTTTTAGTGAGTTTAGTAGGTCTCCCATGGGCGAGTGTTGGAAAATATCCGCGGCGCTGAACTTGAAGATCGACAGCCGATCGAGTTCGGTATCCGCGGGCTCACAGGGTTCGGAACTCGATACCGGAGACGAGTCCGGGGTTTCGTCGATGCAAGGATCGTACGAAGTGAAATCTGCATGCGGCTCCAACGCCGCTGAATAGGTAGCCCCCTTGATGGGGTTGAGTTTCCCACCTTTGGACGACTTGATCTGCTCCGGATCTAAGGCCAGAGTTGTTGCAGGAGCTATCTCCTGGATGCGGCCCGATGACAGGTTTAAGCCATGTTCATCGGGGCGAAGGGGATCGGTTGCCGCGGTCTCGAATCCGTTGAAGATTAAATCTCCGCGGATGTCCGCGACGTAGTTCAGGCTTCTGAATCTGACCTGATGGCCTGGGGCGTAGCTATCGATCTGCTCCAGATGGCCGAGCGAGTTGGCCCGTAGTACGAAGCCGCCGAATACGAAGATCTGTCCGGGGAGGAAGGTTTCTCCCTGGACCGCGTCATTGCTAACGATTGAAGGGGCCATCAAACCTTTTGTCGACGGCACAGTGGAACTCTCAATGAAAGCACCAATGTCGGTGTCAAAACCGGCGGATCTCGGGTAGGGGGTCCCGAACTGTGCGTCTAGGATCGATGGTAACAGGAGACGGGGGACACGATGTTTACACAGGTTCGGGCCCTCTCTATGGAGGTAATACCCTACTTCCTGCTTGATTGATCTTGATGAATATGAGTGTTACAAGATTTGATCTACCACAAGATCGTAATGGCTAAACCCTAGAAGTCTAGCCTATGAGTATATGGTAACGAATCTGTCCCTATCCGGACTATGCACTCCGGTTTATATAGGCACCGGAGAGATCTAGGGTTACATGGAGTCGGTTACATAGGAGGAAATCCTCATAATCGGTCGCCTAGCTTGCCTTCCACGCCAAGTTGAGTCCAATCCGAACACGGGTACAGTCTTCGGTCTTTATGTCTTCATAGCCCATCAGTCCGGCCTAGTAGACAACAGGCCAGATGCCCGAGGACCCCTTAGTCCAGGACTCCCTCACATGCCGCAACAAAGAAAGCAATATCGGCAATGGAGACGATAACACTCCGAAGAATGCCGAAGACCCAAACGCCCCCGTTGAACCAACATCCGAACAAGATGATAGGGAGGAGGGGCAGGGTAACCCTGACGAGCCATTCGGGAACGAGGGCTCGGAGGACGAATAAGCCTCGGCGACGAAGACTTCATCGTGCCAGAGGAACCCCTCGGGCAAGAACGCTTTAAGCAACAGCTCATTGCAACCGCGAGGAGCCTGAAAAGGAAGCAGCAACGGCTTCAAGCCGAACAGGATACGCTCAACGACAGATGGACTAATGTCCTGGCAGCCGAGGAATACGGCCTCGCACGACCAACCAAAAGCTACCCGAAGCGCAAGTTGTTACCTCAATTCGACGTTGAGGCGCGGGAGCCCCTAACATCTGCGCGTAATGCAGCCGATAAACCAGACCAGCCACCGCGTGGCCGAGACAGAACGGCTACCAAAGCCGAATACCAGCCCACATTACCCCACCGCAAAGGCAGGGAGACACTGGCCCAGGATTACACCTACGACCTACGGGAGGACCTGGACACTAGGGCAGGCCTAGCCAGATCGATCTACGGTTCAAGGGGACGTGCCCCAACACGAGAGGACGGCTATCAGGCACGGCGTGATCAACATAACCTCACTCGGGGTGAAAACCGCATAGGGACGTCCGCCGACGTCACCCGTTATAGAGGCGCCGCACACCCCCTATGCTTCACCGAGGAAGTAATGGAGCACGAATTCCCAGAAGGGTTTAAACCTATGAATATCGAATCATATGACGAAACAACCGACCCCGCAGTATGGATTGAGGATTTTCTTCTCCATATCCACATGGCCCGCGGTGATGATCTCCATGCCATCAAATACTTCCCACTAAAATTAAAGGGACCAGCCCAACACTGGCTAAGCAGCCTCCCAGAGAACTCCATTGGAAATTGGGAAGACTTGGAAGACGCCTTTCGCGACAACTTCCAAGGTACATATGTCCGGCCTCCGGACGCCGATGACCTAAGTCACATCATCTAGCAGCCCGGAGAGTCAGCCATGAAACTCTGGACTAGGTTCTTAATTAAAAAGAACCAAATTGTCGAGTGCCCGGACACTGAAGCCCTCGCGGCCTTTAAGCATAGCGTCCGAGATGAGTGGCTTGCTCGTCACCTCGGCCAAGAAAAACCGAAGTCCATGGCAGCTCTTACTGCACTGATGACCCGCTTTTGCGTGGGAGAAGATAGTTGGCTTGCTCATAGAAGCAATAGCACCAGCGATCCTGGCACCTCTGAAGCCAGGGACGGCAATGGCAAGCCACGACGCAATAAATACAAGCATCGAAACAATAGTGCAGGAACCCAAGACACGGCGGTCAACGCCGGATTCAGTGGCTCCAAATCCGGTCAACGGAAAAAGCCATTCAAGGCAGACAGAGATGGTCCATCCAGTTTAGACAAGATACTGGATCGGCCCTGTCAGATTCATGGCAGCCCCGACAAACCCGCCAACCAGACCAACAGAAATTGTTTGGTTTTCAAACAAGCCGACAAGCTCAATGCCGAACACAAAGGGAAGGGGCCGCCCAGTGACAGCGAAGACGAAGAGACTCGCCAACCGAACACCGGGGGACAGAAGCAATTTCCCCCCGAAGTAAAGACAGTAAACATGATATGTGACGCATATCCCTACGAGGGAGCGCAAGCGCACACCACGAAACGTCCACGCCATAAAACCGGTCGCCCCAAAATTCAACCCATGGGCGGCCTGCTCGAACACTTTTGATCGCAAGGACCACCCAACCAGTATCCATCACGGAAGTCCAGCAGCTCTGGTCCTCGATCCAATTATCGATGGATTCCATCTCACGCGAGTCCTTGTGGACAGCGACAGTAGCCTTAATCTACTCTATCAAGACACTGTCCGCAAGATGGGCAATGATCCCTCAAGGATCAAGCCCACCACAACTACTTTCAGGGGAGTACTACCCGGCATAGAAACTCACTGCACGGGCTCAATCACATTGGAAGTTGTCTTCGGTTCGCCGGACAACTTTCGAAGCGAAGACTTGATCTTTGATATTGTCCCGTTCCGCAGTGGCTACCATGCACTACTCGGACAGACCGCTTTTGCTCGTTTCAATGCGGTCCAACACTATGCCTATCCAAAGCTTAAGATGCCCGGTCCACGCGGTGTCATCACGATTAACGGGCACACGGAACTCTCCCTCCGTACAGAGGAACATACCACGGCCATTGCAGCTGAGGTGCAAAGCGGCATGTTCAAGCCGCATATCTCATCGGCCATTAAGCCGCCGGCCTCTACGGCACAGGACCGGTCAATTTTAGAGCCGGATTAGCAGTTCCGCCTCCGTCATTCGCCACTTGTACGCGCGAAGTTCGTATTGCGCATGCATAATTATGCACTTAAAATACCTTGGTCATCGGCGGAGGCACAATACGGACAGGCCTACAATACGGTTCGCCCTCCTATATCCTTCTTCTCTTTTTCTAACTATTTCTTATCGTTTGCCATAGGTGAATCAAAACCTGTTCATCCTACGGACCTACAAGGACTCTTTCGGAGCCTGGTTTCGTCCAAATAACCAAAGATTGCTCCTTTTAAGGAATCCTTTTCGCTGAGGCAAAGGCAGCACAGACGTGCGACAGGAGGTCCAAAAGATTTTTTGTAGACCAAACACTCTATTTAAAACCTGTATAGAGCCTTTTCCCTCAGCCTTCGACCCCTGCCATGTAAAATGGCCTGGGTAGTGGTGTTATAATCTGTAATATTGTGTTTCGACGTATCAATCAGATTCCCGTGAACATAATCCGTCCTCAACATTTGCTTCTCCTCATAGAACTGTATTTTGCTTCTTCGGTTGTCTCACGCACACACCTCAGCACAAATCGCCAGGGGCTCGATACGGCAACATATGGGTTGTCAAACAGTCCGAATAGCTCTACAGCATACTTCGGCTTCACGAGTTTGGCATTATATGCATCAGCTCCGAATCATGTCTTTGATCAATAGTTGGGTTGCCCGGCTCCTGTGCTTACTACCTTACGTTCCGTCTTATCGGCTAGGGTAGTAAAGGGAGAACTGCTGCAATTGTGTTTCCGGATCACCTGGTTAAACACCTTAGTAGAGAAAGCCAAAAACTGACTGTCATGATGCGGTGAGAGCTGGTCAACCACTCGGTGACTCATTAGAATCTTTTGCGATTTCTTCCGTACTACACGAATGACCGTTTTCTGGTCACCTATGTAACGCAACCGTATTCGGATAACCGCGTACATACCAGGGGCTACATCGTAGACCCACCGTCAAAATCCTATGGCTAAGTGAAAATGTTAAAGCCCTATAGTCCGATTGCCTAGTTCGCCACACTGACACCTCCGTTCCGGACCAAGATGTTGGGTCAAGAGTGATCAGGTGCTATTCCGAACACCCCCGTATTATATGCGAGTGGGCCGAAGCCAACGACTGGCAAACTTTCAGATTATAAAAAATGGCCGCATAGGAGGAAATAACTTTCAGGCAAAGGTATAAATATAACACAACCTTAATGTATCATAATATTGTTTCCACAATTCTGGTACATTTATTCGAACATAATATCCTTCGAGCATTGACCCTCTATCAAGCGGGCGCCCTCTAGGACGTCCTCCAAATAATGCTTCAGCGTGCGATGGTCCATTGCCTCCGGGCGGGCCCTTAGCTGCAACATTGGTGGCCTTCATTTTTGCCCAGTACCTCTTGACGCGGGCGAAGGCCATCCGGGCACCTTCTATGCACGCCGACCGCTTGACGGCGTCGATACGCGGCACTGCATCGACAAGTGCTGCACCAAACCGAAATAGCTGTTCGGAATGGGTTCAGCCGGCTATAGCCGGACCACGACGTCCTTCATGGCAGCTCCGAACATTTTGTGGAGCTCAGCCCACTAGGCCATCTGTTCGTTCAGCAACGCCGGATGCCGTGGCACGATGAATTGTGACCAAAAAAGCTTCTTCGTAGCACGTCCTTCCTGCACTTGGAAGAACTGCGCCGTGTCGGAGACACTCCTCGGCAGGTCCAAGAACGCGTCTAGAGAACTCCACAATTGATTAAGCAGAGCATACTTCGGGTCGCCGAACTTAGTCTGTAAAACAAAGGGCTTACCAGCCGCTATCTCCCCAGCCTGCCGGATCTCCTCCCGAGCCGCTCTAGACTTGGACCATGCTTCTCTCGCCTCTTGTAAGGCCTTGTCGAGTTCGGCTGCCTTGGCTTTGTTATCCTCCTCGAGTGATTCGCATTTGCCAGTGGCATCCTTTAGCTCTCGCTCTATGGAAGATATTTTCTCCTCGCACTGGCGCCGAGTGGCCTGTTCGGCCTTTAATTCAGCAGCCGCCTACTTGGCAGCCGCATTGCTCACTCTGGCCTGCTCCTTGGCCCGGGCAAGCTCAGCCCGAAGGGTCTCAACCGCGGCAGCACCATCTACAATTATGCATGTCACAGTGTATAATTTTCAGCTTTGTGCTCATACTATTATACATGCATAACCAGAGTGTCCCAACACATACCTTGTGCCTCGTCGAGCCGCCTGTTAATCAGAGTAATGTCCTCATCAGCTAACTCAAGTCTATGCTTTAGATCTGCGACTTCCGCAGATTGGGCAGTCGCCATTGACATAACAGCCTGTTTTCAAATTAATTATGTCACTTCCTGAACATATCTTTTTGATCCTCTGGTTGCCTCCCTTTGGAAGTCGACCAGAGTCTCTGGGGCTACTATCTATACACAGGCGCAGTTTGCACGTAAAGAGCGGTTAAGATATTACATACCTCGAAGCCTCTTAGCAGGCCCGTGAAGGCTTCATTTAATCTGCTTCTCGCGGACAGAATCCTCTCAACCACCGTACCCATTAAGGTACGATGTTCTTCTGAGATGGACGCACTTTGAAGTGTGCCCATCAGAATATCCGGCACCTCCGGGTTCCTGGAGGCTGCTGCGGGAGTACGGACTCCCTTCAAAGAGGTACGCTTACTCGACCCTAGAGTCGTCTTCGGTTGTAAACCGGATAGTTCGGGGCCCTCACTGTTGGTCCCCGTGGGGGCTGCGCCCCCTGGACCTTTGGCGACCGAGGTATCACCCTCGAGCGCTGTCTTCATTGTCCCCCGCGCCACTTGATGGTCAGGGGAGATCCTCTGGGACGATACCTCGAAGTCGTCCGCCCTTAGGGGCGAGAAAGCTCGTGGAGGCATCTCGCTTTCCATCATCTCCGGAGGCAAGTCCCCTGATGAGGTGGACTGTTGAGGTAGATAGCGGGCCGAACTGCAAACATGTAGTTTAATTGTTACCCTTGCAAACTGAAAAGAATAGGACATGTCTAGAACATCCTTGTTCACTTACGATTCGGCAAAGGGCTTGTCCCGAGAGAGGAGCTCTGCGTCAACATCGGCTTCCGAACCCGAACCATCTGACAGGGATATCTTCCCTATCTTAGGTGCCTCCACCTCCAAGTCTTCAGAGGCAGTCCTTTTCTTCCCATGGGGAGAAGGGATATCACCTTCTCCTTCCCCTTCATCTTCATCTTGAAAAGAGGGAGCTTCAGTCTCCCCGGACGTAGTGTCCAGTATACCTTTAGAGTGGAGGCCGCCTTCAGCCCTTTTGCTTTTCTTCTTGTCCTCCTTCGCTGGCATTTGATACGGCACCGGGGCCAGCATCCTCATTAATACAAGATCAGCTGAGTCTTTGGGAAGTGGAGCTAAACACCTAATTCGTTCCGCCTTCTTTATCCAGCCCTGGTCGAAGAAAGGTTTCTCAGTACATCGCTATGGGATAATCAGCCAAGTCGCATTCAGAAGTTGGGTGCTTACCGAGGTATCCGGATGGTTGCAGTCGAGGCCGATGTCCTCAGATGTGTCCGGCCACTGCTTTCGAGTCTTGAAGAATAGTTTCCACATCCCTCTGTGCGTTGTGCCGAAGAATTGCTGAAGGGTCCGCGGTCCTTCCGGATTGAATTCCCACATGCGGAGAGGCCGTCGCTGGCACGGAAGGATCCGGCGGACTAGCATTACCTGGATCACGTTAATAAGGCCGGTGTCCTTGTCGAGGATGCTCTGGATACGATTTTGCAGCGTCTGCACTTCATCAGTTGATCCCCAGTCTAGCCCCTTATTAATCCATGATGCGATTCGCAGTGGAGGGCCAGATCGGAACGCGGATGTGGCCGCCCATTTGGTACCGCGGGGTTCGGTGATATAGAACCACTCCCGCTGCCATAAGTTGGAGGTTTCCGTGAAGGTGCCTTTTGGCCAGATAGTATTGGCGAGCTTGCTCACCATAGCACCGCCACACTCTGCTTGCTCCCCGTCGACTATCTTCGGCTTCACATTGAAGGTCTTGAGCCATAGGCCGAAGTGTGCAGGGATGTGGAGAAAAGCCTCACACATGACGATAAACGCCAAGATGTGAAGAAAGAAGTCTAGTGCTAGATTGTGAAAATCTAGCCCATAATAGAACATAAGGCCATGAACGAAGGGGTGGAGAGCGAACCCTAGCCCGCGGAGGAAGTGAGAGATGAATACAACCCTCTCGCCGGATTTTGGTGTGGGGATAACCTGCCCCTTGGCAGGGAGCCTATGGGGGATTTCCGTAGTCAGGTACCTCGCCTCCCGGAGCTTCACGATATCTTCATCGGTGACCGAGGAGGCCGTCCACCTGTTATGGGAGCTAGATCTAGACATAACTAGAAGGCTTGGTAGCAATGAAAGAAATCGAGACCTGGGCGCTGGAGCTTGAGGCTGGAAAGAGGTAGGCGTGGGGGAGAAAGACGGGTCTGTACCCCTTTATAAAGGTGATGAATATCGAATGCCTCCTCACGGGCCTTAAAGCTCGCCTATTCCCAAGGGATCATGCAAACAACACGGTTGGATTACCGACGTCCATATTCATAAGAATCACGTGATAAAAGGGCACAACCTCTGCTTTGACATGATGTGCCAATGAAAACCGCGTCTCGTAACACGGAGCGAGAGGCTGAAAAACGGTTTGAAATAATAACCAAGCAAGGGACGTAACGTCTCGCCACAAAGGTTGTCAGTAGATGGGACTTGTTAAATATTATACTCTTTGCGGCTGTGTGTGGTGCCTGTTCTGCAGAGCCAGACACGTCTTCTGTGTCCAAGGACTACTCTGAAGTATTCGGAGGAGGAACCCGCCTTGCAATGCCGAAGACAATCTGCGCGCTGAACACATCGTCATTGAAGCCTGGTTCAGGGGCTATCGAGGGAGCCTGGATATGGGGGTCCTCGGGCGTTCGGGCTATGTGACATAGGCCGGACTAGTGGGCCATGAAGATACAAGACAGAAGACTTCTTCCCGTGTCCGGATGGGACTCTCCTTGGCGTTCGGATATGAAGATTCCTTCCTCTGTAAACCGACTCTATACAACCCTAGGTCCCTCCGTGTCTATATAAACCGGAGGGTTTAGTCTGTAGAGGGGATCATACTCATAATCATACAGGCTAGACATTTAGGGTTTAGCCATTACGATCTTGAGGTAGATCAACTCTTGTAAACCCCATATTCATCCAAGATAATCAAGCAGGAAGTAGGGTATTACCTCCATCAAGAGGGCCCGAACCTGGGTAAACATCGTGTCCCTGTCTCCTGTTACCTTCGATCCTAAGACGCACAGTTCGGGACCCCCTACCCGAGATCTGCCGGTTTTGACACCGACAGAGGGCGCGCCCCCTGCCTCGTGGGCCACCTGGAAGCCCCCCGATGCCCATCTTCTGGTATAAGGTGTCTTTTTCCCTAGAAAAAATTAGAAGGAAGCTTTTGGGAAGAAGCGCCGCCATCTCAAGGCGTGGCAGAACCAATCTAGGGCTCCGGCGGAGCTGTTCTGCCGGGAAAACATCCCTCCGGGAGGGGGAAATCATCAACATCGTCATCACCATCAAACCTCTCATCGGGAGGGGGTCAATCTCCATCAACATCTTCACCAGCACCATCTCCTCTTAGACCCTAGTTCATCTCTTGTATCCGATCTTTGTCTCAAAACCTCAGATTGGTACCTGTGGGTTGCTAGTAGTGTTGATTACTCCTTGTAGTTGATGCAAGTTGGTTTATTCGGTGGAAGATTATATGTTCAGATCCTTTATGCACATTAATACCCCTCTGATTATGAACATGAATATGATTTGTGAGTAGTTACGTTTGTTCCTGAGGACATGGGAGAAGTCTTGTTATATGTAGTCATGTGAATTTGGTATTCGTTCGATATTTTGATGAGATGTATGTTGTCTTTCCTCTAGTAGTGTTATCTGAACATCGACTATATGAAACTTCACCATTGTTTGGGCCTAGGGGAAGGAATTGGGAAGTAATAAGTAGATGATGGGTTGCTAGAGTGACAGAAGCTTAAACCATACTTTATGCGTTGCTTCGTAAGGGGCTGATTTGGATCCATATGTTTCATGCTATGGTTAGGTTTACCTTAATTCTTCTTTCGTAGTTGCGGATGCTTGCGAGGGGGGTTAATCATAAGTGGGATGTTTGTCCAAGTACGGGAAGTACCCAAGCACCGGTGCACCCACATATCAAATTATCAAAGTAACGAACACGAATCATATGAGCATGATGAAAACTAGCTTGACGATAATTCCCATGTGTCCTCGGGAGCGCTTTCCTTTATATAAGAGTTTGTCCAGGCTTGTCCTTTGCTACAAAAAGGATTGGCCCACCTTGCTGCACCTTGTTTACTTTGTTACTTGTTACCCGTTACGAATTACCTTACCATAAAACTATCTGTTACCGATAATTTCAGTGCTTGCAGAGAATACCTTACTGAAAACTGCTTGTCATTTCCTTCTGCTCCTCGTTGGGTTCGACACTCTTACTTATCGAAAGGACTACGATAGATCCCCTATACTTGTGGGTCATCAATGACCCGGCGCGCGGTGGTTTCGATGCTCAGGCCTTGGTGGATCAGGGCAGAGCGTGTCGGGAGGCTGAGCTGGCGGCTCAGCTGGCGGCTCAACAACAATCTCCGATTTATCCATCAGCGTCGGTGGAGGCAGGAGTGACCTCTACAACCTTGGGTGTGCCATGTTTCATGCTGGGTCTGCGTAATGAGCACTTACCTAAGGATTTCAAGGGTCCTCGTGAGGTGCCTAATTACACGGCAGATCAGCCCCCTGAGGCTTGGATTGAGAGCTATGAGATGGCCATGGAGATGCTGGATGTTAGTGATACTGCATGTGCTAAATATTTCACCATGATGTTGGATGGACCAGCTCGTACTTGGTTGAAAGGGCTGCCCGCTAACTCCATTAGATCATGGGCGGAGTTGAAAACTCATTTCATCCAAAATTTTAAAGACACGTGCAAGCAGCCTATGTCGATCCTGGATTTTGATTCTTGTGTCCAAGGTGTCCACAACTAATTGGGTGCGCCGGATTAATACGTCTCCAACGTATTTACTTTTCCTAACGCTTTTCCTCTTGTTTTGGACTCTAATTTGCATGATTTGAATGAAACTAACCCCGGACTGACACTGTTTTCAGCAGAACTACCATGGTGTTGATTTTGTGCAGAAATAAAAGTACTCAGAATGGAACGAAACTTTGCGAGGAATTTTTATTTGATAAATAAGAATTTCTTGAGCCAAGACCTACCGGAGAGGGGCCCCTGGGTGGGCACAACCCACCAGGGCGTGCCCTCCTCTACTGGCGCGCCCAGGTGGGTTGTCCCCACCTAGTGGCCCCGCTGCCTGAAACCGACGCTATAAAATCTTATTTTTCCAGAAAAAAATCAAGGAGAAAGAATTATCGCGATCCACGAGACGGAGCCACCGTCACCTCCTGTTCTTCATCGGGAGGCCAGATCTGGAGTCCGTTTGGGGCTCCGGAGAGGGGGATCTTCATTCTTCATCATCACCAACCCTTCTCCATAGCCAATTCCATGATGCTCCCCACCGGGAGTGAGTAGTTCCTTTGTAGGCTCGCTGATCGGTGAGGAGTTGGATGAGATTCATCATGTAATCGAGTTAGTTTTGTTAGGGCTTGATCCCTAGTATCCACTATGTTCTAAGATTGATGGTTCTATGACTTTGCCATGCTTAATGCTTGTCACTTTGGGCCCGGGTGCCATGAACTCAGATCTGAACCGTTTATGTTATGATAATTATATCCATGTTTTAGATCCGATCTTGCAAGTTATAGTCACCTACTACGTGTTATGATCCGGTAACCCCGGAGTGACAGAAATCGGGACTTCTTCCGATGATGATCGTAGTTTGAGGAGTTCATGTATTCACTATGTGTTAATGCTTTGTTCCGGTTCTCAATTAAAATGAGGCCTTAATATCCCTTAGTTTCCAATATGGACCCCGCTGCCATGGGAGGGTAGGACAAAAGATATCATGCAAGTTCTTTCCATAAGCACGTATGACTATTTACGGAATACATGCCTACATTATATTGACGAACTAGAGCTAGTGTCGTATCGCCCTGGGTTATAACGGTCTCATGATGAATATCATCCAACGAGTCAGCGATCCAATGCCTACGAATTTATCTTATATTGTTCTTGCTAAGTTACTACTGATATCATCACTGTTACACTTGCTACAAAGTTACTGCTATCACTGTTACCGTTACTGTTACTATTGTCACTACTATCAAAACTATCATATTACTTTGCTACTGATTACTTGTTGCAGATAATTAATCTCCAGGTGTGGTTGAATTGACAACTCAGCTGCTAATACCTTCAAATATTCTTTGTCTCCCCTTGTGTCGAATCTATAAATTTGGGTCGAATACTCTACCCTCAAAAACTGTTGCGATCCCCTATACTTGTGGGTTATCAAGACCTTTTTCTGGCGCCGTTGCCGGGGAGCATAGCTATATTTTTTTGAGTCACTTGAGATTATTATTAGTTTATCACTATGAAGAATCCGAAGGATCCTAAGACTAAGATATTTCCCTCAAGGACGAGGGGAGGTAAGGAACTGCCATCCAGTTCTGCTTTAGATTCACCTTCTGTTATGAGTAAACTTGCAACACCACCACATGCTATTAATTCTGATATGTCACAAGTTATGGATGATGCTACTTCTGCTATGGATAATGTTTATGATGATGCTAGCACCTTTCTTGATAATGATGATGTGCCACTTGGTGATTTTCTTGATGCACAAATTGCTAGAGTAATACAACATGATGTTGAATCTGTTGATGAGCTTGAAACTGAAACTCCTGAAACACCTGCTAGAACTAGCCTTCCTAGATATGAATTGCCTAAGGTACCGGAAGGTTATTTTATGAATGAGGAGACAACTAGAGATATTCTTCCTTGTAAGGATAGAGATGATCTAGAGAAATTATTATGCAAGTATAAAGAAAAATCTCTGAATGCTAGAATGAAATGTGATCCTAAGTTTGCTACTTCACCTATCTTTATTGATGATAAGGATTATGAATTCTCTGCCGACCCAGAGTTAATTACTTTGGTTGAATCTGATCCTTTCCATGGTTATGAAACTAAAACTGTTGTGGCACTCTTACTAAGTTGAATGACATAGCCACCCTTTTTACTCATGATGAGAAGACTGGCTATTACTTTATTCTCAAACTATTTCCGTTCTCATTAAAGGGTGATGCTAAAGCTTGGTACAATACTCTTGCTCCTAGTTGTGTGCGTAGTCCCCAGGATACGATTTACTACTTCTCTGAAAAATATTTTCCTGCTCATAAGAAACAAGCTGCCTTACAGGAAATATTTAACTTTGTGCAAACTAAAGAAGAGAGTCTCCCACAAGCTTGGGGGAGGCTTTGCCAGTTACTTAATGCTTTGCCTAATCATCCTCTTAAGAAAAATGAAATACTTGATATCTTCTATAATGGACTAGCCGATGCTTCTAGGGACTTCCTAGATAGTTGTGCTGGTTGTGTTTTCAGGGAACGAACTGTGTGACAAGCTGAAGAATTATTGAATAACATATTGAAAAATTATGATGATTGGACTCTTCCTAAACCACCGCCTAAACCCACTCCGAAGAAGAGGGGTATATTATATCTCAGTCCTGAAGATATGCAAGAGGCAAAGAAATCTATGAAGGAAAAAGGTATTAACGCTGTAGATGTCAAAAATTTAACTCCTATTGAAGAAATACATGGGCTTAATACACCACCACTGACTATGGTGGTAGAGGTAAATTCTTTAATGAAGTTCAATGATAATAACAATCCTCACAATATGCACCCTAGCCAATGCCTTTATGAGTTTGAAAACTATATTAGAAAGCAAGATCACTTCAATGCAAATGTTATGAAACAATTGAAATATAATTCTGATATGATTGCTCGCTTGAGTGACTTGTTATTTAGAATCTCAAATGATGTTAGAGGTGTTGGAAAGCATGCTTGTATGGTTCAAACTCAGTTAGAACAAGTTGCTAAATCACAAAGAGAAATACTTGATGAAATGAATAATAATATACATGACTTTGCTATTAGAGTTGCAACTAGAGGAGGTAAAATGACTCAGGAACCACTTTATCCTGAGGGACACCCAAAAACAATTGAACAAGGTTCACAAAGAGTTAACACTGATGCACCTAGTCCTTCTAAAAAGAAAAGGAAGAAGAAAAATGCTAGGACTTTGCATACTTCTAGTGAACCTGAAATAGAGAAACCTCCTGATAATGAAAATGAAATTTCTATCTCTGATGCTGAAACTCAATCAGGTAATGAACACTCACCTAGTGATAATGAAAAAGATAATGATGAGGTTCATGAAGACTCTCAATCAAATGAAAAACAACCAGATAATGATGTTGAGATAGAACCACCTGTTGATCTTGATAACCCACAACCTAAGAATAAAAGATATGATAAAAGAGACTTTGTGGCTAGAAAATACGATAAAGAAAGAGAACCATGGGTTCAAAAACCTATGCCCTTTCCACCCAAGTCAACTAAAAAGAAAGATGATGAAGAATTTGAACGCTTTGCTGAAATGTTGAGGCCAGTCTTTTTGCGTACTCGCTTGACTGATATCTCGAAGATGCCTCCTTATGCAAAGTATATGAAGGACATCATCACAAATAAGAGAAAAATACTGAAAGCTGGAATCTCCACTATGCTTGCTAATTACACTTTTAAAGAGGGAGTACCTAAAAACTTGGAGATCCGGGAATACCAACTATACCTTGCTCTATCAAAAAAGAGTTATGTGAAAACTGCTTTATGTGATTTAGGAGCAGGTGTTAGTGTTATGCCTTTCTCTTTATACAAAAGACTTGACTTGAATAAACTCAAACCTACTGAAATATCTTTGCAAATGGCTGAAAAATCAACTGCCATACCTATCGGTATTTGTGAGGATGTGCCCGTTGTTGTTGCTAATGTTACTATTTTGACTGACTTTGTTATACTTGAGATGCCCGAGGACAACAACAAGTCGATTATCCTTGGGAGACCCTTCTTGAATACTGCAGGGGTTGTTATTGATTGCAATAAAAGCAAGGTCACTTTTCATATCAATGGTAATGAGCATACGATGCACTTTCCGAAGAAACAATTCCAAGTGAATGGTATTAATGTTATTGAAAAATCTCCGACGATCATTATTGGAAGTTTTCAAATACCTCTACCTACTGTCAAAAAGAAATATGAAATGCTTATTGTTGGGGACATTCATATCCCCGTTGAGGTAACTTAGTGATTTACGAAAGTTCTTCCGTCTCATGCTAATCGAAAGTGGTTGTTAATAAGACCTGATCAACCTTATTAATGAATCATTTTTGAGCGGTATGAAGTTGATGAATTTAGTAAGCACTACCTTCTATCCTTACTTTTTGTTTTCTGTTTTTATTAGTTAAATAAAATAAAATGCCATGTCTTGTCTGTTTTCTGAATTCCCCGTGCAATAAAAAATGACCCAAAAATAAAAGTTCTCAGAATGCTCTGAAAATTTAATACGATTTTTTTCTGAATATTTGAGAATTTCTGGTGCAAATAATATCAGAGGGAGGTGCACCAGGTGGGCACAACCCACCTGGGCGCGCCAGGACCCCCAGGCGCGCCCTGGTGGGTTGTGGTCCCCACGTGGACCCCCTCACTTATCTCTTCATCCCACATCATCGCTTACCTCCAGAAAAAAATCTCCATTGCCCTCTCTCCCATGTTCTTGCTCTCAAACCCACGGATTTTGATCTCTTTGCTCGAAGCTCCGTTTCCGAAACTGTTTCAGGGGATTGTTGCTTGGTATGTGACTCCACCGTTTGTCCAATTAGTTTTTGTTTTAGTAGTTTATATTTGGAATAATTAGCTACTTTTGGTGCTACTGTAGATGAGCTTGCATGTTGAATTCTTAGAGTTCTAAGTAGTTTGAATGCTTTCTATGGCTTCTATGTATCCCTATGAGTAGTTGGTATCATTTTGTGAAGTTTTGTTGAGAAAATTTTGTGGGCTAATAAATTTCCGTATTTTTGTTCATAGGAAAACCATGAATATCTTTAGGAAGTTTGGCTCTAAGAAGAACTCCATGGGTGTGATTGAGGAGTCATCTGATAGTGATCTCCATCCTCGGAGTTTGGCGGAAGTACGGCTGTGTGAATGGCCGCACACCCCATTCATGGAGGAAGCTGGAATCCTTCAGGAATTCACACAAATATGCTTCTAATGCCGGCCTCACCGACTTCATTGCAGATGAGTGTGAACAACATCAAATCCTCACAAAAATCTTTGTTCAAAGTTTTACTTTCCTGCCTAGGAATAATCCTCCTAAAGTGAGCTTTGATTTATATCCTGAAAACCATCAGATACCACTTACTGAATTTTGTGACATATGCAAGATCCCTTTTGATGGGAGCTTAGCCAAGCCTAGGCCGGCTGGGTTTGAGGCCTTTTATAGCACTTTGACAGTGGGAGATGAGAGAGGGGTGTCAACTACCACCGCCGCTAGCATACACTTTCCTACCGTACATTATTTTGCTTTATTTGTTGCTAAGTGTTTGCTTGCTAGAGAGAAAGTAGGTGCGCGCAGTGCACCAGACTTTGTTGTTTTACGTCGTGCACTGGACGGCGACAATACTTATAGCTTGGGGGCTATTGTGGCTCGCCGCCTTCACCTTAATAAATCTCAGGGTAAAATACATGGTGGGAATTATGCAACTCGTTTGGCGGCCCACTTTAATGTTGGGATACACCCTCATGATTATCCTCGGACCAAGGTTTACCTAGACCGCGCCGCCATGGATCACCACCATTTCACTGATATCGAATCTCTTGACATCCCTATTCCATATAACCTGGTTTTTAGTGCGAGGACTCGTGATGTTATTCCATTGCCTGCTCCTGCTTTGTTTGATTCTGTTGCCAGAGGCGGATATAGGATTATGCGTGCGGACATCATCGCCTACCAGAACGCTCAGGCTACTGCGGAGGCAGCGCAGGAACCTCAGCAGTGGGATGAGTGGATGCCCGCTCCTCAGCACCCCTACTACCCTCCAGGCTACTGATTGATTACTAAGTTAGGCCAAAAGCCTAATCTTGGGGGAGTACGTGTTTCTCACCGACATTATATCCATGTTCACCCATATCATTCCATTTGTCGGTGTTCACACTTTTTCATTGTATTATCCATGCTTAGATTAATTTTCTTGCTTTCTTCTTGTGTGTTTGAAACACTTTAGAAAAACAAAAAAAATAGTTGTAGTAGTTTGCTTTCTATGCATGCTTAGTAGTAATATTAAAAAGAAAACCCAAAAAGATTTCCTGATTCTTCTTTTGCTTGTTGGGAGCTTTCCCGTGTAAATAGTTTTCTCGTTTTTCCTTTTCCCTTTATTCCCTTGTTCAAGAAAACCAAAAACTCCAAAAATATTTCAGTGTGTTTCTCTGAATTTCTTTTCTTTTTATTCGAGTTGTACCGAGGAGAAGACCATGATCAAAATGTTGAGTGGCTCTCACATGAATAATTGTTGAACTAATAAAGAGCACATTTTACCTTGTCTTCTCCTGTTGAATAAAATGTTTGCAGATTCCAGCTTAGTCCACGGCACTCTTGCACTATTATTATTGTTATTATTATTTTCATATCGTTTGGTTGTGCAAGTGAAAGGCAACAATGACGATATTCGATGAACTGGCCGTGGCAGAGAGAAACGGGTATGAACTCGACTTGTTCTGTTTGTGTAAATATGTTTAACCTAGTATCCATGATTCAGCCCATTATGATTAAACATGTTTGCAATGACAATTAGAGATTATAGTTTCTCATGCCATGCATAAGTAGCTAGGAGTGGATAATGATTTATCTTGGATATCAACATTGCGTTAAAATGATTGTGATGTAGTATGATGATATGGTATCCTCCTCTGAATGTTCGAGTGGCTTGACTTGGCACATGTTCATGCATGTAGTTGAATCAAAACCAACATAGCCTCTTTGATATTTATGTTCATGGTGTTCATATCCTACTCATGCTAGTGTCCAATGTTACTTATGCATAATGCATGTTTATGACCATTGTTGCTCTCTAGCTGGCCGCTTCTCAATCTAATTGCTAGCTGATACGTCTCCAACGTATCTATAATTTATGAAGTATTCATGCTATTATATTATCCATCTTGGATGTTTAATGGGCTTATTATACACTTTTATATTATTTTTGGGACTAACTTATTAACCCAGAGCCAAGTGCCAGTTTCTGTTTTTCTCCTTGTTTCAGTGTTTCGCAGAAAAGGAATATCAAACGGAGTCCAAACGGAATAAAACCTTCGGGAAAGTTATTTTTGGAACGGAAGCAATCTAGAAGACTTGGAGTATACGTAAGGGAAGCAACGAGGAACGCACGAGGCAGGGGGCGTACTCACCCCCTGGGCGCGCCCTCCACCCTCGTGGCTCCCCTGACCGACTTCTTTCGCCTATATATATCCATATACCCTAAAAACATCGGGGAGTAGAATAGATCGGGAGTTCCGCTGCCGCAAGCCTCTGTAGCCACCAAAAACCAATCGGGACCCTGTTCCGGCACCCTGCCGGAGGGGGGAACCCTCACCGGTGGCCATCTTCATCATCCCGGCGATCTCCATGACGAGGAGGGAGTAGTTCACCCTCGGGGCTGAGGGTATGTACCAGTAGCTATGTGTTTGATCTCTCTCTCTCTCTCTCGTGTTCTTGAGGTGATACGATCTTGATGTATCGTGAGCTTTGCTATTATAGTTGGATCTTATGATGTTTCTCCCCCTCTACTCTCTTGTAATGGATTGAGTTTTCCCTTTGAAGTTATCTTATCGGATTGAGTCTTTAAGGATTTGAGAACACTTGATGTATGTCTTGCCGTGCTTATCTGTGGTGACAATGGGATATCACGTGATCCACTTGATGTATGTTTTGGTGATCAACTTGCGGGTTCTGCCCATGAACCTATGCATAGGGGTTGGCACACGTTTTCGTCTTGACTCTCCGGTAGAAACTTTGGGGCACTCTTTGAAGTACTTTGTGTTGGTTTGAATAGATGAATCTGAGATTGTGTGATGCATATCGTATAATCATACCCACGGATACTTGAGGTGACATTGGAGTATCTAGGTGACATTAGGGTTTTGGTTGATTTGTGTCTTAAGGTTTTATTCTAGTACGAACTCTATGATAGATTGAACGGAAAGAATAGCTACGTGTTATTTTACTACGGACTCTTGAATAGATCGATCAGAAAGAATAACTTTGAGGTGGTTTCATACCCTACCATAATCTCTTCGTTTGTTCTCTGCTATTAGTGACTTTGGAGTGACTCTTTGTTTCATATTGAGGGATAGTTATATGATCCAATTATGTTATTATTGTTGAGAGAACTTGCACTAGTGAAAGTATGAACCCTAGGCCTTGTTTCCTAGCATTGCAATACCGTTTGTGCTCATTTTTATTATTAGTTACCTTTCTGTTTTTATATTTTCAGATTAGAAAAACCTATATCTACCATCCATATTGCACTTGTATCACCATCTCTTCGCCGAACTAGTGCACCTATACAATTTACCATTGTATTGGGTGTGTTGGGGACACAAGAGACTCTTTGTTATTTGGTTGCAGGGTTGTTTGAGAGAGACCATCTTCATCCTACGCCTCCCATGGATTGATAAACCTTAGGTCATCCACTTGAGGGAAATTTGCTACTGTCCTACAAACCTCTGCACTTGGAGGCCCAACAACGTCTACAAGAAGAAGGTTGCGTAGTAGACATCAAGCTCTTTTCTGGCGCCGTTGCCGGGGAGGTGAGTGCTTGAAGGTATATCTTTAGATCTTGCAATCGAATCTTTTATTTTCTTGTTTTATCACTAGTTTAGTTTATAAAAGAAAACAAAAAAATGGAATTGAGTTTGCCTCATACGCTTCATCTTTTTAATATCTTTCGTGAATATGATGGAAAGGAAAATTTTGCCAAAGTGTTAGAAGAAGAATGCATTAAAATGTTTGGCACTAAATCTTTGAATGATGAGCATGATTGCAATGTTGTTAGTATGAACTCTTTGAATATCCATAGTACTAATGATGATTGCACTAGTCATGATGAAAATATCTCTTATAAGCATGTCGATTTTTGTGGAGTGCATAGAGTTTGCAAGTACATACGAAACAGGGAAGATAGATTTTGCAACAGGCATAAGTATTTGGAAACTAAATGGTTGCAAGAAAGGCTAGATGTTTGTGCTGAAAATTTAAACTTTCTTAGCCATACTTGTAAACTTTGCAATAAAAGTGATCATTTTAGTACCCAATGCAAATTGTTTCATGATCGTATCGTGTCCAAAAATTGCGATGACTTGATTTCCCTTGCACATCATAATGAACTTAGTTTGCTCTTGGGTTATGAAGAAATGAAACGTATAACTAAGGTTATTCCAGAATTTGCCCTTTATAGAGTTCTTAATTTTGATCTAGAGGAAATTTATATGTATTGTGCGGTGAATTGCATTGAAAATCCTTATATTGCCAATTACATAAAGAAAAGAAAACAAATAGAATATGAAGAGAATATTAACGAAAGGGAAGAGACTTCCCAATATTCTCCTATTATTTCTTATGATGAATCAGATAACAAGGAGGAGCCTTCTATTCAACCAATCTCATCAATAAGGAGCTCAAAAAAGAGGGTTAAACCCACACATGATGTGAAGAAGAAAAAGAAAAGACGGAGAAGCAAAGGTAGAAAGGTATCCCTCCCAAATGATGTTGCTCCTATTACTCATTGTGATGATGATAATTGCTATACTATTGGTGCTATCCATACTATTAATGATAAGAGTGATTATGCTTATGATATGAAAAGGCCCAAGCTTGGGGATGCTATGTTTGATGAGAATGACATGTTTGAGAATATATTTTCTGCAATTAATGTTTGTCCCAAGCTTGGGGAGGCTATGTTTAATGAAGATGATATTTTTAGTCTCCCATGTTTTAATATGCAAATTAAAATGATGATAGCATGCCTCCTACTTATGATGATTATATTGATGAAAGTGGGTTTGGAAGAGTGTCAACTTTAGGAAGTAATGATTCCACTATCTTGGAAGAGGTTTCAATTGATTATGATGAGAACAAAGTTGCTATCTATGATGATTATTGTGATGGTACTTATGCTATAAAAAGAAGTGATGATTATATTTATAAAACTTGTCATGATTATGATTACCCTTTTTCTGAACATTACTCTTTTAATGTGGAAACAATTTATAGTATTCAAGTCTCTCATGATACTCCCACTATTCCGAATGAGAAGAATTTTGCTTATGTGGAGAGTAGTAAATTTTCTATGCAAGTAGATCATGAAAAGAATGCTTTAGGTGCTGGTTATATTGTTGAATTCATTCATGATGCTACTGAAAATTATTATGAGGGAGGAATATATGCTTGTAGGAATTGCAATAATATCAAGTTTCCTCACTATGTGCTTAAAGTTTTGAAGTTATGCTTGTTTTGCCTTCCTATGCTAGTTGATTATTGTTCCCATAAGTTGTTTGCTCACAAAATCCATGGTGTTGTTTTTGTGCAGAAATAAAAGTCCTCGGAATGGAACGAAACTTTGCGAGGAATTTTTATTCGATAAATAAGAATTTCTGGAGCCAAGACCTACACGAGAGGGGCCCCTTGGTGGGCACAACCCACCAGGGCGCACCCCCCTCTCTTGGCGCGCCCAGGTGGGTTGTCCCCCACCTGGTGGCCCCGCTGACCCTAGAACCAACGCTATAAAATCCTATTTTTCTAGAAAAAATCAGGGAGAAAGAATTATCATGATCCATGAGACGGAGCCGCCGTCACCTCCTGTTCTTCATCGGGAGGCCAGATCTGGAGTCCGTTTGGGGCTCCGGAGAGGGGGATCTTCATTCTTCGTCATCACCAACCCTTCTCCATAGCCAATTCCATGATGCTCCCCACCAGGAGTGAGTAATTCCTTCGTATGCTCGCTGGTCGGTGAGGAGTTGGATGAGATTCATCATGTAATCGAGTTAGTTTTGTTAGGGCTTGATCCCTAGTATCCACTATGTTCTAAGATTGATGTTGCTATGACTTTGCCATGCTTAATGCTTGTCACTTTGGGCCCGGGTGCCATGAACTCAGATCTGAACCGTTTATGTTATCATAATTATATCCATGTTTTAGATCCGATCTTGCAAGTTATAGTCACCTACTATGTGTTATGATCCAGTAACCCCGGAGTGACAGAAACCGGGACTTCTTCCAGTGATGACCGTAGTTTGAGGAGTTCATGTATTCACTATGTGTTAATGCTTTGTTCCGGTTCTCTATTAAAAGGAGGCCTTAATATCCTTAGTTTCCAATATGGACCCCACTGCCACGGGAGGGTAGGACAAAAGATGTCATGCAAGTTCTTTCCATAAGCACGTATGACTATTTACAGAATACATGCCTACATTATATTGACGAACTGGAGCTAGTGCCGTATCGCCCTAGGTTATAACTGTCCCATGATGAATATCATCCAACGAGTCACCGATCCAATGCCTACGAATTTATCTTATATTGTTCTTGCTAAGTTACTACTACTATCATCACTGTTACACTTGCTATAAAGTTACTGGTATCACTATTACCGTTACTGTTACTGGTGTTGCTACTATCAAAACTATCATATTACTTTGCTACTGATTACTTGCTGCAGATAATTAATCTCCAGGTGTGGTTGAATTGACAACTCAGCTGCTAATACCTTCAAATATTCTTTGGCTCCCCTTGTGTCGAATCTATAATTTTTGGTTGAATACTCTACCCTCGGAAACTGTTGCGATCCCCTATACTTGTGGGTTATCACGGATCTCAGCTGTTATACACTCATCGGATAGTATCAATGCTGGTTCAGCAGTCCTGATGTTGGAGAAGAATTTCCCATTCCTCCCCCTTAAGTAGAAACTAGGGCGGCTTAAACGCCACTGCAATGACATGGGGGAGCTCATGGCGGCTCTCGTCAAGTATTCCGACTCAGATAGTACTAAGTGTCGGTGTCAAAACCGGTCGATCTCGGGTAGGGGGTCCCGAACTGTGTGTCTGAGGATCGAAGGTAACAGGAGGCAGGGGACACGATGTTTACCAAGGTTTGGACCCTCTTAAAGGAGGTAATACCCTACTTCCTGCTTGATTGACTTTGATGAGTATAGGGGTTACAAGAGTTGATCTACCTTGTGATCATAATGGCTAAACCCTAGATGTCTAGTCTGTCTGATTTGTCTTAGCCTCTACAGACTAAACCCTCCGGTTTATATAGACACCGGAGGGGCCTAGGGTTGCACAGAGTCGGTTTACAGAGAAAGGAAACTATACATCCGAATGCCAAGCTTGCCATCCACGCAAAGGAGAGTCCCATCCGGAGACGGGGGAAGCCTTCTATCTTGTATCTTCACGGCCCACCAGTCCGGCCCATGTCACATAGCCCGGACGCCCAGGGACCCCCTAATCCAGGACTCCCTCAGTAGCCCTGAACTAGGCTTCAATGATGACGTGTCCGGCATGCAGATTTTCTTTGGCATTGTAAGGCGGGCTCCTCCTCCGAATACTCCAAAGCAGTTGAACAAGAGAACTATATCCAGCTCTGTATAACAGTTACAACCTTGAACCACAAGAGCAAAATACTTCAACAAAATAAGTCATGTCCACTGATAGCTTTGTCGGCGAGACGTTATGCCTGGCCTTACTATTATTTCAAACCTTTTTTAGCCTCCTGCTTCATGTTTCGAGGTGCGGCCTTCTTTGACACGTCTTGTCAAAGCAGAGATCGTGTCCCCTTATTGCGGGATTCTTATCAATACGGGTTTGGGTAACCAACTGTGCCGTTTGCACGACCCCTTGGGAATATGCGAGTTTTAAGGCTCGTGATGTTGGGGATCGTTGCAGAAATTAAAAAATTTCTACGCCTCACCAAGATCAATCTATGGAGAGACTAGCAACGAGAGAGACGGGAGTGCATCTTCATACCCTTGAAGATCGCGATGCCGAAGCGTTACAAGAACGCGGATGAAGGAGTCGTACTCGCGGTGATTCAGATCGCGGTTGATTCCGATCTAAGCGCCGAACAACTGCGCCTCCGCGTAACACACGTACAGCCTGGGGACGTCTCCTCCTTCTTGATCCAGCAAGGGGAGAGGAGAAGTTGAGGGAGAGCTCCGGCAGCACGACGGCGTGGTGGTGGAGCTTGCAGTTCTCCGGCAGGGCTTCGCCAAGCACTACTACGAAGGAGGAGGTGTTGAGGAGGGAGAGGGCTGCGCCAGGGGAAGGGGTGCGGCTCCCATGCACCTCCCACTATATATAGGGGTGGAGGGGGCTGGTTTCTTGCCCTCTAAGTCCATTGGGGCGTTGGCAAAGGTGGGGAACGAAATCCCATCATTTCCCTTCCCCACCGATTGTTATCCCCATTTTTAGGGATCTTGATCTTATCCCTTCGGGATATGATCTTATTCCTTCTAAGGGGGGATCTTGGTGCACCTTGACCAGGGGTGTGGGGCCTTGCCCCCACTACCACGTTCATGTGGGTCCCCCCATGCAGGTGGGCCCCACTCCGGAACCTTATAGAACCTTCCCGGTACAATACCGAAAAATCCCGAACATTTTCCGGTGGCCAAAATAGGACTTCCCATATATAAATCTTTACCTCCGGACCATTCCGGAACTCCTCGTGACGTCGGGGATCTCATCCGGGACTCCGAGCAACATTCGGTAACTGCACACTAATTCCCATAACAACTCTAGCGTCACCGAACCTTAAGTGTGTAGACCCTACGGGTTCGGGAATCATGCAGACATGACCGAAACAGCTCTCTGGCCAATAACCAACAGTGGGATCTGGATACCCATGTTGGCTCCCACATGTTCCACGATGATCTCATCGGATGAACCACGATGTCGGGGATTCAATCAATCCTGTATACAATTCCCTTTGTCAATCGGTACGTTACTTGCCCGAGATTCGATCGTCGGTATCCCAATACCTCGTTCAATCTCGTTACCGGCAAGTCACTTTACTCGTTTCGTAATGCATGATCCCGTGACTAACTACTTAGTCACATTGAGCTCATTATGATGATGCATTACCGAGTGGGCCCAGAGATACCTCTCCGTCATACGAAGTGACAAATCCCAGTCTCGATTTGTGCCAACCCAACAGACACTTTCAGAGATACCTGTAGTGTACCTTTATAGCCACCCAGTTACATTGTGACGTTTGGCACACCCAAAGCATTCCTACGGTATCCGGGAGTTGCACAATCTCATGGTGTAAGGAAATGATACTTGACATTAGAAAAGCTTTAGCAGACGAACTACACGATCTTGTGCTATGCTCAGGATTGGGTCTTGTCCATCACATCATTCTCCTAATGATGTGATCCCGTTATCAACGACATCCAATTTCCATGGTCAGGAAACCGTAACCATCTATTGATCAACGAGCTAGTCAACTAGAGGCTCACTAGGGACATGTTGTGGTCTATGTATTCACACATGTATTACGATTTCCGGATAACACAATTATAGCATGAACAATAGACAATTATCATGAACAAGGAAATACAATAATAACCATTTTATTATTGCCTCTAGGGCATATTTCCAACACGTGAGGGGCACTTGACATTCACTGCCTTTATAAGAGGATAAGGATCCATCTTTTTACCTCACGCCTTGTTCTTCCTCAGCCCTTCCATCCTCGAGCTCCAACGCCCAAGTTTTTTGTCGCCACCAAACATCCAGCCATGTCTGGATCCGGCTCGCAGGGCAAGTTGACGGCTTCCTCCATCACAGAGAGGAACGTCAAGGAACTCCGGGAAGCGGGGTACTTGGCCGCGGACATCGCCCACCGGCTCCCTGCCAAAAAGCAGATCATCCCCACTCCGAAGCCTAACGAGAGGGTAGTGTTCATCCCCCACTTTCTCTGTGGACTAGGGTTTCCTCTCCACCCTTTCATTCGCGGCCTCATGTTCTATTACGGGCTACATTTCCATGATCTAGCCCCAAATTCCTTTCTCCACATTTCGGCGCTCATCGTCGTGTCCGAGGCGCTCCTCCACATTCCCCTCCACTTCGGCCTATGGCTTAAGGTCTTCAACGTGAAGCCGAAGGTGGTTGACGAGCAGCACGCAGACTGCGGAGGCACCATGGTGAGAAAGCTTCCGAACGTCACCTGGCCAAAAGGGGCCTTCGTGGAGACTGTCAAGATATGGCAGCAGGAGTGGTTCTACATCACCGAACCCCGCGGCACCAACCCGGCGGCCGCCCCTACGTTCAAATCCGGACCCCCGATGCGGCTTGCATCATGGATTAACAAGTGTCTGGATTGGGCATCATCCGATGAAGTGATGATGCTGCAGAAGCGCATCAAGTATATGATGGAGAAGAACACCAGCCTTGCTGATGTGATCCAGGTGATGCTGTTTCGCCGGATTCTCTCCTGCCAGCGCCAGTCTCTCCACATGTGGGAGTTCAACCCGGCGGACCCTGTAGTGATTCTTCGGCACGACGCACGAAGAAATCTTGGAGCTACTTTTCAAGGCCCAGAAGTCGTGGCCGGAGACGGCCGAAGACATCGGCCTCGACTGTGCTCATCCAGCCACTCCAGTAAGTTTTATGATTTCCGAGCATAACTTCAACTTGTAAATCCGAGGGGTATGCTGAGCCTTCCATTCTCCCTTCAGGGCTGGACAAAGAAGGCGGAGCGGATCCGATGTCCGGCTCCACTGCCCGAAGATCCAGCCATTCCTCTACTAACGTAGATGTTGGTCCCGGCGCCGTACCAGGCGCCGGAGAAGAAGGCCAAGAAGAAGGGCAAGGAGGCCAGAAGTGGCCTTCGCTGAAAAGGTACTTTGGACGCTGCATCCGGAGATACCGAAGCTCCCTCTTCCCACGAGGGGGATGAAGACGAAGAGGAAGAGGAGGAGAGCAATTCTCCCCTCAAGGGGGGAAAGAACAAAAGGGGGGCTTCCGTGGACCTAGAGGCGGAGGCGTCCAAGAAGGGGAAGATCTCCCTTTCGGATTATTCGGAATCGGATGCCGAAGCCATCCCCGAGTGGCGCCCCAGGCCGAATCGTAAGCATTCAAAGATACTATACATATATCCGGCCTTCTACAAATTGTAGGATAAGATATCAATTATGTATTTCAGTCCGGCCCGTGATCTCCCCCAACAATCATCGTCTTCGGGGAACTCTTTGGCGCCGGAGATGATGGAGAGCGAAACGCCTCCGCGAGCCTCTCCACCACATGTCGCGGATGACACTGAGGTGTTGTCCCAAAGGACCTCTCCGGGACAGGGAAAGGTGCGGAAGGCCGCGGAAACGGTGCTAGAGGGTAATGCCTCGGCTGCCGAAAACATGGGGGGCACAACCCCCATGGAAACTGACGACGGGGGGCCGGACCAGTCCGGAGACCCATGCGACTCGCCGAATACCACTCCGGAGACCCATGCGGCTCTGGAATTGAGTGAACAGCCCCCTTTAAAGGAGGGGGAAGCTCCAACTCCACCGATGACCTCCATCTCCGGAGGCGCCGAATATTTTGAGGGAAGCACTTCGATGTGCTTCCGTCGTGGAGGAGCACCGTACCCTGATGGGTACGGTGGTTGAGAAGGTTCGGTCTGCAAAAAGCAGGCTGAATGAAGCTTTCACCAGCCTGCTAACAAGCTTCTAGGTATGCGATGTAATATTCTTAGCTGCTTTTGCATGTGTAAAAAATATGCCTGTGTATAGATAGTAGCCCCTGAGACTCTGTCCGACTTTTTGAAAAAGGGGCCGGACAGAGGATCAAATATTTCGGAGATAACATATATACTTGTCGATTTTGATAAACAGGCTTCACTGCTAGCAGCTTTAGCCAAGGACGCGGAAGTTTCCGAACTCCAGCGGAAACTAAAGCTGGCTGATGATGAGATCGACCGTATTAACAAGCAGTTCGATGAGGCCCAAGGTATGCTTTTAAAAGATCCCTTACAAGCCTGAATTATAATGCAAACTCAGAGTTTAAGCTCATGTGCTGCTATGTGTATGATTGTAGGCACCGCGACCGAGGTCGAGACCCTCAAGAGTGCCCTTGCCGAAGCCAAGGAGGAGGCGAGGGCGAGCAAAGTGGCCACGGACAAAGCGGTTGCAGATCTAGAAGCCGAGCAGGTTACCCGCCGTAAGTGTGAGGCGCGGGTGACCGAAGTGGAGCAGGCGCTCCAAGATGCCGCCAACAAGTGTGAGGCCCTGGAGGAGCAGAATAAGGCCCATGCAACCGAACTCGCCAAGGCCCTCCAAGAGGCCAAGGAGGCACGGACCAAGTCCCGGGAGGCTCGCGAGGAGATCAAGCAAGACGAACAAATAGCGGCTGGTAAGCCTTTTCTTTTACAGACTATATTTGGCGGTCGGAGATATGCTTTGCTAAATCGACTAAGGAGTGCTCCAGACGCCTCTGCGGGTCTCCCGACGAGCGCTGCCAACACCCCCTGTATTTCCGGGCCCAAGAAGGGAACACGACGGAGAAGCTCTTCTGGTCGCAGTACCTGGCGCCGGAGCGGCCAGCGCTGCTAAACAACCAGATGATGCAGCTGGCCGAGCTGCATAGGATGTCTGGTTTGGCCATAAAGGACATCATAGTCCGGTTATGGCCAGCCGGACCCATTCCTAGCAGCTACTTCGGCCTGGTCAAGCGGCTCGGCGACGCCTTGCCCTGAGTTGACGCTGTCAAGCGCTCAGCATGCATAGAAGGTGCGCGGATGGCCTTTTCCCATGTCAAGATGCACTGGGCGAAGATGAAGGCCGTCGTCGTGGTAGTTGAGGGTCCGCCCGGAGGCAAGGACCACCGCAAGCCGGAGCGCTATTTCGAAGACATCCTTGAGGGTGCCCGTTTGATAGAGGGTCAATGCTCGAAGGATATTATGTTCGAGTAAATGTATCTGAGCTACCCAGACCATGTAGTATAAACCAAGGTTGTGAAATATATTTTATGCATTTATCTGAAAGTGTTTTTGCTCCTGTGCGGCCGTTTTTATCACTGAGAGTTTTCCTGACGTCGGCTTCAGCCCCCACGTAGATACTATGGGGTGTTCAGAATAGCACATGGCCACACTTGACCCAACGTCTTGGTCTAGAAAGGAGGTGTTAGTGCGGCGAACGAGGCAATCGGACTATGCGGCTTTATCACTCTCACTTAGCCATAGGAGTTTGACAATGGGACTTTAAGATAGCCCCTGGTGCATATGTGGCTATCCGAAATTGGATGCCTTAAGCGCGTGACTGGAAAGAGCCGGTCCTTTGTGTAATACGGAAGAAATCGCTAGAGATTTAGTAGGTCGCCGAATTGCTGACTAGCTCTCGCTGCATCATGACAGTCCGTTTTCGGCTTTATCTACCGAGGTGCTTGACCGGGCGAACCAGAAACACAATCGCATCAGTTCTCCCTTTACTACCTTAGTCGAACAAGCGGAACGTAAGGTAGCAAACACAGGAGCCGGGCAACCCAACTATTGACCAAAGACATGATTCGGAGCCAATGCATATAATGCAGTATTTGGGACGCCGAAGTCTACTCTGAGAGTGTTCGGACTTTCTGTTTTTGAAAATATATATGGCTGAACAGAGCCCCTGGCGATTTAAGTCGTGCCGAGGTGGATATGCCAATCTGATGTAGAGGGGGAAGACAGATTAAGAAATAAGCCAATACCGAACAAGGTTGGGCGAAACTGTTTCCATTATAGTCTGATTGGTACGTCAAAACGTATTTTTACAGAAGATGCCATAAGCATCAAGGCTATTTTACATGTCGAGAACAAGGGACAGCTGTATACAGGTCCTAAAAAAGGAAAGATGATCTTGAAGATCCTTTGGACACTCTGCCGCACGTCTGCGCCGCTTTTCACCTTGGTGTATGATCCTTTGAGAGGATCAACAATCGAGTGTACATAAGGGGCCTGGAAAGGGGCCCTTGGTACCATCGGAAAGTAATGTGGGCTGTAAAGAACCTGAAAACTAAAATAAGAAGAAAAAGGTGGAAAAATATGAAGGTCTGCATAGGGTTGAGCCGTACCGTGGACTTTATTTTTAGTATGCGTCCGTCCTTGCCCATGGTATCTTTAGTGCGTAGTTATGTACGCGCAGTATGTATGCCGCTATCAGGTTGGGGCTTTGACGGAGGCCGAATTGCTAATCTAGCTCTGGACGAGCCGAACTGCCATTATGCAGGGTAGACCGGACTCGTTTGACAGTGTCCGAGGGCTTGACTGCCGATTTAGTATTCGGCTCAACAAGGCCACCCTGTACTTCGGCTGCGAGGACCGCGGTATGCTCCTCAGTACGGAGGGAGCGCTCCATGTTTCCATTAACTGTAATAACGCCACAGGTCCAGGCATTTTGAGCTTTAAGTAAGCATAATGCGGGACCGCATTGAAGCGGGCGAAGGCGGTTCTCCCGAGCAGTGCGTGATAACCACTATGGAAAGGGACGGCGTCGAAGATCAAGTCTTCACTTAGGAAGTTGTCCTGCGAACCGAAGACCACTTCCAATGTTATTGAGCCCGTGCAGCGGGCTTCTACACCAGGTATTACTCCTTTAAAGGTGGTTTTAGTGGGCTTGATTCTTGACAGATCGATGCCCATTATGCGGACAGTGTCCTGATAAAGCAGGTTAAGGCTGATGCCGCTGTCCATAAGGACTCGCGTAAGATGGAAGTCGTCGATGATTGGGTCGAGGACCAATGCTGCCGAACCTCCATGACGGATACTGGTCGGGTGGTATCTACGATCAAAAGTGATCGGACATGCTGACCATGGGTTGAATTTTGGGGCGACTGGCTCTATGGCATAGACGTCCCTTAGTGCGCGCTTGCGCTCCCGTTTAGGGATATGAGTGACATAGATTATATTCACCGTTTTTACCTCGGGGGGAAATTTCTTCTGTCCCCCTGTGTTCGGTGGGCGAGGCTCTTCATCGTCGTCCTTGCTGGGCGGCCCTTTCCCCTTATGTTCGATGTTTAGCTTACCGGCCTGTTTAAAGACCCAACAATTTCTGTTGGTATGATTGGCAGGCTTGTTAGGGGTGCCATGGATCTGGCAAGGCCGATCTAGTATTCGGTCCATACTAGATGGACCATCTTTGTTTCCTTTGAATGGCTTCTTCCGCTGACCGGGTTTAGAGCCACTGAATCCGGCGTTGACCTCCGTGTCTTCATTACTACTTTGACGCTTGTGTTTGTTGCATCGTGGCTTGCCGTTGCCATCTCTGGCTTCGGAGGTACCAGGGTCACTGGTGCTGTTGCTTCTACGAGCTAACCAGCTATATTCTCCCGCACAAAAGCGGGTCATGAGTGCGGTGAGAGCTGCCATAGACTTCGGTTTTTCTTGGCCGAGGTGTCGGGCGAGCCACTCATCGCGGCCGTTGTGTTTAAAGGCCGCAAGGGCTTTGGCTCCGGACAATCGACAATTTGGTTCTTTTTAATTAAGAACCTGGTCCAGAGTTTCTGGGCTGACTCTCTGGGTTGCTGGACTATGTGACTGAGGTCATCGGCATCTGGGGGGCGAACATAGGTACCTTGGAAGTTGTCTCTAAAGGCATCTTCCAAATCTTCCCAGCTACCAATGGAGTTTTCTGGGAGGCTGTTCAGCCAGTGCCGAGCTGGTCCCTTTAATTTTAGCGGGAGGTACTTGATGGCATGGAGATCATCACCACAAGCCATGTTGATATGGAGAAGAAAATCTTCAATCCATACTGCGGGATCTGTCGTTCCATCGTATGATTCCATGTTCACGAGTTTAAACCCTTCTGGGAACTGGTGCTCCATTACCTCATCAGTGAAGCATAAGGGGTGTGCGGCGCCTCTGTATCGGGCGATGTCACGACGCAGTTCGGATGAAGTCCGTATGCGGTTTTCGGCCCGGGTGAGGTTGTGCTTGTCACGCCAGGCCTGATGACCGTCTTCTCGCGTTGGAGCACGCCCCCTTGATCCATAGATTGATCTGGTCTGACCGGCTCTATTGTCCAAGTCCTTACGTAGGTCGTAGGTGTAGCCCGTAGCTGCTACCTCCTTGCCTCTACGGCGGGGAGGTGTGGGCTGATGTTCGGCGCAAGTAGCTGCTCTGTCCCGCCCACGTGGTGGTCGGTCAGGTTCGTCAGCCGCTTTATACTTTGGCGGTATTGGCTCAAGAGCCTCGTCGTCAAATTGTGGTAGTAGCTTGCGCTTCGGGTAGCTCTTTGTTGGGCGTTCGAGGCCGTATTCTTAGGCTGCCAGGACTTTAGTCCATTTGTCGTTGAGCGTATCCTGTTCGGCTTGAAGCTGCTGCTGCTTCTTTTTAGGCTTCTCGCAGTGGCGATTAGCCGGCGCTTAAAGCGCTCCTGCTCGAGGGGTTCCTCTGGTACGATGAAGTCTTCGTTGCCGAGGCTCACATCATCCTCGGAGATAGGTAGATAGTTACTATCCTCCGAGTCCTCGTTCCCGACCGGATCGTCGAGGTTAACTTGCCCCTCCTCCCAATCATCCTGTTCGGATGTTGGTTCGACGGGGCTTCGGGGGCTTCGGCGTTCTCCGGAGTGTCATTGTCTCTGGTGCCGGTATTGTTGTCTTTTTCGCGACGCAATTTTGAGCGGCGTCGCTGACGTCGACGCTTTGGAGGTGCCTCAGCAGGCTTGTCCTCAACCGGATCCTTCCTGCCGTCGCCGTCATCCTCTTTGGGTGTGTCCACCATATACACGTCATATGTGGAGGTGGCCGTCCAACGTCCGGAAAACGGCGGGTCTTGGCCTTGTTCATCTCCGGCATCGTCGTCCATGACGTCGATGTCTTCGGAGGCATAGTCCAGCATGTCGGTTAAATCTTCGATAGTGGCTATGAAATGGGTGGTGGGTGGGACGTGAAATTCCCCGCTCTCAGCCCCTAGTCCGGGCTGGGCATAATTGGGAAGCGAATCCTCTGTAATGGCGAGGGATATCGCATTAAGTCTAGAGCCTCGTTTAATAGCGAGGTTTGGACGGGGAAGCGAGAGTCCGCGGGGCTGGCCGGGGTGAGAGCCTCCTGGCCATGCTCGCTTGGCGCGGACTTCGAGAGTTCAGAGCGGTGGTCCGGGGGCGAGTCCGGCCTTTCAATGACAAGGGGAGCCCGGTTTGACTCCGGGCTTGCCGATGACGCAGTCCGCTCCGGATCTTCGGCAACGAGCTCCACAATTGCAGAGAGTCCAGCGGGCTCTAAACTCCCGTCTTCGGACCTGGTAGTCTGCTCTGGATCTAAGGCCAGAGCGGTGGTTGGGGCCGCGAACCCTTCGAAGATCAAGTCTCCTCGGATATCAGCGACATAGTTTAGGTTCCCGAAACTGATCTGATGACCAGGGGCGTAGCTATCGATCTACTCGAGGTGGCCAATCGAGTTGGCACGCAGAACGAAGCCACTGAATACAAAAATTTGGCCGCGGAGGAAAGCTTCCCCGGAAACGGCGTCATTGTAGATGATCGAACGAGCCATCGAACCTTCTGTCGACAGCACAGAGGAGCTCTCAATGAAAGCACCAATATCGGTGTCAAAACCGGAAGATCTCGGGTAGGGGGTCCCGAACTGTGCGTCTGAGGATCGAAGGTAACAGGAGGCAGGGGACATGATGTTTTCCTAGGTTCGGGCCCTCTTAATGGAGGTAATACCCTACTTCCTGCTTGATTGACTTTGATGAGTATAGGGGTTACAAGAGTTGATCTACCTCGAGATCGTAATGGCTAAACTCTAGATGTCTAGTCTGTCAGATTTGTCTTAGCCTCTACAGGCTAAACCCTCCGGTTTATATAAACACCGGAGGGGCCTAGGGTTGCACAGAGTCGGTTTACAGAGAAAGGAAACTATACATCCGAATGCCAAGCTTGCCATCCACGCAAAGGAGAGTCCCATCCGGACACGGAGGAGGCCTTCTATCTTGTATCTTCACGGGCCACCAGTCCGGCCCATGTCACATAGCCCGGACGCCCGGGGACCCCCTAATCCAAGACTCCCTCACTAAGGACCCTGAGTCTGATGAAGAGAAAGCTGGTAAGGGGAAGAAGAGCGGCAATGAAGGGGCAGCAGCATAGCACGGCAGGTCAAAGCGGCAACGGTAAGCGCAAGGCTGATGGCAATTTAGACTTTGTGGCTAACACCAATACACAGAATAATAATCAGCGTCGCAAGGGAAAGCCGCCCCGGCTTGGAGGGTCAAAATTTAACCTTGAGGCGATGATGAATCAGCCTTGTCCAAAGCATGGTACGCATGAGAAGCCGGCCACTCATCTATGGAAGGATTGCTTCATCATGAGGGAGTATAGGAATTCCAATTTTTTCTAGAACAATCATGGCCCGAATGGCGTTTCAGGATACGGCTCTCATGGACCTGGTTTTGGTGGTGGCGGTTCAAACTCTGGTTTCCAGGGCCAAGGCAATCAAGGTGGATTCAATCAGCAGTCCGGAAAAGGGAATCAGCAACAACAGTCTGGTTATCGGAGTAATCCGAAGCAGTTGAATAGTGGACAGTATCATGTGTTCACCATGAGTCTATGTAAACGAGACCAGAAGATTCATAAAAGGGCGGTAAACGCAGTTGAGCCAGCGATTCCCCGTTACCTGCGATGGTCCGAACATCGTATTCTTTGGAGCCGTGAGGATCACCCGCCCCGGGTTGACAATTTGGGTCACTTGGCTTTAGTGGTGGCGCCTCAGGTTGGAGGTTACAAGTTCACTAAGGTTCTCATGGATGGAGGCAGCATCATCAATATCCTTTACTACGAAACTTTTCATCGTATGAGTTTGTCAGATAAGGATCTTAATCCGTCTAACATTGTTTTTCATGGTGTGGTGCCTGGTAAGTCGGCATATCCAGTGGGTAAGATAGCTCTGGAAGTGGCTTTTGGTGATGATCATGATTTCAGAGTTGAGACATTGACCTTTGAGGTGGTCGAGATTAAGAGCCCTTATCACGCTTTGTTTGGGCGGCCGGCTTATGCTAAGTTCATGGCAAGACCTTGTTATGTTTATCTGCAGCTTAAGATGCCGGGTTACAAGGGTACCATCACAGTGCATGGGAACCGGAAGATAGCCTTGGAATGTGAACAGGGTGATGCAGCTTATGCTGAGTCTGTTTGTGCAACAGAAAAGTTGAAGTTTTACAAAGATAATGTTGACCCGGCATATATGACACCTTTGAAGAAGCCAACCACAGAGCATGACCCCATGTTGAAGTTTAAGTCGGCGGATGATGCTAAGTTGGTTGATTTTGTTCCTGGTGATTCATCCAAGCAGTTCAGTATCAGTGCTAATCTGGATCCGAAATAGGAAAGCGCGCTCATCGAGTTCATCCGTGAGAACTGGGACATCTTTGCATGGAAGCCTTCAGACATATCAGGTGTACCGAGGGAACTCGCTGAGCACACTCTCAATATTGATCCAAAGTTTAAACCGGTCAAGCAATTCCTTCGTCGCTTCAACAAAGAGAGGCGTAAGGCCATTGGTGAAGAAGTGGCCCGACTCTTGGCAGCTGGGTTCATTGTTGAAGTTTTTCATCCTGAATGGTTGGCTAACCTGGTGCTGGTGCTTAAGAAAAATGGTACATGGCGCATGTGTGTGGATTACACAGACCTTAATAAAGCCTGCCCAGCCGATCCTTTTGCTCTTCCCCATATTGATCAGATTATTGATGCTACGGCGGGTTGTGAGTGTTTGAGTTTTTTGGATGCTAATTCTGGGTATCATCAGATCAAGATGGCAGTTAAGGACCAGGAGAAGACATCCTTCATCACTCCCTTTGGGGCCTTCTGCTATGTGTCTACGCCTTTTGGGCTCAAGAGTCCTAGGCGACTTACCAGTGGTGTGTTCAAAATTGCCTTCATGGTCAGATTGGATGCAATGTTCATGCTTATGTGGACGATATTGTTGTGAAATCCAGGAAGAAGGAAACCCTGATAGATGATTTGAAAGAGACCTTTGACAATCTCCGGGTCTACAAGATGATGCTTAACCCGGCCAAGTGTGTCTTTGGAGTACCGGCAGGCAAGCTCTTGGGCTTTTTGGTTTCTGAACGGGGCATTGAAGCTAACCCAGAGAAAATCAAGGCAATCACTTCCTTGGCTAAACCGGAGTGTATTAATGATGTTTAGCGTCTGGCGGGTCGTATCGTGGACTTAAGCCGGTTCATAAGCCGGTTGGGTGAAAAAGCTATCCCTCTGTACCAGATGATGATGAAGACAGATCACTTTGTCTAGAGTGATCTTGCTGATCAGGCATTTGAAACCTTGAAGAAACAGTTAGTTGAGCCACCGATCCTTGCCGCTCCCATTGATAAAGAGCCATTGTTGTTATATGTGGCTGCCAACGGCCGAGCCGTCAGTGTAGTGATTGTGGTGGAACGGAAGGAAGCAGGTTGTAACACCCCGGATGTAACTTGCCATATTTGTAACTCCGACTCTTGCCATTTTCGGCTTTGTGCTATGATATTCCCTCCGTGGTCGGGTTTTGTCTTTCGTTTTGCATTTTGTTCATGTCATGCATTTTCATATCATGTCATCATGTGAATTGCATTTGCATACGTGTTCGTCTCTTGCTTCCGAACATTTTCCCCGTTGTCCGTTTTGCAATCCGGCGCTCCTATCTCCCCCGGTGCGCCCCTTTCATTTTCTTTCGTGTGCGGGTGTCAAACTTTCTCGGAATGGACCGAGGCTTGTCAAGTGGCCTTAATATACCACCCGGAAACCACCGGTCAAGTTTCGTTCCATTTGGAGGTCGGTTGGTACTCCAACGGTTAACCGGGCATCCGCAAAGTCCATTTGAGTGTCCAGCAAACCCCCCCCCCCAAAAAAAACCAGCCCAAAACCCACCAAACTCTCTTCCATGCTCTAGGTCATTCGATCACGATCGTGTGGGCGAAAACCGCACCTCATTTGGAGCCTCCTAGCTCCCTCTATCTATAAATATGTGGGCATCCCGAAATACATTCGCAGACTCCGGAAACCCTAAATCCCCTCTCCGCGGGCGGACGCGTCCAGCGCCCGCCGGACAACCGCGCCGCCCACGGCAACCACTCCCGAGCCGCCACGTGGCACGCTCGCGCCATCGCTGCCGCCGCGGCCCGCAGGCCCGACCGCGGCCCTCCCGGGCCCGAGCCGCCCGCCGCCTCCCGCACCAGCCACGACGCCCGCCGGCTCCCGCGCCTGGCCCGCGCCGCCGCCTTTGCGCCTCGCCGGCGCCACGGCTGCCCGCCGCCCGCCGTGCTCCGGCGCACCTCCCTCGCCGCCGCCGCCGCTTCGAGCTCCGCCGCCTCGGGCCGCGCCCCTCCACCGGAGCCCGAGCCCCGGCCGGCCTCCTCTCCGGCCTCTCCTCCCCTCCCGCCGGCGAGCCGCGCTGCCGCCCCGGCGATCTCCCTCGAAGGCTCAGCCCCGATCGGATCTGGGTACTGTAGCGAGGTTGACCCCGAGCCCCCCTCTATTTTTTTCCAAGTGTTGGAATTTTCTCAGCATGTGCCTCTGTTCAATAGTGCGTAACTTCTTGCATGTAGCTCTGACTCGTGCGTGTAATATGTCAATTTGTTTGCCTCGTGATGCTCTTCATTTTGTTCAATTGCACCATGTTTATTAGAGGTCATCTTGATGCCCAAATCTCTGTTGGAAGAGGGCTAGTTGCTGTTATTCTCTGGTTCTTGACAGAACTTGGAGATTTGTCATTTTTGTATCATTTATTCTGTGCATCTTTTGGGCATGAGATCTACATGTGTTTTGAAGTATGACATGCCATCTTTCCAAGGGTGTATGCCATGTATTTTTGTGATCTCTGTGGTGACTAGCACAAGCTTGCAAAGTAGGCCCCGTGATATTTCTAATTTCAGGGACAGTGATTTCTCCAACTCCTTGTCTGCTGTTGTTTTGTTGCCATGTAAACTTGATGCTACAGAGATATCCATGCATATTTTGGAGATGTTCAGTAAGGATGTTTTGTATCAATAGTTGCAATTGATCCATTCCTGCAATTGTTTACAATTATGGAGTAACATAGCATGACTCAATCTTGCTCTACTTTTGTTATAAAATATTTCTTGCAGATTCTTAACATGATATGAAATTTTGCCAAGCTTATTGTAGTTGATCCATACACGCTATGCTATTGTTCTTGCCATGGTTAGCTTCATAAACATGCCATCCTTCTGTAGGTGTGCTTGGTTTGTAGTGCATTGCTCTGTAGTGAGTGCATCAAGCTCACAAAGAAGCCTACATATTATTATTTCTTCCATGCTCTGTTTTCTACTAAGCCTGAAACCTGATAACGAAACTTGCTATGTTTACATGCTTGCCATCATATCTTCTGGTCCTTCTTGGCTTATGGTCAGTAAGGAACTTTTGTCCTATGCATTTAGTATAACACTGCCATGCCTTGTTTTTCTATGTTAATTTCCCGTAGCATGCTGATTTCGTGCTCTGAACATTGCTACCTGATGCTGTTTTCTGCCATGTCCAGTTTTTCACCAAGTCTGTGAACCTGTTATCTTTTGCACTTTTGCCATGCTTGTTTGAGCTTGATATGTTGTGATCTAGCCATAGCTCAGTGTTCATCTTTTGTCAAGCATCTCCTGTAGTTTACTTCCATGTGATTTGTTGCTATGTTGGAGTGCTGTAGCACTGTTTCTTGTTGCATTTTAAGTGCTATCTTGCTGTTTATCGCAGATTAGTGTCATTCTTGTTTTGCTTGCCATTTGCAAACCGTGCATCCGATTCCGGTGATCTTTATATCGATTTCGACCGAAATCATCTCATCTTTCTAGTGGCATGCTTGGTTTGCCAAGTTACTGCCATGTTCATCATTTTCCTTCCGGAGCACGCATATGCATCGCATATCATATCTCGCATATCATACATGTTTTGCATCATGTTGCTTGTGCTTTTCTCGTGGTTGATTGTGGTTCCGTTTGCTTGTGTTCTTGTCTTGGGTAGAGCCGGGAGACGAGTTCGTGAACGAGGAACCTGTTGAGTACGCTTACGAGGATCAAGCTTTCGACAACTCTGAACCTTGCAGGCAAGATGACCACCCCTCGAAATCACTTCTATCTTTGCTATGCTAGTTGTTCGCTCTATTGCCATGATCCACTACCTATCACTTGCTATATCATGTCTCACATTTTGCCATGTCAGCCTCTAACCATCTTTTCCTAGCAAACCGTTGTTTGGCTAAGTTGCCGCTTTTGCTCAGCCCTTCTTATAGCGTTGCTAGTTGCAGGTGAAGTGAAGTTGGTTCCTTGTTGGAACATGGATATGTTGGGATATCACAATATCTCTTATTTAATTAATGCATCTATATATATTTGGTAAAGGGTGGAAGGCTCGGCCGTATGCCTGGTGTTTTGTTCCACTCTTGCCGCCCTAGTTACTGATATACCGGGATTATGTTCCTTGAGTTTGCGTTCCTTACGCGGTCGGGTGATTTATTGGACCCCCTTGACAGTTCGCCATGAATAAAACTCCTCCAGCAAGGCCCAACCTTGGTTTTACCATTTGCGACCTATGCCTTTTTCCCCGGGTTTTCTAGAGCCCGAGGGTCATCTTTATTTTAAACCCCCGGGCCAGTGCTCCTCTGAGTATTGGTCCAAACTGTCAGTCGCCGGTGGCCACCAGGGGCAACTCTGGTCTGGCCTATCGGAAGCTTGGACAATCCGGTGTGCCCTGAGAACGAGATATGTGCAGCTCCTATCGGGATTTGTCGGCACATTCGGGCGGCTTTGCTGGTCTTGTTTTACCATTGTCGAGATGTCTTGTAAACCGGGAATCCGAGACTGATCGGGTCTTTTCGGGAGAAGGTTTATCCTTCGTTGACCGTGAGAGCTTATGATGGGCTAAGTTGGGACACCCCTGCAGGGTATTATCTTTCGAAAGCCGTGCCCGCGGTTATGAGGCAGATGGGAATTTGTTAATGTCCGGTTGTAGATAACTTGTCACTTGACCCAATTAAAATACATCAACTGCGTGTGTAGCCGTGATGGTCTCTTCTCGGCGGAGTCCGGGAAGTGAACACGGTCTGTGTTATGCATGACGTAAGTAGGTGTTCAGGATCACTTCTTGGTCATTGCTAGATGACGTCCGTTCCGTTCCTTCTCTTCTCGCTCTCATTTGCGCATGTTAGCCACCATATATGCTTATTGCCGCTGCAGCTCCACCTCTTTGCACCTCCCTTTCCTATAAGCTTAAATAGTCTTGATCTCGCGGGTGTGAGATTGCTGAGTCCTCGTGACTCACAGATTCTACCAAAACAGTTGCAGGTGCCGACGATGCCAGTGCAGATGATGGCGTCGATCTCAAGTGGGAGTTCGACGAGGAATGTGGTCGTTACTATGTGTCCTTTCCTGATGATCAGTAGTGGAGCCTAGTTGGGACGATCGGGGATCTAGCATTTGGGGTTGTCTTATTTTCATCTGGATTTTGACCGTAGTCGGTCTATATGTTTGTACTTTGGATGATGTATGAATTATATTTATGTATTGTGTGAAGTGGCGATTGTAAGCCAACTCTTTATCCCATTCTTGTTCATTACATGGGATTGTGTGAAGATGACCCTTCTTGCGACAAAACCACTATGCGATTATGCCTCTAAGTCGTGCCTCGACACGTGGGAGATATAGCCGCATCGTGGGCGTTACAAGTTGGTAATCAGAGCCATCCTCGACTTAGTTGCCCCCTGCTTGATCGAATCGCTGGCGTTGTTGAGTCTAGAACAAAAATGTTTTGAGTCTTAGGATCATATATATCGGAGAGTAGGATTCTTTTTACTCCTCAGTCCCTTCGTCGCTCTGGTGAGGTCTCCTGACGTAGAAGTTTTGACTATTCTCTCCTCAGATTTCACTAAAAAAAATTTAGGATCACGCGGGTATCTTGGAATCGTTCCGATGGTTTTGTGACGAGAACATTGTTCTTGGTGCCTCCTGTCATTTAGGGGTTGTGGCAGTGTCCCGGGGAGTTGAGCTCCGAGGTGTTGTCGTCACAATTTTATCGTTGCAGTTCTGGAATACCTGAGGTTCGCCGACATTGAAATCTCTTTTATGCAGTTGTTGGTGAGATCACCTCGACGCCACCCAGTACTGGGGCGGGAGTTCGGGAGTATTGCCATAACTTGTATAACGGATGTTTTTCGAAGGTTGAGGTAAACGATTTCCGAAGGTTTCTTGGTTATGTGTTGACGGATGGATACAGCTGGATCTAGGGATTGTTAGTTTGGGTGATATATTTTGTGTCCCCTGTATCCCCTACACCAGATTGCATAACCAGAAAGTTTCGTGAGTTTATAAGTGGGAATTCAAGTAGCTCTTAGGATATCTTTCCGACAGACGCATGATATGAGATTGGGGTTCGACGTCTAGTGGTCCGCCTGTACACGGTTGATTTTACAGTGGTCTCGTAGTGTCTTAAAGAGTCCTTGGCTATGCCGACTCGGGGACACTTCGTATGTCATGTGCACAGCCTTGTACATGATGGTGTTGTACGATTGAGCCCATGTAGGCCCCACCACGAAAACTTCGAACGAAACCTCTATCATATGTTTGTTCCGGCTTATTTTGCAAGCCAATACTTGTTTTGTTTTGTATTGTGGTATTCGAGTTGCCTCGAAGTATACGTTGATTCCATATCTTTTTCAAGTGGCTTCTCAACTTATGGAAGTGTGATGATTTACTACGGAATTCATTCATTCATCCTCGTTCGAATGTTTATTGTGAAGACTATATGTTGCAATTTCTATCCGTTGATTCTACTTATCTATTTGTCTATCAAGATGCTAACGGATGTCACCCTCTTCAGGATGGCTCCGCCAACGCGTCAGAATCCGGATCGCAATGAAGGGAGTCAAGCGAACCCTCCGCCTCCACCTCCACCTCCGGAGGCATGGCAAGCTATCATGGCAGCCACCAATGCCAATGCTCAAATGATTCTGCAACTCTTGCAAGAACGTACTCAAGGGCAAGGCAATCAAAGCAATCAAGGTCAAGGCAACAATCAGCTTCACTTTGCCACTCTCAACCAGTTTCTCGCAAATCAGCCCAAGTCTTTCAGCTACTGTGCCGAGGCCACGGATGCTGATGATTGGCTCGTGGACATCAACAAGCATTTTGAATGTAGCAATGTCAGGCCTGAGGATTATGTCAAGTTCGCTTCTTTCCAGCTCAAGGACCAAGCTGCTGATTGGTATCAACAATACAAAGATTCCAGAGGAGGTCGTGTGATCACTTGGACTGACTTCTGTCGGGACTTCAAAGTGCACCACATTCCACAAAGTGTTGTTGAGAGCAAGCGTGAGGAGTTCCGCAATCTCAAGCAAGGCAACATGTCTGTGTATCAATACAACATTCAGTTTCAGAAACTTGCTCGCTTCACTAAACAAGACGTTCCTGATGAAAAGAGCATGATCTATCACTTCAGAGGTGGCCTTAAAGAGGATCTACAGTTAGCTCTCGTTCTTGTTGAGCCTACTCAGTTTGATCAATTCTATAATATGGCACTGAAGCAAGAGGCTGCTCAGCTCAAGTGTGAGGCTTCTAAGAAGAGAGTCAGAGACGCAGTTCAGTCTTCTTCTTCCTCACTTGTGACAGCTAAGCAGCAGAAGTTCTGGTTGCCTCCTCCTCCTCCGTTTCGTCAGCCTTACCAGCAGAAGAACAAAGGTGGCCATGGTTCTTCCAACTCTTCCAACTCTGGCTATCAGAACAAGTCTCAGAATCAAGCTCCAAAGTCCAATGCTCCTTATCACCGTCCACTCTCAGAGGTGACTTGCAACAAATGTCAGCAGAAGGGTCACTATGCTAACAAGTGCTTCAACCAGAGGCGTCTTCCTCCTCCTCCTCCTGTCAGATCTTCCAGCAATGCAGTGGTCAAGCATAATCCAAAGTTTGCAAAGGTGAACATGATGAATGCAGCTCAAGCGGAGGAATCTACTGATGTGATAATGGGTAATCTTCCTGTTAATGATATTCCTACAAAAGTTCTTTTTGATACTGGTGCATCGCTTTCTTTCATATCAAGACCTTTTGCATCCAAGCATGAATTGCATTTCCAAGGATTGCCTAGACCGTTAGCAGTTGTCTCTCCGGGCAAATGCATGAATGCAAGTTCCATGGTTCCGAATGTTACCATCAAGATGGGCGACTATAAATTTCAGTCTTCTCCAATTGTTCTTGGTGACTCGGATATTGATCTTATTCTCGGGATGGACTGGCTTTCTAAGCACAAGGCTCAGCTTGATTGTGCTGCCAGGGAAATTCAATTGACACACTCTTCTGAGGATGTGATTATTTATGTCGCTCGTGATGAAACCATTCGGTTTTTCTCTCTCAATGAGAAGGGCAAATTGAATGCCATCTCTCAAATTCCAGTCGTTTGTGAGTATCAAGATGTCTTTCCAGAAGAGCTTCCGGGGATGCCTCCTCATCGGCCAGTTGAGTTCGTTATCGAACTAGAGCCTGGTACTGAACCCGTTTGCAAGCGTCCATACAAGCTTGGACCCAACAAGCTGAAGGAATTGAAGAAACAGCTCGATGAACAAGAGCGTCTGGGTTTGATCAGACCGAGTTCTTCTCCATGGGGTTGTGGTGTTCTTTTTGTCAAGAAGAAGGATGGCACGGACCGACTTTGTGTCGACTACCGTCCACTGAACAAGAAGACAATCAAGAATAAGTATCCACTTCCCAACATCAATGAGCTATTTGAGCAACTCAAAGGGGCTAAAGTATTCTCGAAGCTTGACCTTCGTATGGGTTATCATCAGATTCGCATTCGTGAAGAAGATATTCCCAAGACAGCATTCAAAACAAGCTTTGGTTCTTATGAATATACTGTCGTGTCTTTCGGCCTTGTCAATGCTCCTCCAGTGTTCTCTCGGATGATGAATTTCATCTTCAACCCCTATACCAATGAATTCGTCCTGGTGTATCTCGATGATATCTTGGTCTTCTCCAAGAATAAGCAGGATCATGCCAAACATTTGCGATTGGTGCTCGACAAGCTCAGAGAGTATCAATTCTATGCGAAGTTCTCCAAATGTGAGTTTTGGCTCGATGAAGTTCTTTTCCTTGGTCACATCATCTCTGCCAAGGGCATCGCTGTTAACCCCGAGAAGGTGTCCGCAATTGTGAATTGGGAACCTCCTCAAAATGTCAAGCAGCTCCGCAGTTTTCTTGGTCTTGCAAGCTATTGCCGAAGATTCGTTGAGAATTTCTCCAAGATTGCAAAGCCTCTTTCCAACCTCCTTCAGAAGCATGTGAAGTATGTCTGGTCTCCTGAGTGTGATGTTGCTTTCAACACTCTCAAAGAGAAACTAGTCACAGCTCCTGTCTTGACTCCTCCTGATGAATCCAAGCCGTTTGAAGTTTTCTGTGATGCTTCTCTCCAAGGTCTCGGTGCTGTGTTAATGCAAGAGAAGAAAGTTGTGGCCTATACCTCTTGTCAGTTGAAGCCCAACGAGAAGAACTACCCCACTCACGATCTTGAGTTGGCGGCAGTTGTCCATGCATTAATAACGTGGAGACATCTCTTGTTGGGAAGACAAGTGGACATATTCACCGATCACAAGAGTCTCAAGTATATCTTCACTCAGCCCAACCTCAACCTCAGGCAGACTCGATGGGTCGAAATGATTCAAGAGTACAATCCGAGTATTGAATATACTCCAGGCAAGGCTAATGTCATTGCAGATGCTTTAAGCAGGAAGACTTACTGCAACAGCTTAATTCTCAAGCCGTTCCAACCGGATCTTTGTGAAGCTTTCCGCAAACTGAATCTCCAAGTTGTTCCTCAAGGCTTTCTTGTCAACCTCATAGTATCTCCTACTTTGGAAGATCAAATTCGTGAGGCACAACTCCTTGATGCCATGGTGAAGAAGGTGAAACGTGGTATCGACAAGGGTCTTTCCAAATACAAGTGCTATCGCATTGATGACAGAGACACTTTATTCTTCGAGGACGGGATTGTGGTTCCTAAAGGTGATCTAAGGAAAGTCATAATGAATGAGGCGCACAATTCTCTCCTATCCATTCATCCTGGAAGTACGAAGATGTATCATGACCTCAAGCAGTCGTATTGGTTGACTCGAATGAAGCGAGAAATTGCTCAATTCGTGAATGAATGTGATGTCTGTCGAAGAGTGAAAGCAGAACACCAACGACCAGCTGGTCTCCTCCAACCTCTTGCTATCCCAGAATGGAAGTTTGATCATATCGAAATGGACTTCGTGACTGGTTTTCCCAAGTCCAAGCGCGGAAATGATGCTATCTTTGTTGTCATTGACAAGCTCTCTAAAGTGGCTCATTTCCTTCCAATCAAAGAATCCATTACAGCAGCTCAGCTGGCAGAGGTTTACACCTCCAGAATTGTCTCCTTGCACGGCATTCCACAATTGATTTCTTCAGATCGTGGAAGCATCTTCACCTCCAAGTTCTGGGACTCCTTCCAGAAGGCCATGGGCACAAACATTCGCTTCAGCACAGCTTTCCATCCTCAAACTAGTGGCCAAGTCGAGCGAGTCAATCAAATTCTTGAAGATATGCTCAGGGCTTGTGCCATTTCCTTTGGCATGAAATGGGAGGATTGTCTTCCATATGCTGAATTCTCCTACAACAACAGCTTCCAAGCGAGTTCGGGCAAGGCCCCATTCGAGATTCTCTATGGCAGAAAGTGCCGTACTCCTCTAAATTGGTCAGAGACTGGTGAACGCCAACTTCTTGGCAATGACTTAATCACTGAAGCTGAAGAAATGTGTAAAGTCATCCGTGATAATCTCAAAGCCGCACAATCGCGTCAGAAGAGTTACTATGATAGTAAGCACCGTGATTTGGCTTTCGAGATCGGAGACCATGTCTACCTCCGCGTCTCTCCAATGAAAGGCACTCGTCGCTTCGGTATCAAAGGGAAGCTTGCCCCTAGATACGTGGGTCCTTTCAAGATCATTGGCAAAAGAGGCGACCTCGCCTATCAACTTGAACTTCCTTCCAACTTCCCGAACGTGCATGATGTGTTCCACGTGTCACAGCTCTGCAAGTGCTTCAACGCGCCTGAGCGCACTATCAACTTCGAAGAGATTGACCTCCAAGAAGATTTGTCTTATCATGAGCACCCCGTTGCTATTCTTGAAGAAACTGAGCGCAAGACTCGCAACAAGTCAATCAAATTCCTGAAAGTGAAGTGGTCGCACCATTCCGACCGGGAAGCCACCTAGGAACGCGAGGACCATCTCCGTTCCGAATATCCGGAGTTCTTTCAGTCCTAGATCTCGGGACGAGATCCTCTCGTAGTGGTGGAGTGTTGTAACACCCCGGATGTAACTTGCCATATTTGTAACTCCGACTCTTGCCATTTTCGGCTTTGTGCTATGATATTCCCTCCGTGGTCGGGTTTTGTCTTTCGTTTTGCATTTTGTTCATGTCATGCATTTTCATATCATGTCATCATGTGCATTGCATTTGCATACGTGTTCGTCTCTTGCTTCCGAACATTTTCCTCGTTGTCCGTTTTGCAATCCGGCGCTCCTATCTCCCCCGGTGCAACCCTTTCGTTTTCTTTCGTGTGCGGGTGTCAAACTTTCTCGGAATGGACCGAGGCTTGTCAAGTGGCCTTAATATACCACCCGGAAACCACCGGTCAAGTTTCGTTCCATTTGGAGGTCGGTTGGTACTCCAACGGTTAACCGGGCATCCGCAAAGTCCATTTGAGTGTCCAGCAAACCCCCCCCCCCAAAAAAAACCAGCCCAAAACCCACCAAACTCTCTTCCATGCTCTAGGTCATTCGATCACGATCGTGTGGGCGAAAACCGCACCTCATTTGGAGCCTCCTAGCTCCCTCTACCTATAAATATGTGGGCATCCCGAAATACATTCGCAGACTCCGGAAACCCTAAATCCCCTCTCCGCGGGCGGACGCGTCCAGCGCCCGCCGGACAACCGCGCCGCCCACCGCAACCACTCCCGAGCCGCCACGTGGCACGCTCGCGCCGTCGCTGCCGCCGCGGCCCGCAGGCCCGACCGCGGCCCTCCCGGGCCCGAGCCGCCCGCCGCCTCCCGCACCAGCCCCGACGCCCGCCGGCTCCCGCGCCGCCGCCTTTGCGCCTCGCCGGCGCCACGGCTGCCCGCCGCCCGCCGTGCTCCGGCGCACCTCCCTCGCCGCCGCCGCCGCTTCGAGCTCCGCTGCCTCGGGCCGCGCCCCTCCACCGGAGCCCGAGCCCCGGCCGGCCTCCTCTCCGGCCTCTCCTCCCCTCCCGCCAGCGAGCCGCGCTGCCGCCCCGGCGATCTCCCTCGAAGGCTCAGCCCCGATCGGATCTGGGTACTGTAGCGAGGTTGACCCCGAGCCCCCCTCTATTTTTTTCCAAGTGTTGGAATTTTCTCAGCATGTGCCTCTGTTCAATAGTGCGTAACTTCTTGCATGTAGCTCTGACTCGCGCGTGTAATATGTCAATTTGTTTGTCTCGTGATGCTCTTCAGTTTGTTGAATTGCGCCATGTTCATTAGAGGTCATCTTGATGCCCAAATCTCTGTTGGAAGAGGGCTAGTTGCTGTTATTCTCTGGTTCTTGACAGAACTTGGAGATTTGTCATTTTTGTATCATTTATTCTGTGCATCTTTTGGGCATGAGCTCTACATGTGTTTTGAAGTATGCCATGCCATCTTTCCAAAGGTGTATGCCATGTATTTTTGTGATCTCTGTGGTGACTAGCACAAGCTTGCAAAGTAGGCCCCGTGATATTTCTGATTTCAGGGACTTAGTGATTTCTCCAACTCCTTGTCTGCTGTTATTTTGTTGCCATGTAAACTTGATGCTACAGGGAGATCCATGCATATTTTGGAGATGTTCAGTCAGGATGTTTTGTATCTATAGTTGTAATTGATCCATTCCTGCAACTGTTTGCAATTATGGAGTAATATAGCATGACTCAATCTTGCTCTACTTGTGTTATAAAATATTTCTGGCAGATTCTTAACATGATATGCAATTTTGCCAAGCTTATTGTAGTTGATCCATACATGCTATGCTATTATTCTTGCCATGGTTAGCTTCATAAACATGCCATCTTACTGTAGGTGTGCTTTTTTTGTAGTGCATTGCTCAGTAGTGAGTGCATCAAGCTCACAAAGAGACCTACATATTATTATTTCTGCCATGCTCTGTTTTCTGCTGTCTGAAACCTGATAACGAAACTTGCTATGTTTACATGCTTGCCATCATATCTTCTGGTCATTTTTGGCTTATGGTCAGTAAGGGAGTTTTGTCATATGCATTTAGTAGAACACTGCCATGCCTTTTTTTGCTATGTTAAGTTCCCGTAGCATGCTGATCTCATGCTCTGAACATTGCTACCTGATGCTGTTTTCTGCCATGTCCAGTTTTTCACCAAGTCTGTGAACCTGTTATCTTTTGCACTTTTGCGATGCTTGTTTGAGCTTGATATGTTGTGATCTAGCCATAGCTCAGTGTTCATATTTTGTCAAGCATCTCCTGTAGTTTACTGCCATGTGATTTGTTGCTATGTTGGAGTGCTGTAGCACTGTTGCTTGTTGCATTTTAAGTGCTATCTTGCTGTTTATCGCAGATTAGTGTCATTCTTGTTTTGCTTGCCATTTGCAAACCGTGCATCCGATTCCGGTGATCTTTATATCGATTTCGACCGAAATCATCTCATCTTTCCAGTGGCATGCTTGGTTTGCCAAGTTACTGCCATGTTCATCATTTTCCTTCCGGAGCACGCATATGCATCGCATATCATATCTCGCATATCATACATGTTTTACATCATGTTGCTTGTGCTTTTCTCGTGGTTGATTGTGGTTCCGTTTGCTTGTGTTCTTGTCTTGGGTAGAGCCGGGAGACGAGTTCGTGAACGAGGAACCTGTTGAGTACGCTTACGAGGATCAAGCTTTCGACAACTCTGAGAACCTTGCAGGCAAGATGACCACCCCTCGAAATCACTTCTATCTTTGCTATGCTAGTTGTTCGCTCTATTGCCATGCTCCGCTACCTATCACTTGCTATATCATATCTCCCATTTTGCCATGTCAGCCTCTAACCATCTTTTCCTAGCAAACCGTTGTTTGGCTAAGTTGCCGCTTTTGCTCAGCCCTTCTTATAGCGTTGCTAGTTGCAGGTGAAGTGAAGTTGGTTCCTTGTTGGAACATGGATATGTTGGGATATCACAATATCTCTTATTTAATTAATGCATCTATATATATTTGGTAAAGGGTGGAAGGCTCGGCCGTATGCCTGGTGTTTTGTTCCACTCTTGCCGCCCTAGTTACTGATATACCGGGATTATGTTCCTTGAGTTTGCGTTCCTTACGCGGTCGGGTGATTTATGGGACCCCCTTGACAGTTCGCCATGAATAAAACTCCTTCAGCAAGGCCCAACCTTGGTTTTACCATTTGCGACCTATGCCTTTTTCCCCCGGGTTTTCTAGAGCCCGAGGGTCATCTTTATTTTAAACCCCCGGGCCAGTGCTCCTCTAAGTATTGGTCCAAACTGTCAGTCGCCGGTGGCCACCAGGGGCAACTCTGGTCTGGCCTATCGGAAGCTTGGACAATCCGGTGTGCCCTGAGAACGAGATATGTGTAGCTCCTATCGGGATTTGTCGGCACATTCGGGCGGCTTTGCTGGTCTTGTTTTACCATTGTCGAGATGTCTTGTAAACCGGGAATCCGAGACTGATCGGGTCTTTTCGGGAGAAGGTTTATCCTTCGTTGACCGTGAGAGCTTATGATGGGCTAAGTTGGGACACCCCTGCAGGGTATTATCTTTCGAAAGCCGTGCCCGCGGTTATGAGGCAGATGGGAATTTGTTAATGTCCGGTTGTAGATAACTTGTCACTTGACCCAATTAAAATACATCAACTGCGTGTGTAGCCGTGATGGTCTCTTCTCGGCGGAGTCCGGGAAGTGAACACGGTCTGTGTTATGCATGACGTAAGTAGGTGTTCAGGATCACTTCTTGGTCATTGCTAGATGACGTCCGTTCCGTTCCTTCTCTTCTCGCTCTCATTTGCGCATGTTAGCCACCATATATGCTTATTGCCGCTGCAGCTCCACCTCTTTGCACCTCCCTTTCCTATAAGCTTAAATAGTCTTGATCTCGCGGGTGTGAGATTGCTATGTCCTCGTGACTCACAGATTCTACCAAAACAGTTGCAGGTGCCGACGATGCCAGTGCAGATGATGGCGTCGATCTCAAGTGGGAGTTCGACGAGGAACGTGGTCGTTACTATGTGTCCTTTCCTGATGATCAGTAGTGGAGCCCAGTTGGGACGATCGGGGATCTAGCATTTGGGGTTGTCTTATTTTCATCTGGATTTTGACCGTAGTCGGTCTATATGTTTGTATTTTGGATGATGTATGAATTATATTTATGTATTGTGTGAAGTGGCGATTGTAAGCCAACTCTTTATCCCATTCTTGTTCATTACATGGGATTGTGTGAAGATGACCCTTCTTGCGACAAAACCACTATGCGGTTATGCCTCTAAGTCGTGCCTCGACACGTGGGAGATATAGCCGCATCGTGGGCGTTACACAGGCAAGGAACATCCGGTTTAGCGGACGGTTTATTATATCAGTGAGGTGCTCATTGAATCCAAGCAGAGGTATCCGCAATGGCAGAAGCTGGTATATGGTGTGTTCATGGCTAGTCGAAAGCTCAAGCAATATTTCCTTGGTCATCCCATCACTGTGGTTAGTTCTGCTCCTTTAGGAGATATTATTCAAAACAGAGATGCCACGGGTCGGGTAGCCAAGTGGGCCATTGAACTCTGACCCCATGGTTTGAAATATATGCCTCGCACAACCATCAAGTCTCAAGCACTCGTGGATTTTATCAATGATTGGACTGAGTTGCAGATTGTCGGATGTGGGGTTCTGGCAAAACCCTTAAGGTTCGAACTCTGGGGTGCGCACGAAGTTCTTTCCCTCCTACCGATCCACGCCCTAGCTCGCTAAGATCTCGCGGACGAACTCGACGAACTCGCAACACAGAAGGACACGGGATTTATACAGGTTCAGGCCACCATTGTGGTGTAATACCCTACTCCAGTGTGTGGTGGTGGATTGCCTCTTGGGCTGATGAAGAATAGTACAAGGGGAAGAACGGCCTCCTGAGGTTGAGGTGTTCTTGTGCTCTGAGGACTTGTGGGCGAGAACTCGATCCGTGCCCCTAGTTCAACCTGCCTCTACTGTGGTGGCTAGCTCTACTTATATAGGCCCTGGTCCTCTCCCCAAATAATGAGCGGAAAGGGAGCCAACAACGGCAGCCAAATTTGAAAGGGGACAGCTAGTACAAGCTATCCTTACAAAAGCGGTCTTCGCCTGCTAAAGGCTCTGGTGGTGACGCCGTCTTAGGCTCCACGATGAACTCCGTCCCGCCGTCCTTCTCATCTTGGTCTTGTTGCACCGATATGGTAACCTTTGTCTGATGCCTCGGTACTCTGCGCCTGCGCTTTCTTCCTTAGCACCGAAGAGGAAACAAGGACGCTGCGCGTGCTGGCGCCCACCTGGTGTCGATCGTCATGGCTCACGTCACGAGAGCCCCGTGAGGTTTGCTCCGCCTTGATATCTCCGCTCCTCGTGAGCCTGCCTGGCTAGGCCGCTCCTGAGGAGGTCTTGCGTCGTCCGCCTCGTGAGGCTTGGCCCCTCGCGAAGGTCTTGATCGCCTTGTTGATGAAGATGGGCCGTACGGACCGCTAGCTTAGCCACGCCGTGCGCCGTAGGCAGGCAAATCTGGGGACCCCCATTCCCACAACGCCGATAGTAGCCCTAGGGCCCAAGGTGCGCTCGGGCTTGGCTTCGCGGCGAAGCCAAGGGTCAAGTACGGAGCGCCGCGGGCCCCAAAAGCCCGCGGCCTCGATCGACGTGTGGCAGTTGATTGGACGTGGGCGTCACCGCTTCCCCACGCTGCCTCGGCAACTGCCCGACTTGACAAGTCCCTGCGTCATGCAAGAAAAACTATCATTACCTGCGATCGTGGGAGGCGCCGGTTGGCCTCCTCTCGCTATAAATGGGGAAGGGGGCGGAGCCCCCATCGCCCATCTCTTCCTTGCTTCACTCGCTTCTTCTCCTTGCTCCTCTGCTGTAACAATGGCGCCCATCCAAAGGTTTTCCGCGGACGAGAAAGGAAAGGCCCCCCGCGATGATCCGGGGTCGCTTCCGCCAAAGAAGAGGCCGGTCCATCATCGCGACGAGACGGCGATGCAGGTGGTGACGAGGCCTTGGTGCGAGCGGCCTCCTCCAGGATATCCGCTACCCTTGTACGCCCGAGCCGAGGGCTCGGGTGGGCGGAGCGACGAGCGGCGACGCCCGCGCCGCGCCCGTGGTCGCCGCGCGATGGCGAGGCATGCTGTTGCTCCGGGAGTCCATGCTGCGGACTCTTCGCGCGAGCTTGTGCTATGGGCGCCGATGCCCCCAAGCTCTTGGATCCGCATCCCGCGGTTCTTCTCCGACGTGATGCCGCCGAGGAGGCCCCTCGAGCTTTGGTTGCAGCACGCCGACTGCGACGCTCCGGCGACCGGAGCAGAGATCGAAGCGGTCCCTGCCGGCAAGATCTTCATGACCCGTGGTTGGGGCGAGGTCGCGTGGGTTTGCTGTGCGAGGGGTGCTCTCGCGATCCACTTCGAGTTCGACGGCGCCACCACGCTCTTCTTCAAGGTCTTCGACGCGGAGGGCCGCCGCCTAGAGTGTTGCCCTGGAGGGGAGCGCCAGGTTGACGCGCGCTTCGCTCGTGGCTACTCCAGCAGCAGCAGCCCCTGGGAGTCCAGTAGCTCTCCTGAGCTTTACGAGACTCCGGAGACAGGCGACGACAACTACGTGCCCCCGAGCTCTCGCCGAGCTCGGAGCAGGGCTGCGGCGTCCAGCCGCCGCCGCCACTGATCTGGATGAGGTTGGCATCCCCCCCCCCCCCGTGGCCCACTGTTGATGATGGCGTCCGCCACGGGAGGGTGTAGATAGGATTCCTCTTAGTTCCTGCTTTTTCTTCCTGCGAAGGATCATGAGGTACCCCGTGGGGGCGTGTAAGGATCTGTGATGCCCCTTTGTGTATATCTTCCTTATTATGAAAATTTGCGAGCGCATGTCCTGTCAGGGCTCGGTCTCCCCTTTCCAACCTCGCAATAGCTTGTTGTTCTACGCTGACAGGTCCCAGTCCCCAGGCAGGCTACAGCCGTCGCTGGTATGCCAGGTCGCGTGCCGTGGTCAAGGCCAGGAGGTGTGCGGCCCAAGGTCCGGTAAGAGCCCCTGAGGCGCGATGCTCAGGAGGTCCCCTTTAGCGCTCAAGCGGCTATGGCAAGATAAGAAAGGGAGGCGACGTGGCCATGGCAGAGCTGCGATGACCGTGATTCTAAGGTTCCAACGATTAGCCGATCCGAGCGCGAGACTTATCTCAGTAGTTCGGGATCGATTCCTCGCGTTGCGCCAGGCCTGTGCGCAACCACTCACAGCGTAGCTAGGTTAGGCACGTACGGGTCCTCCCCCTTCCAATGCTTTCCTTCGTGCTCTACGTCCTCAGGTCCCGGCCCTCGAGCGAGCTCAGCCACCGCTGGTATGCCAGGTCGCGATGCCGTGGTCAAGGCCAGGGGTGAGGGCTAGAGAGCCAGTAAGAGCTCCTGAGTCGCGATGCTCAGGAGCCCCCCTTTAACGCGCAAGCGGATCGCATGACAGAGGAGAGGGTCCGTGGTACCGCCCGCTATTATCCTCGGGAAGTCCCTGCAGGTCATCACAAGGAGAAACACGGTTTGCCGTTATGGTTGCCAGCCCGCTGCTGGTTGCTCTGAGACGAGATGAAGGCACTGAGGGCCTGGTGAGGTGACGTGCACAGGGCGTGCCGCGAGCCAGAGCTCGACCACTCAGGTTTGTCGACGTGGCAGGGATGGACCCACGCACCAGCGTCATGCCTGTGTGACGAGGCCCCGTGGGAGGCGACGATCGACCAGGTGGTAATCAGGCAGGTTAAGCATGGAAGGTAAATCAACCTGAGTAAATACGGAAATATACATGCCACTGGGTCAGGCCCGAGCGGCTTGGGGATGATGCAGCCCGAGGGGCGCCCCCAGCAAGGTAAGCTAAAGACATAAGAAAAAGGGATACATGCCACAGGGACGGACCCATGCGGCCTGGAAATTATGCAGCCCGAGGGGCGCTCCCAGCTAAACGAACTTGGAAAATGTCACCTGGTTCTGTAGACGAAGGAGGGTTGGTGTAGCTGAAGGAACACGGCGAAGGAATGGCTTCTCATGAGCCACCGGGGCCCTGAGCCTCGGGAGGCTCTGGGGGTTCAGGTGGTTCCCTGAGGACCATCTCCATCTCTTCCAGGACGGCGTGGTGCCTGGCCTCCTGAGCCGCCAGGACACGCCGCATGTTGCGCTGATAGGCTGACGACACGCTCGGCGGGCCGAAAGGCATGCGAACGTAGCTGTGCGGTGGACCCTCGCAGCGTCCCGCACGCAAAGGCCAGAAGAGCTCCTGAGAAGCGGCCCTGTTGAGCCCCGGGACGTCGATGCAGACGCGCAGCCCGGCATCCCCGCCTGGATGGGGAGCTGCGCCTGGTGGGCGGCGATCGCCGCGCATGGCCCTTGCGCCCTGCAGTTCCTGAGTGATCTTGGTGATGAACTCATGAGTGGTGGGCGCTCCTTGCCCTGTGTTCTCCCGAGGGAAATGTGCCGCGAAGCACGCCTCCAAGTGGTGCCCAAGCGCCTCCCTCGTGAGGTTGGCAAGGTCTGAGGGTCTCCAGAAGAGAGCCCCCGAGCCCTGCCCGAGGATGGCGCCGGGCGTGCCTTCCTATGCGATGGAAGGAGGCGCCGCCGGAGCGGGCGCTGATCCTGACGAGGCTCCAGCTGCGTCATCGCCCTCCTGAGATCCTGCACGGCGCAGCTGCTTCTTCTTCTTGGGGAGGGCCTCGGGAGGGCCCTCGCTTTTGCTGTCGGGGTCGTCGATTGCTGCAGCTTGAAAGGCGCGCTCGAGGGAGCACACCGCATCTCTTTCTTCACATGGGACCATGATGATTCCGCCGCTTCCCGGCATCTTGAGGACGTTGTAGCCATGGTGGGTGACTGCCATGAACTTGGCCAGGGCCGGATACCCGAGGATGGCATTGTACGGCAGGCGGATGTGCGCGATGTCGAAGTCGATGAGCTCGGTGCAGTAGTTCTTGCGCTCTTCGAAGGTGACAGGCAGGCGGACCTGCCCTATCGGTGTGGTGGAACTGTCGGTCACTCTTGAGAAAGGCTTGGTAGGCTGAAGCTGCTCATACGGGACCTGCAGGTTGTCGAACGTGTTGACTGATAGGACGTTGAGACCTGCGCCGCCGTTGATGAGGGTCTTGGTGACTTGCACGTTGTTGATGACTGGGGAACAAAGCATCGGGAGGGCGCCAGCAGTGGCTGCGCACTTGAGCTGATCTGCCAAGTCAAAGGTGATGGCGCACTGGGACCACCTGAGCGGATGCGTGGCCTCGAGCCTGGGGAGCACCACGTTCACTTCACAAGCGAACTGTTTGAAGATGCGTTGTGAGGCTGGGGCCTGCACGCCGCCTAAGATGCAGGCGATAGCACGCGGCTCCTGGAAGCCCCCAGCCCCCTTGTCCTGATGGTGATCGTCGTTCATTCTTGGTGGTGGCGACAGCGGGGGAAGACCGGCGTTGCCCTGAGGACGGTCCTCGCGAGGCTGGTCCCTCCAGGCGCCCTCGCGAGGATGATCCTGCCAGCGGTCCTCACGAGGCCGGTCGCACCACTCCTGGCGCGGCCCACGGTCGTCCCAGCGTCCGCCACCACGTCCTCCTCCTCGGCCGTAGCCATGGTCGCTGCGCTCGGGGCGTCGACTGTAGCGTCCTTCGCGGATGGCTCTGAGCTCTTGGCAGTCACTGGTGCTGTGGGTGTTCAGGTTGTGGAAGGCGCAGAACGGTCGGCTGCCCTTGGATGACTCGGACTGATCTCTGCCCCGCTTGGTGTCGGGCTCCGCTGCGAGCACGGCTGCCTCCTTGCACTTCATGTCCTTGGCCTTGGCCTTCTTCTCCTCTGCACCCGCAGCTGGCAGCTCGAGGAGGGAAAGGCGCCCCTCCTCAGCTCTTGTGCATTTGGTTGCCAGGTTGAACAGCTCGTGAGATGTGCACAGCTCCTCGTGGATAGCGAGCTCCTCCTTCATCTTGACGTCACGGACGCCATCAGAGAACGCGGAGATGATGGCCTCGTCCGTGACCTTGGGGATCTTGAGGCGAGTGTTGTTGAAGCGCTGGATGTACTTCTGGAGGGTCTCCCCTGGTTGTTGCTTGAAGTGGCGCAGGTCGCCCGTGGCCGGCGGGCGGTCGCGAGTGCCTTGGAAGTTGGCGACGAAGCGGTCGCGCATCTCGTCCTAGGAGGAGATTGAGCCGTGCTGCAGGTTCAGGAGCTAGGAGCGGGCACCATCCTTGAGAGCCATGGGAAACCAGTTCGCCATGACCTTCTCGTCGCTGTTGGCCGCTTCGATGCTCAGCTCGTAGAGCTGCAGGAACTCCGCGGGGTCGGAGGTGCCGTCATAGCGAGGGGGCAGATCCGGCTTGAACTTGCCCGGCCAGGCGACGCTACGCAGCTCGGGGGTGAAGGCGCGGCAGCCGGCCATGGTTGCTGGAGCCCGTCTCGGAGGTGGAGCTTGGTCTTAGTGAGGTCCGCGTGCCGCCACCGCAGGCAGGCGCGATCTTGACGAGGCGGCGCAGGGAGCGCAGTTGCAGCTTCTCGCGGCCGAGGAATTTCCTGGCAGCTTCTGTCTTCACGCGCGGGCACCGGGCGTGGCGGATCACGCCGTGGGGCCGCGCGCCTTGGCGCCAAGGCGCAGTCTTGGGGCAGAGGTGGTGGAGGCGTGCCATGAGCCACGTCGCATGTGGCTGGTGGAGGGTGAGGCAGAGAGAGGGACGGCGCCGGGGAGCCCCCTGCGGCGCAGACAAGCTCGGTGACACGGTCGAGCCACTCCTCGTAGAGGTCATCGACCGGGCGGTAGCGCAGGAGTTCGTTCGCAGTGAGGAGTACGGCCCGCACCTCCATGGGAGCGCGGCGTGCGTGAGACAAAGAACCAGCCTGGGTCAGCGATGGAGTGGCGGTGCGGCCGTCCTGCCGCACCGATGGGTGCAGCGAGGACGCGTGCTGCTCGTTCCCCGCCGGGCCGGTGGCGGCATTGGCGGCAGGAGACGGAGAACGACGAGGTGGCCCGCCGACGGGAGCCGTCTGAGCAATGCGGGCGGTGAGGGCAGCCCGGCGCTCAGCTCGAGCACGGCGAACGTCCGCCATGGAGACGATGGAGCGACGGAGCGACGAATCGACGGAAGGGAAGCTACGGTGCACCCCTACCTGGCACGCCAAATGTCGGATGTGGGGTTCCGGGAAAACCCTTAAGGTTCGAACTCTGGGTGCACGCGAAGTTCTTTCCCTCCTACCGATCCACGCCCTAGCTCGCTAAGATCTCGCGGATGACCTCGACGAACTCGCAACACAGAAGGACACGGGATTTATACAGGTTCAGGCCACCATTGTGGTGTAATACCCTACTCCAGTGTGTGGTGGTGGATTGCCTCTTGGGCTGATGAAGAACAGTATAAGGGGAAGAACGGCCTCCTGAGGTTGAGGTGTTCTTGTGCTCTGAGGACTTGTGGGCGAGAACTCGATCTGTGTCCCTAGTTCAACCTGCCTCTACTGTGGTGGCTAGCTCTACTTATATAGGCCCTGGTCCTCTCCCCAAATAATGAGCGGGAAGGGAGCCAACAACGGCGGGCAAATTTGAAAGGGGACAGCTAGTACAAGCTATCCTGACAAAAGCGGTCTTCGCCTGCTAAAGGCTCTAGTGGTGACGCCGTCTTGGGCTCCACGATGACCTCCGTCCCGCCGTCCTTCTTATCTTGGTCTCGTTGCACCAATACGGCAACCTTTGCTTGATGCCTCGGTACTCTGCGCATGCGCTTGCTTCCTTAGCACCGAAGAGGAAACAAGGATGTTGCGCGTGCTGGTGCCCGCCTGGTGTCGATCGTCATGGCTCACGTCACGAGAGCCCCGTGAGGTTTGCTCCGCCTTGATATCTCCGCTCCTCGTGAGCCTGCCTGGCTAGGCCGCTCCTGAGGAGGTTTTGCGTCATCCTCCTCGCGAGGCTTGGCCCCTCGCGAAGGTCTTGATCGCCTTGTTGATGAAGATGGGCCGTACGACCCGCTAGCTTAGCCACGCCGTGGGCCGCAGGCAGGCAAGTCTGGGGACCCCCGTTCCCAGAACGCCGACACAGATGCCTGAGGAAAAGCCAGATAGCACTTATTGGACTGTTCACTTCGATGGATCCAAGCAGTTGGAAGGCTCGGGGGCTGGAGTTATTTTGACTTCCCCACGAGGTGATAAATTCTGTTATGTTTTAAGGTTGATGTTCCCTTGTACTAACAATGCAGCTGAGTATGAGGCCTTGCTCCATGGTCTTCGGATGGCTAAAGAGATGAATCTAAGCCGGGTGAGGTGCTTTGGCGACTCAGATTTGGTGGCTGAACAAGTTTCAGGCACTTGGGATTCTAAGGATCCACTCATGGCCGCTTACCGCCGAGAGGTCGATGCTATTGCTGGTCATTTCAAAGGTTATCAACTGGAACATGTTGATCGCAGAAAAAATGAGGCGGCTGATGCTTTGAGCCGGCTAGGATCCTAGCATAAGTCGGTACCACCTAATGTTTTCCTTGATATCCGGCATAATCCTTCAGTCAAATTGCCTACGGAGGAAGATCTTGCTATTCCTGACCCGGAGGCGCAGTTGGTGGCGGCTCTTCATGCTATTCCTGATTGGACAATTCCATATTTGGCTTATATGACCCGAGGCGAGTTACCTGAGGATGAAACTTTGGCCAGGCAGATAACCCGGCGGTCTAAGTCAATGACTATTGTCAATGGAGAGTTGCACCGTTGCAGTGTCACAAGGGTGTTTCAACATTGTGTTTCTCCTCAGGAAGGCTGTGAGATTCTACGAGAGATTCATGAAGGAGATTGTGGTCATCATGCCGACTCTAAGTCCCTCGTAGCCAAGGCTTTCCGTCATGGATTTTATTGGCTGACGGCTCATGCTGATGCAGAGGATTTGGTCAGTAAATGTGATGGTTGTCAAAAAATTTCAAGACGAGCTCATGTGCCGGCTCAAGAATTGAGGATGATTCCAATTACTTGGTCGTTTACAGTCTGGGGGCTTGATATGGTTGGACCTTTTAAAATATCCAAGGATAAAAAGACCCACCTTTTGGTGGCGGTTGACAAATTTACAAAGTGGGTTGAGGCAGAGCCGGTTAGTAAGTGTGATGCGGCGACAGCGGTTCAATTCATCAAAAAGGTGATTTTCCGTTTGGTTATCCCCACAGCATTATAACTGATAATGGCACTACTCTTTCCAAGGGTGCCATGAAAGAGTTCTGTCAATGAGAGCATATTCGTCTTGATGTATCATCAGTGGCTCACCCCCAGTCCAATGGCCAAGCTGAAAGAGCCAATCAAGAAATTTTGAGAGGCATCAAGCCCCGGCTTATGGTCCCTTTGCAGAGGACGCCGGGTTGTTGGGTGGAGGAATTGCCCTTGGTGTTATGGAGTATCAATACTACTCCTAACAGATCTATGGGTTACATGCCTTTCTTCATGGTTTACGGAGCAGAGGCGGTTCTCCCTAGTGACATCCGTCACGACTAGCCCCGTGTGGCGGCTTATGTTGAAGCTGATAATGAAAAAGCACGTCAGGATGCTCTTGACCTGTTGGATGAGGAGCGTGACCGTACGGCAGCTCGTTCGGTGATTTACCAGCAAGATCTGCGTCGTTATCATAGCCGCCGGGTTAAAACCAGGACCTTTCAAGAAGGAGATTTGGTGCTCCGGCTCATCCAGGTTCAAACAGACATGCACAAGTTATCCCCACCTTGGGAAGGGCCCTTTGTGGTCAGCAAAAATCTAAACAATGGATCATACTACCTTATCGATGTTCGAGACCACAAGGACTCACGCACGTCGGAGGAGGAGACCCGCCGGCCGTGGAATATTGCCCATCTTTGGCCTTATTACACCTGACCCACTAGCTCTGGTGATGTACATATTTTGTCAATGTATATATTATGATGAATATAATAAAGCCGGCATCCTTGAATTCAGGGCCTCTGTCGTTTCATTTCTGAGAATATGAGTCTTTATTGTCACTTCATACGGTCACTTGGGGGCTTCCTGCTGATTGAGCAACTATGATTACCCTCTTGATCCGGCTTGTACGCCATGATTACAAAATACTTGGGGGCTTCCTGCTCATTCAGCATAGCTATGACTACCCTGTTGATCCGGCTTATACGCCTGGAATGAAATATTACTTGGGGGCTCCTTGTTAATGAATAGAGCTCTGTTAACCCTTGTAATAGGCTTGGACGCAAGGTGTATTCACCGAAAAATCCGGGTTATCCTTCCTTTGTTTGCTTGCCACTCCGACCAGGTAATCCTGGAATGACTCGCCGTACTCTTGACAATCAATCTTGTAAAGACCCTGAATTTGTCAAAGTTAAAACGACGATTGGTCATGTGAGGTACGGGTTTGAATTAAGGTTTAACTCAGCGGTTGTGCGGCCCTTGAATAGCACTTGACATTGAGCCTTGGCAGCCTATGAAAGCCTTGTTTTTTGATTTATATTTGATTCGAACATTTTTTGAGGTTCATATTTCGTGACATGTTAATTCGTGGTTGACAACCTATGAGGGACATGTTGCCTTATGGTTCATATATGAAGTTATCCGGAGTTTTATTAACCCAGCCTGGTTTTGGACTTTAAGTCGCCAGGGTATGATGATTATGTGCTTGGAGTGTTGTGCTCTAAGTTTTGGGATGTTACCCTTTGCTGCATATGGCGTTGTAAGCCGGCGGTATGAATAAGATTGAACAGGGCATTATGCTCTGTCTTTGCGCTGTTACCCTTACTGCACGACGTATGATAAGCCGGCAGTATGAACAAATATCACAGGTATGATATTTATTTTGTTGTGATTATATGAGGTTTTGATGAACCGGCCCTGGTTATGGACTATTTAGTCATCAGTGGTTTTTTATGGGGTATTGTGACCCGCCCTGGGGTAAACCGCGAGGGCACATGTTATCTGCTTATGTGCAGGAAAAAATGATAAAGCATGGTATGCATAATTGATGATATTATAAGCATAAGTGGCAGATCTTCAAATGATGGATCGGAAGTATTATGCAAATCAACACGCATGATGGCGTGACAGATCAAAATTGTTTAAACTAGCCTATTACAAGGCATCTGATGGCCCAAAAGGGCAAGTGTTTTTTGAGACATAGCATCCAAATGCTACGACTGGTAAACCGGCTCATAAATTAAGACTTCTAGTCTTGGCGGGTCGAAGTCTCCGGGTCATCCTGCGCTGCTTCTTCTTCTCCTTGGTTATCCATTGGCTAGAAGTCAGGCGAAGCCCAGTTGATACCGGTCAAAGCTCTAAACACATCCTCGTCATCTATAAGACTTGATGGATCAATGTCAGGAGCGAAGGTGTGCTTACGAGTCGGCGGGACGAGATCCACCTCTTGATGAACCGGCACCTTCACCTTGTTGTTATCAGCATCATAAGCTGCCTGATATTGGGATAGATCTTTGTCTTCAGCCAGTTTGCTTGCTACTGGACGCACTTCCCTTGCCATTTTTTGCAAAGTCATCAGCGCTGAAGGGAGACCCGTCTTCTTTTACACTTGGGAAATCATTAGCCAAATCTTCTGGATCAAGATCTGCTTGCCATGCCTTTGCCCGGCTTAGGGCAGTCATCGCGCTGGCTCTGGTAGCTGATCGCTTTAAATCTTCAATTCTTTCGGGCAGCACCAATAGTTTTTCAAGTGTTTCCTTGATGAAGGAGGGCGGTTGTTTCTTATGAATAGCAGCACATATTGACCGTTGAGCACCAGTGTATAGCTGCTCTACCAGAGTATAGACAGCTTTGAGCTTGATGTGCATGTCTAACCCCAACTTGGCGCTTCGGGAGCCTACATCGGTGAAATTATTGGTAAACCGGTGGATGATTATGATATACAGTTGGTGCAAAGGAAAGTATTTTTTGTTACTTACCGAAGATGGCCAAAGTCATGCTGTTGATTTGATGCTTTAAACCGGACAACTCGTCAGCTACCGGTTTAAGGGCTGCTTCGACATCTTCTGCTCTTTTTAGTAAAGCTGCCTTCTCGGTTTCCCAATCATTTCTATCAGTACTGAAGCTCTGTTTCAACTGCTCAATGTTTTCCAATGCAGTCTTCAGCTCTGACTTGGCTTTTGAAGTCTCAGATTGTTGAGTTTGAATATTGGCCATTAGATCTTTGACTTGGGATTCCTTCTCATTTAGTTCAGCCTGTGACATGAACAGCATGGAAGGTATTATGATCATGATTATTTTTGAAGTCCCAAGCACAATACAAGTATTTTCCTTGGCACTTGGGGGATAATGTCTATTGCTCTTTCCAAAGACAAGTTCATATGATGACCCGGGCAAAATGATGTGGTCCGGTGGATAAAGGCTACATACTTGGATTCTATTTACAGTTATCGTGATAAGTCCCGGTTTATTCATGCTGCTTAAACCGGCCCTTGGGGGCTACAGGTGCAAAGTTGATCACTGCTAATTGAAGTCCCGGCTTAATTTGATAATTTAAGCTGGCCCTTGGGGGCTACTAGTTTGATCTTCACATATTTTTGACTATCTAAAAAGTCTATAGTACATTCAATGTTGTCATGTTCTATAGACTTGGCGGTTGATAGAGGTATATTTATGAGGAGGATTGTATTGGATTACCTCAAAACGCTCCTTCATCAAGTTGACCAAGCCGGCCTCAAAGTCACGGCTGGTGTGAAGACGGTTCAAATAACCAGAGTGAATTTCTTGAGCACTAAATTGAGCATAGCTTTCCAAGTCAACTTTCCATTTTCATTTATCAACAGAAGAGCCTCCTTGGCGCTGTGCTTGGACAGGCAATGGGGTTGCCTGGGGCCTGATAAGCCGTCCCAGTAATCATTATATCATCAGATTCCTGAGCCGGCTGAGCAGGACTGGGCGGTTTATCATTTTCTGGATCAGCATCGATGACATCTTGGGTAACGGGTTGGTCTTCTCGAGGAGGATCATCCATAACAGCTTCTGACACTTGATGCAATGTCTCAGTTGTGGCATGTTGTTCCGGATCGACATTTCGGGCTCTTCAGCCGGTTTGTCAATTTTTGCTTTTTGCTGGGCTTTGCCATAGCACTTAAAAGGAAGCATAAGACAAAGTTAATATGACAATTAAGTGCATGATTCAAAGCGATAGATTTAATATTCTCACCCAGGCACAGTCTTGAAAACCGGGATTTGAGTCCCAGTTGAGTCGCTGGAGGAGGAATGAGATGTTCCCTGATAGTTTGAATCAGACGGATTAAGAGGTTCTCGAAAAAGACCTGCCTAGGGATAAGATAAATCAGAAATATTTGAAACCTCCAGTTGAAAGTGCGTTATATCGACTAGAGGGGGGTGACTAGGCGATTTTTATGAATTCTTCACAGAGGAATTTCAGGGTGAGGAAATTCCTAAGCGAAGAACTACTTGCAGCGGAATAAGTACTCAGATGTAAACATAACAGAACACAAGCATGGTCATCATGATGAAATGAAGACAAGTACATAGTACAGAAAGCGTAAACACAGGATGAAACGGGATGAAGACAAACAGACTGAAGAACTTGAAATCAGGAAATTGAGAAAGTCTTCAGTCAAAGTATTCAAAGAGATATGAACAAGCACACAACAACTGTAATGAGGAAATGAAAGAGTTGAGGAAATAGAACCAGTAGGCTTGGTGAAGACAATGATTTGGTAGACCAGTTCCAACTGCTGTGACAGTTGTACGTCTGGTTGGAGCGGCTAGGTATTTAAACCTAAGGACACACAGTCACGGACACACAGTCCTCACCGTATTCTCCTTGAGCTAAGGTCACACAGACCTCGCCCAATGATTCGTGGTAAGTCTTCAGGTGACTTCCAAACCTTCACAAACTCGGTCACTCGGCGATCCACAAATTCCTCTTGGATGCTCAGACCATGACGCCTAACCGTCTGGAAGAAGCACAGTCTTCAAAGGTAACAAGTGTCGGATCCACGCAGGATCAATCTCTTCAGTGATGCTCAATCACTTTGGGTTTGTAGGTGTTTGGGTTTGGGGTTTTCCTCACTTGATTATTTTCGCTCAAAGTCCTCGGAGGATGGGATGCTCTCAAATGACAAGTGTCAGTTTCTCTCGGAGCAGCCAACCAGCTAGTGGTTGTAGGGGGCAGCTATTTATAGCCTAGGGAGCAGCCCGACATGATAAGACATAAATGTCTTTCAATGATATGACCTTTAGGTGGGTAGATATTTTGGGACAGCTGGCGCGTAGCACAGCAACGGTCGGATATTTGAGGCTCAAATTCCTCAGGGCTAAAATGTTCCTCACTTGTAGGCAATCCGCACTGGCAAATTCCTAACTCCTCAGTCAGAACAAATTCCTCAGCGACCAGAAGAACTTCGTCTCTGTCACTGAAGAAATTGACTGAACTGTATGAGATTTCCAATGGCTTCACTCGAAGGGATTGGTAGGTGTAGGATTTTTAGTTGAGCATCACATGGAAAATTTTCCTTAGTATTTCCTCGACCCCCTTTAACAGTACGGTGATTCCTATGACTCAAGAAAGAGAAAATGAAACTATAAAAACAAGAGTCTTCACGCTTCATGTTCCTCGAATGAATGCCAAGTCTTCAAGGTCACACCAATTTCTTCACTTTCAAAGTCTTCAGAAAGTCTTCAGAAATCCAAAGTCTTCAGTCGAAGAACTTCATTTTTAGGGGTCGACTTTCTCTGTAAATATCAAACTCCTGACAGACTTATAGACTTGTGTACACTCAAAAACACATTAGTCCCTTAACCTATAAGTCTTCAATACACCAAAATCACTAAGGGGCACTAGATGCACTTACAATCTCTCCCTTTTTGGTGATTGATGATAATATAGGTTAAGTTTTCAACGGGGATAAACATATGAAGTGTAAATACGGATATTGAGGAATTTGATTGCACGATATAGAAGAACTCCCCCTAAAGATGTGCATAGTGAGGGTTTTGCTTTTGAAGCAATGCACACTTGAAGAGTAGTATCATGGAGATCTCCTCCTATATCTTGTAATTCATACACGCATTTAACATAGGATATGAAGAATTTGAAATACATGATGAAATATGGTGACTGATGTAATTCAGCATGTGTGCATTAACATTAATGAGGAATAAGCATGCAGAAAAAACACAGCAAAAGTATCAGGCCACCATAGAGTTTAAGTTTACAATTCGATTCAGCAAAGTCATCAGAAGAACGAGAGTTGTAACTTCGCAAAAAAACCGCCCATATAAGATAGACCCGCTTGAAGACTAACTCAAATTTCTCCCCCTTTGTCATCGAATGACCAAAAGGGTTGAAAATGAGGACTAACGCCCCTGAAGAATATCATGTTGATGGAGGAGCGCCAGCGTTGTTGGGGTCGTTTGTTGTTGTAGGGCCTGCTGCAGTGTCGTCCAAGTCTTCATGCTCGTCGGTTTCGCGCGATGAAGAATATGAGCTGGCCACCAAGGAAGGAACCTTGACCTTCTTGTATTTCTTTGGTGGAGGCGCAGACCAGTCAAAGTCCTCCTTGAGACTCATTTGCTTCAGATCTTCTTCACCATACAGATGAGATAAGATAGCCCAGGTGCGACCGAAAACTTCATGGAGGTAGTAATGGTTTTTCTTCACTGCATTATGTGTAGCAGTCATGTTGTGAGGAATGGAACCAAACTGACGCTTAACCCATTTGTGGTTTCGATCCACCTTCTGGTGAAGACTAAGAAGCAGCTCACAATCAGTCATCACTCTTGGAGCTGTGGCTTGAGGATTTGGCTTGGATGCATGGGCAGCAGAATCATGAGTGGCACAGTCATCATTGGTAGAATAAGATGCAGCTTTGCAAAACTGACCATCCAATGGACGAATGCCTTCATCAATAAAAGCAGCGGCCTTGCCCTTTTCATCAGCTGAGGAATATGTCCGCTTGAGGACTTCAATTGGGGGCAAGTAGCTGAGGTGATTCTGAAAATCAGCCTTGTAGTTGAGTGAAGACCTTGTTCTGAGGAATCTCATAATCCAAGGAGCATAAGGCTTCAACTCAAACGGAGAGAGTGCAACATTGGCTAGAGTCCTCATGAAGAAATCATGATAGTTGACAGCGATGCCATGCATGACGTTGAATAGCAGATTCTTCATGATGCCAACGACTTCTTCATCAGACGAGTCGTGGCCCTTGATAGGACTCATTGTCTTCGTCAGAATGCGATAGACTGTTCTGGGCACATATAGCAATTCCTTCATGAGGAATTTGGTCCTTGGGGCTTGACCGGGCTTTAGAGGCTTCATAAGCACTTGCATGTAATGAGCAGTGAGCTCAGGCTCTTGGTACAGGCAACGAGCACCTTCAAGGGGAGGACTGATTGGCAGGGCGTGAAGTAATTCAGAGGCTGGTGCCTTATAATGAGTGTTTTCGGTCATCCAGTCCAAAACCCAAGAGTTCACATTGTCAGCAGCTCCTGTGATGTGCAGCGTTGCGTAGAATTGAAGAATAAGTTCTTCATTCCAATCAACAATGTCAGAGCAAAAGTTGAGGAGGCCTGCGTCATGAAGCACACTGAGGACAGGAGTGAAGCAAGGCAGTGATTCCATGTCCACGTGAGGAATATGCTCGTGGTCGAAGATTTTATTCTTGTTGAAGAGTAGTGAAGAATAGAAATTGGCCTGGCTAGCAGTCCAAAAGCGCTTCCTTCTAAGACGAGCAGAGTCATAAGGATTATAATCAGTGAAGAACACGTGCTCGCCGAAGAAGTCATCAGCCTTGAACTTCTGCTTCTTCGAGAAGGGGTCCTTTGGCTTGGGCTGGGGCATATCAATCAATTGCATCACCACTTCAGGAATAGCAATCTCAGGATCCACAGGCTGAGGAATTTCAGGTTCTTCTTCAGTGACAGCCTGGGTCTTCAATTCTTCATTTAAATTTTCATCGGCACTAGTGGCTGGAATTTCTTCATGGACAGACGGTGTGGCATGAGGTTCATCACATCCCATTTGAACTTCAGTATTGTTAGGGGACTGAGGAATTTGTTGCAGTGGTGTGAACAGAGGAGAGTTGGGGTGCTGACTTTCCCAAAAGTCATCATTCAGCACTGGTGTTGTGCACCCAATGTCCACATCTTCTTCTTCTTCTTCTATTTCTTCAACGCCGGCCTCTTCAGTAGTGAACTGAGGCATGGGCGATGAGACTATTGGGGTTGAAGGGATTGCATCCGCTTCAATTTCTTCATCCAACTGCTCTGAAGAAGCAGCAGAAGGAATGTCATCATCAGATTCACTTGGAATCACATATTCTACATCAAAAGGAACAAGGTCCTTTGATGGCATGGATGAGACAGGAATAGCATCAATTGGGTTGTCAAATGAACTAGTCAGCGGCTTCATCTTCTTCGGAGCTGAAGAATCTGATGAAGTTGATGCCTTCCTTTTCTTCACAGCTGCACGCTCTGCAGCCTTGGTCTTCTTCACATCTGATGCAGATGGAAGGATTGGAGTTGGTGTAGGCGCAGGAGGAGCAGAAGAATTTGGTTCAATTACTTCAGGCACAACTGATGCAGTTGCTCTGACTTCTTCAGTTTCTTCAGGCGCACCACTAGTGGATGCCCTTGCAATTTCTTTAGCGGCTGGAGTGCAGTCATCAGCCCTGGTACTTTGAGTTTTTTCGGCAGCCTGATTGTCATCAGCGGTGCTGGCATTTTCTTCAGTCGGCTGAGCAGATGCCTCAGCCTGAGGATTTTCTTGTTGCGTTGGGGCTACAACGTTGGAAGTTAACTTCTCAGTCAAATTCACAAATCTGACTTTGGCTCCAAGCCAGTCAGCACGATATACGTCAAATTCATCACTGAGTTTCTTGATCTCAGATTGAATATTGACAAGTTCTTCGGTTATCATAGAAACAACGTGTTTCTTCAGGAAGCGCTCCTTCTTATACTGCGCTTTCTTGATCTGCCTGGCCTTTTCAAATTTCCATTTTTCTTCTTGAATGAAGGCAGTCAGCATATGACTTTGGCCAGGAGTCAGCTTGAAATCAGGCATAGGAGTGTTGGGGTCCTTATGCCAGAGATCAATGTAATCAAGGATCAACTTTGGATCCAAAAGTAGAGGCACATTTGTGCCTTTGGCTCTAGCGGCCTTGAGCTGCCTGTCTCTGATGATTTCGGCAAGTTCCTCATCATCGGCTTCGTCTTCATCAGACGGCACTTGGAAGGCAACCTGCTTCTTGTGAGGACTTGGGCGAGAGCCTCATCTAGCAGTGGCCTTTGTCTTCAGCAGAGAGGGGCCAGTTGAAGAATTTGGTGCAGCTGAGGAACTACCAGAAGCTCCTGAGGCAGTAGAGATGCCAGTTGTCCTTTGGCACGTGGCGAGATGCACAGGTGCTGAGGATTTGGTCGGAGCAGCTGAGGACTTTGGCGGAGGAGCTGAGGACTTTGGAGGAGCTGGAGCAACTTGAGGAGTTGGCCGTGAGGGCTTTGAAGAGTCTGGCCGTGAGGGCATTGAGGGTGAAGCACTTGGCTTATGAGCAGGCTTCTTAGCCATGGCCTTCTTTGGCTTGCTTGCAAAGGCCTCAGCAGTGGTAGCAGCAGCAGTAGAGTCTTATTAAATTTCCTCACTGCTTCTTTTGCCTGTTTGGCCAGTTTGGCCTGGCGCTTGGCCCATTCTTCAGGATAGTCCTCACCGCGCTTGAGGCTGGTGGGATCTGCTTCTTCGCCAGGTGCCAATGGAAGTCTTGAGCATGGAGGGGTAATAGTGAATTTCTTCATGTATTTGGGAGTAACATATCTGTACTCCCTCCACTCTCTTGCCCATCTCCTCTCAATCTTTTGAATGCGCACCTTGCGCTGATTTTTATCTTCCTCAGGGGGTGTGCAGTACCCAGCATAAATGTCATCAGGGATTTCAAACGCTGTGTTGACCTCAGGCCTCTTTCCTCCCTTCTGTGGCTTCTTACCGTCAGCCATTTCCTTCAGATGAGGAATATGAACAACTGAATTTTCTGAAGAGGTGTGCAACTTTTCTTCGAGGAACGCTGCAAATGAGTTAAGTTGATGAGAACCTAGTGATTCAGCAGCGGACATGTGTACCTGTGAACAGAGTATAGTTGCGAGGAATTTGGAGAGGTCATATGCGTTCTCAGAGGTTTTTCAAAAAGAACAAGTTTGAGGAATTTGACCAGATGAGTCTTGACGAATTTCACTAAGCGTTCTTTGTCTTAGGTTCCAGAGTTGTACAGATCAAAAATCCACACAATTGAGGAATCTTGAAGAAAAATATTGCTTAGAGAAACGGATCATGAACAGATGACATGTGAGGTGTTTTAGTGTGTGAGGATTTGAAGAAAAACACCTTTGAAGATTTTTTAGAAATCACTCGAATCAAAGAGGGCAGTAAAAGTAACTTTTAATTACCCTTGATGAAGAACACGATGAACTGGGAAGTGTAGATGTGAAGTTCGTCAGTTCAGAGCTTCCACGCCCTAACTCGGCAGAGGAAGACAGCTACGGCGGCGGCGGAGTGAAGAAATCCACAGCCGGCGCGAGTACAACGGCGACGAGGTCGAGGCAGTGAAGCTCTTCCTCACCGGCGACGATGGAAGTAGCGGCGGCACTAGGTTTTGAGAAGCTCGAGCGGGAGAGAGATCGAGCGGAGTAAAAGTGAAGTGAGGAAGGGGAAGGGTATATATAGCCGCGGTGAAAAACTGTTCGCCCAAAGAAATTGGACGAACGTGCCCCTGACCCTTCTCATTCGCTTGACATGTGTCACCCACGTACTGAGAGGTGGCAATCGTGTGAGATCGTGGGCGAATAGATAAGTATTTTCGTGCGATGTGGAACGGTTTGAGTGGCAAAGCCGAGAATTTAGATAAGATAAGTAAAAGTTTTGTTCGTAGATTCTTCAGCTGACAAGGACACAGTGAAGATTTTGAATGAGTTTCAAATAGAACGCACATGAAGAATTTGTGAATAGATTGGGTTGAGTTTAGCATAGAGGGGGAAGGGTCCGATCACATTCACTTAGAAGAAAAAGCAACTTGAAGAAATAGCAATAAGTGAATGTTGTAGAGGACATAAACTCTTATATATATAGCCAATGAAGAAAAACGACGGAAACAGTGAAGACAATGCAAAGTTGAAGCAAATGAACAACTGAGGAATTTCAAAAATGAAGAAAAACTGAAATTGAAGATTTTCAACTTTTGGTGGTGGCGTGACCCACCGTATAAGAATGATGATTTCAGACACCGCGTACAATTGTCGTAGGGCTCTGAGAATCAAATTCTTCGTTAATTTCTTCACACTTAGAGTGCTAGTCTTCATTGATTGAAGAAAAACATTTCTTCATGTGTTGCACATCTAAGTCATCAATTTTGCATCAGTGTTAGGATGAGTGTCCTTTTCAAAGAACATTCGAAGATTCTAAGATATTTAGCTCACACCGCAACTTGCTAAATCTCTTCTCATCCAAGGGCTTTGTGAAGAAATCGGCTAGCTGTTCTTCAGTCTTCATATGCTCAATAGAAATGTCGCCCTTCAACACATGATCACGAAGAAAATGATGACGAATCTGAATGTGCTTTGTCTTCGAGTGTTGAATTGGGTTGTGAGCAATCTTGATGGCACTCTCATTGTCACAGTAGAGAGGCACATTCTTCACGTTGACGCCGTAGTCCTTGAGAGTTTGCTTCATCCACAGCAATTGAGCACAGCAAGAACCAGCAGCAATGTACTCAGCTTCAGCAGTAGACAATGACACGTAGTTCTGTTTCTTCAAGGACCAACAGACCAAAGATCATCCGAGGAAATGGCATGTGCCAGATGTTGACTTGCGGTCCACACGATCACTAGCATAGTCAGAGTCTGAATATCCAATGAGATCAAAAGCCGAGCCCTTGGGATACCATAATCCAAGTGTTGGTGTGTGAGCTAGATATCGAAGAATATGCTTCACAGCCTTATGGTGTGATTCCTTCGGTGTAGCTTGAAATCGGGCACACATGCAAACACTAAGCATAATGTCTGGCCTAGATGCACATAAATACAATAAAGAGCCAATCATGGAGCGGTATACCTTTTGATCGAAGTCAATACCATTTTCATCAGTGCATAGATGACCATTTGTGGGCATTGGAATTTTGACCCCTTTGCAATCTTGCATGCCGAATTTCCTCAATACGTCCTTGAGGTATTTCTCCTGAGATATGAATATGCCATTGCGCTATTGACGAATTTGAAGACCTAAGAAGAATTGCAGTTCTCCCATCATAGACATTTGATATTCGTCACTCATCATATAGGCAAATTCATCACTGTAACATTGGTCAGTACAGCCAAAGATAATATCATCAACATATATTTGGCACACAAATAATTCACCATCATAAGATTTAGTGAAAAGAGTTGGGTCAAGTGAATCGGGTTTGAAGCCTTTCTTCATGAGGAATTCCTTCAAAGTATCATACCACGCCCGAGGGGCCTGCTTGAGGCCATAGAGGGCCTTATTGAGTCTGAAGACTTTGTCAGGATTCTTTGGATCTTCAAAACCTGGGGGTTGAGCAACATATACTTCTTCCTCAAGCTTACCATTGAGGAATGCACTTTTCACATCCATTTGATATAAAGTGATATCATGATGGTTAGTATAAGCAAGTAATATGCGAATAGCCTCAAGTCTAGCAACAGGTGCAAAAGTTTCATCGAAATCAATTCCTTCAACCTGTGTGTAGCCTTGAGCTACAAGCCGTGCCTTATTCCTCACAACAAGGCCATTTTCATCTTGCTGGTTGTGGTAGATCCACTTTGTGCCAATGATATTGTGCTTGCGAGGATCTGGACGTTTGACCAGTTCCCAGACGTTGTTGAGCTCGAACTGATGTAATTCTTCTTGCATAGCTTGAATCCACTCAGGCTCCAGAAATGCTTCATCTACCTTAGTGAGCTCTGTGATAGAGACAAAAGCAAAGTGCCCACAAAAGTTAGATAAATGTGAAGCTCTTGAGCGTGTGAGAGGACCTGGTGCTTCTGTAGCGACCAGACCTCAAACAGTCTAGTCTCTGTGCATCAGTGTCATCCCTGGATCGGTAATGCTGACACGCACAGTACTTGAAGGATTTATAATAGAGTAGCAATCACACACTTATTACATCGAATGTCTCAAAAGAGAACTTAATACAATAAATACGGCTTAAGGCCATCTAAAATGATAACAGCGGAAGGCTTTGGAAGATAAAGTGAGTCCATCAACTCCAACGGCATCACTGAGTATAAGACCACGACCTATGGCACCTTAATCGTCGTCTGAAAAGTCTGCAACATGATACGTTGCAGCCCGAAAATGGGTCAGCACATGGAATATGCTGGCAATGTAACACATAGAGAGTAATGAACATAATAATGCTATCACTACATGCATGTTTGGCTGGTGGAAAGCTCTATGGTTACAGTTTTGCGAAAAGCCAATTTTTCCCTACCACAAAGGAATAAATTTTATTTAACTATCATGGTGGTTGTTAAACATTGAGAAGGTACCTCCAACTCAATCCCAATTAAGAACGTGATTAACCCAATCAAATTAAATTAAGTAACATGATGATGAGATTCACATGATAATCCAAGAACTAGATACTCAAGATGTCCATAACCGGGGACACGGCTAACCATGATTAGATTGTACACTCTGCAGAGTTTTGCGCACTTTTCCCCACAAGACTCGATCGCCTCCGCTTGATTTCTCGCACTACATGGTGTTTGAGAAACGGATGACCGAGAAACAGTCTTTCAGAAACAATACTCTTTACTCCGGGTGGATAGTTACACCTACTTTCCCCTACATCTAGTAGCCCACCTCTTCAAGAGGTCATGTAACCTACTCAACTATGCTAGAGCCCATAATAGCTTCTGGCTGCACACGGAAGTTTCTAGCATGAAAAATCTCATGATCCCTTTGAGTCTGAGTGGCGGTCCATAGGATGATCACACGGGTACTCCGGGATATCCAAAAATACAGGCAACACTGGGTTCTCCAGGTGCCTCAATCCACCCAGATGTAAATTAAAGTAGCCACCTTAAGTTGAACCATTAATTAACAATCTCACATCTGTCATGGAAAAATTCACTCAAACCCAATCCACGTCTACGAGCATAGCATAGCAATATAAGCAAACGTAGAAGTAACTCCCAATGGTTTGATATAAACAGGGCAATAGGTACTACCTCAACTACTTCCCAAAACCCACATTTTAATCAGATCCTAATCATGCAATAGTTTGAGGAATGATCTAATGCAATAAAACTGGGTGGTAAAGAGGTATGATCAAAGTGTTACTTGCCTTGCTGATGATCCGTGAAACCTAGAGACTCGTAGTAGCACGCTTCGCACTCCGGGTACTCTATCGCAAACAAACAATACATACATTAGCAATCAAGCAAGGGTGCACGGATAAAACTCAAAATAAGAGATCTAACCAGAAAGTTCAACTTAAGAACTCCGGTATGCAAAAAGAATCAAATCGAACGAAGCAACGAAACTCAAACGGCAAAAGAAACAAGCTTCGTTTACTAATTTGGACCTAAGTCAAATTTTACAGTAGCAAAAACTTATTTGAGTTAGTTAATCAGAAAGATGGTTTTGAGACGAAACTCTAGGCGCTTGAATCGCCTGATTCCGATAAACGAGCGAAAAGTTATACTAAAACGAAAAACAGATCGGAAATCGCGATCGAAAATAATCGTGAAAAATCCGAGAAAAAGAAAAACTGACGAACAGGCTAACGAACAAACGTTCGCTGTCTGCGGTTAAACGACGAAAATTGTTCGTTAAAACGAACGTACGGACAAACGTCCGCAAAAATAAATAAACCCAAAAAAACTAAACCGATCTATAAAAAAAACCGCGGTTTCCAAAAAAACCCACGGTTTTCCAAAGAAAACCGGCGGCGGCGCGGGTGGCTACCTCCGGCGGCGGCGGCGCGGGACGGGTGGCGTCGGCGGGCAGCGGCGGCGGCGGGGCGGCGGCTAGGGTTTCGCGGGGCGGGCAGGCGGCTCGGGCTGGGCTGCGGGGCTCGGCCTCCCGGCTTATAAAGGCCGGCCGGGCCAGAGTCCTAGCCGGACACGGCCTGGTAGGTCGGTTCGTTTTTTTTTAAATCAGGCGTGCAGAAAAGGAAAGAAAAGAAATACTAAACAAACTTCAAAAATCCCAAAATAAATTTTCCCCGTCCTCTAAAAATAAGCCGGACAAGATGAACATTTATTTGGGCCTAAAATGCAATTATGAAAAACACGTATTTTTCCTAATTCAAATAAAATCAAATATTTGTTTTTAATAATTTTCCTCCTATATTTCATTATTTTTGGAGAAGTCATATTATCCCCTCTCATATATTTGATATGAAATATTTTCGGAGAGAAAATAATTAAAACAAATGATCCTATTTTCAAAATTTGAGAAAACCCAAATATGAAAATAACGAAATCCCCAACTCTCTCCGTGGGTCCTTGAGTTGCGTAGAATTTCTAGGATCGCAAAACAAAATGCAATAAAATATGTTATGCATGATGATCTAATGTATAACATTCCAAATTGAAAATTTGGGATGTTACAGCTTCAATGTCATCGATGATTCTCTCAATTTGCACTTCATTTGCAACGCGAGGATGAGCGGGTTGTCGTTGAGGAATTTGATCAGCATTTTCTTCAGCACCATTTTCTTCAGGTGCATCAATATCACGTTCTTCTCAATCTGGAATGAATTCTTCAGCAGATTCTTCGGTCGAAATGACATCCTCAGTAGCCTTGAACTTGATAGTTTCCTCAGGTGCTGGTTCTTCTATCACAGAAGGTAGGTGCTCTCTTTGCGAGCCATTAGTTTCATCGAACTGCACATCTACAGTTTCAACAACTTTGTGATGAACGTTGTTGAAGACTCTGTAGGTGTGCGAGTCCTTTCCGTAACCAAGCATAAAACCCTCATGTGCTTTCGGTGCAAATTTAGAATTGTGATGAGGATCTCTAATCCAACATTTAGCACCGAAGACTTTGAAATAACTCACATTGGGTTTCTTGTCAGTGAGGAGTTCATATGCAGTCTTCTTGAAGAATTTGTGAAGATATACCCTGTTGATGATGTGGCAGGCAGTATCAATTGCCTCAATCCAGAAACGACGAGGCGTCTTATATTCATCAAGCATAGTGCGAGCCATTTCAACAAGAGTCCTGTTCTTGCGCTCCACGAAGCCATTCTGCTGAGGAGTATAAGGAGCAGATAACTCATGAGTAATACCAAGTTCATCAAGATAGTCATCAAGACCAGAATTTTGAACTCAGTTCCATTATCACTTCTGATGTGCTTGATCTTCACACCAAAGTTGGTTGAAGCCCTCGAGGAAAATCGTTTGAAGACTTCCTGCACTTCATGTTTGTAAGTGACAATATGCACCCATGTGTAATGAGAGTAATCATCAACAATAACAAAGCCATATTGAGATGCATCATTTGTAACTGCAGAATAATGGTTAGGGCCAAAGAGATCCATATGAAGCAATTCAAATAGTCGAGTGGCAGTCATGGTTGTCTTTGCTGGATGTTTGGCCTTGGTCATCTTTCCAGCTTCACAGGCTCCGTATAAGTGATCTTTGAGGAATTTGACATTCTCAATGCCAATGACATGCTTCTTCTTCGCGAGCGTGTGCAGATTCCTCATGACTGCATGACCAAGTCGTCGATGCCATAGCCAGCCTTCTGAAGCTTTTACAAGTAGGCATACGGCTGGTTGTGGTCCTGTAGAGAAATCAACAATATACAAGTCTCCTCTCCTAAAGCCTTCGAAGACTTTGGAATGGTCAGCTTCCATGATCACAACACAACGATACTTGCCAAAGACAACAACCATATCAAGATCACAAAGCATTGAGACAGACGTGAGGTTCTATCCGAAGGACTCGACAAGCATGACTTTGTCCATGTGCCGATCCTTTGAGATCGCAACCTTACCTAGACCCAATACCTGACTTTTGCCTTTGTCAGCGAAGATGATATGCTTCAGATGTGATGGAGATAAGGGAGCATCCATCAATAGATTCTTGTCACCAGTCATGTGATTTGTACATCCACTATCGAGGACCCACTCATTGGCCTTGGGTTGATCATCCTGCAGATGAATTAGTGCAACTTACGAACTCATATACTTCATCAGTGAAGAATATGACATCAATTTCATCAGATCAATTTCATCAAGTAATAGAACAGATAAAGCAACATGAGGACGTGAGAAATGAAAGTTCATTTCTTCATGATTAGCCTGCATCCTTTTAGGCATTTTCCGGTCTCCAGCAAATTCTTCAGACGTTTACGCACGTCTGGAGACCTGACCCTGCATAAGAGATTAGTTCTTTTTCTTCAGACGTGACCACTAGTTTCAAGAAAAGGGCGAAGGGAAGAAGGGGAACTTCAAGAAGAACGGCAAGCAAGTTGCTGCTCAAGTGAAGATGCCTAAGTCTGGTCCTAAGCCTGAGACTAAGTGCTTCTACTGCAAAGGGACTGGTCACTGGAAGCGGAACTGCCCCAAGTATTTGGTGGATAAGAAGGATGGCCAAGTGAACAAAGGTATATTGGATATACATGTTATTGATGTGTACTTTACTAGTGTTTATAGCAACCTCTCGGTATTTGATACTGGTTCAGTTGCTAAGAGTAGTAACTCGAAATGGGAGTTGCAGAATAAACAGAGACTAGTAAAAGGCGAGGTGACGATGTGTGTTGGAAGTAGTTCCAAGATTGATATGATCATCATCGCACACTCCCTATACTTTCGGGATTAGTGTTGAAACTAAATAAGTGTTATTTGGTGTTTGCGTTGAGCATGAATATGATTTGATCATGTTTATTGCAAAACGGTTATTCATTTAAGTTAGAGAACAATTGTTGTTCTGTTTACATGAATAAAAACCTTCTATGGTCATACACACCAACGAAAATGGTTTGTTGGATCTCGATCGTAGTGATACACATAATCATAATATTGAAGCCAAAAGATACAAAGTTAATAATGATAGTGCAACTTATTTGTGGCACTGCCGTTTAGGTCATATTGGTGTAAAGCGCATGAAAAAACTCCATACTGATGGGATTTTGGAATCACTTGATTATGAATCACTTGATGCTTGCGAACCGTGCCTCATGGGCAAGATGACTAAAACGCCGTTCTCCAGAACTATGGAGAGAGCAACAGATTTGTTGGAAATCATACATACAGATGTATGTGGTCTGATGAATATTGAGGCTCGTAGCAGGTATCATTATTTTTTTGACCTTCACAGATGATTTGAGCATATATGGGTATATCTGCTTAATGAAATAGAAGTCTGAAACATTTGAAAAGTTCATATAATTTCAGAGTGAAGTGGAAAATCATCGTAACAAGAAAATAAAGTTTCTATGATCTGATCGTGGAGAAGAGTATTTGAGTTACGAGTTTGGCCTTCAGTTAAAACAATGTGAAATAGTTTCACTACTCATGCCACCTGGAACACCACGGTGTAATGGTGTGTCCGAACATCGTAACCGTACTTTATTAGATATGGTGCGATATATGATGTCTCTTACCGATCTACCACTATCGTTTTGGGGTTATGCATTAGAGACAGCTACATTCACGTTAAATAGGGTACCATCTAAATCCGTTGAGACGGCGTCTTATGAACTGTGGTTTGGCAAGAAACCAAAGTTGTCGTTTCTTAAAGTTTGGGGTTGCGATGCTTATGTGAAAAAGTTTCATCCTGATAAGCTTAAACCCAAATCGGAGAAATGTGTCTTCATAGGATACCCAAAGGAGACAGTTGGGTACACCTTCTATCACAGATCCGAAGGCAAGACATTCGTTGCTAAGTATGGATCCTTTCTAGAGAAGGAGTTTCTCTCGAAAGAACTGAGTGGGAGGAAAGTAGAACTTGATGAGGTAACTGTACCAGCTCCCTTATTGGAAAGTAGTTCATCACAGAAATCTGTTCCTATGACTCCTACACCAATTAGTGAGGAAGTTAATGATGATGATCATGTAACTTCAGATCAAGTTACTACCAAACCTCGTAGGTAAACCAAAGTGAGATCCACACCAGAGTGGTACGGTAATCCTGTTCTGGAGGTCATGTTATTTGACCATGACGAACCTACGAACTATGAGGAAGCGATGATGAGCCCAGATTCCGCAAAATGGCTTGAGGCCATGAAATCTGAGATAAGATCCATATATGAGAACAAAGTGTGGACTTTGATTGACTTGCCCAATGATCGGCGAGCCATTGAGATTAAATGGATCTTCAAGAGGAAGACGGACGCTGATAGTAGTGTTACTATCTACAAAGCCAGACTTGTCGAAAAAAGTTTTTTGACAAAGTTCAAGGTGTTGACTACGATGAGATTTTCTCACTCGCAGCGATGCTTAAGTCTGTCCAAATCATGTTTAGCAATTGCCACATTTTATGAAATCTGGCAAATGGATAAACAAAACTGCATTCCTTAATGGATTTATTAAAGAAGAGTTGTATATGATGCAACAGAAGGTTTTGTCAATCCTAAAGGTGCTAATATGCAAACTCCAGCGATCCATCTATGGACTGGTGCAAGCATCTCGGAATTGGAATATACGCTTTGATAAGTTGATCAAAGGATATAGTTTTATACAGACTTGCGGTGAAGCCTGTATTTACAAGAAAGTGAGTGGGAGCACTACAGCATTTCTGATAAGTATATGTGAATGACATATTGTTGATCAGAAATAATGTAGAATTATTCTGCAAAGCATAAAGGACTGTTTGAAAGGAGTTTTTCAAAGATAGACCTCGGTGAAACTGCTTACATATTGAGCATCAAGATCTATAGAGATAGATCAAGACGCTTGATAAGTTTTTTCAAAGAGTACATACCTTAACAAGATTTTGAAGTAGTTCAAAATAGAACAGTCAAAGAAAGAGTTCTTGCCTGTGTTACAAGGTGTGAAATTGAGTAAGACTCAAAGCCCGACCACGGCAGAAGATAGAAAGAGAATGAAAGTCATTTCCTATGCCTTGGCCATAGGTTCTATAAAGTATGCCATGCTGTGTACCAGATCTATTGTATACCCTACACTGATTTTGGCAAGGGAGTACAATAGTGATCTAGGAGTAGATCACTGGACAGCGGTCAAAATTATCCTTAGGGAATAAGGATATGTTTCTCGATTATGGAAGTGACAAAAGGTTCGTCGTAAAGGGTTACGTCGATGCAAGTTTTGACACTAATCTAGATGACTCTAAGTCTCGGTCTAGATACATGTTGAAAGTGGGAGCAATTAGCTAGAGTAGCTCCGTGCAGAGCATTGTAGACATAGAAATTTGCAAAATACTTACGGATCTGAATGTGACAGACCCATTGACTAAAATTATCTCACAATCAAAACATGATCACACCTTAGTACTCTTTGGGTGTTAATCACATAGCGATGTGAACTAGATTACTGACTCTAGTAAACCCTTTGGGTGTTGGTCACATGACGATGTGAACTGTGGGTGTTAATCACATGGTGATGTGAACTATTGATGTTAAATCACATGGCGATGTGAACTAGATTATTGACTCTAGTGCAAGTGGGAGACTGAAGGAAATATGCCCTAGAGGCAATAATAAAGTATTATTTATTTCCTTATATCATGATAAATGTTTATTATTCATGCTAGAATTGTATTAACTGGAAACATAATACATGTGTGAATACATAGACAAACAAAGTGTCACTAGTATGCCTCTACTTGACTAGCTCGGTACTCAAAGATGGTTATGTTTCCTAGCCATAGACATGAGTTGTCATTTGATTTAAGGGATCACCTCATTAGGAGAATGACGTGATTGACTTGACCCATTCCGTTAGCTTAGCACCCGATCGTTTAGTATGTTGCTATTGCTTTCTTCATGACTTATACATGTTCCTATGACTATGAGATTATGCAACTCCCGTTTACCGGAGGAACACTTTGTGTGCTACCAAACGTCACAACGTAAATGGGTGATTATAAAGGTGCTCTACAGGTGTCTCCAAAGGTAATTGTTGGGTTGGCGTATTTCGAGATTAGGATTTGTCACTCCGATTGTCGGAGAGGTATCTCTGGGCCCACTCGGTAATGCACATCACTATAAGCCTTGCAAGCATTGTGACTAATGAGTTAGTTGCAGGATGATGTATTACGGAACGAGTAAAGAGACTTGTCGGTAACGAGATTGAACTAGGTATCGAGATACCGACGATCGAATCTCGTGCAAGTAACATACCGATGACAAAGGGAACAACGTATGTTGTTATGCGGTCTGACCGATAAAGATCTTCGTAGAATATGTGGGAGCCAATATGGGCATCCAGGTCCCGTTATTGGTTATTGACCGGAGAGGTGTCTCGGTCATGTCTACATAGTTCTCGAACCCGTAGGGTCCGCACGCTTAACGTTACGATGACAGTTTTATTGAGTTTTGATGTACCGAAGGAGTTCGGAGTCCCGGATGAGATCGGGGATATGACGAGGAGTCTCGAAATGGTCGAGACGTAAAGATCGATATATTGGACGACTATATTCGGACATCGGAAAGGTTCCGAGTGATTCGGGTATTTTTCGGAGTACCGGAGAGTTACGGGAATTCGTATTGGGCTTTAATGGGCCATACGGGAAAGGAGAAAAAGGCCTCCAAAGGGTGGCCGCACCCCTCCCCATGGGCTAGTCCGAATTGGACTAGCGAAGGGGGGCGCTCCCTTCCTTCTTTCTCCTTCTCCCTTCCCTTCTCCTATTCCAACAAGGAAAGGAGGAGTCCTACTCCCGGTGGGAGTAGGACTCCCCCCTTTGGCGCGCCTCTCCCCTTGGCCGGCTGCCTCCCCCTTGCTCCTTTATATACGGGGGCAGGGGGGCACCCCATGGACACGACAATTGATATACGATATTTTAGCTGTGTGCGGTGCCCCCTCCACCATATTACACCTCGATAATACTGTTGCGGAGCTTAGGCGAAGCCCTGCGTCGGTGGAACATCATCATCGTCACCACGCCGTCGTGGTGACGAAACTCTCCCTCAACACTCGGCTAGATCGGAGTTCGAGGGACGTCATCGAGCTGAACGTGTGCTAAACTCGGAGGTGCCATGCGTTCGGTACTTGATCGGTCGGATCGTGAAGACGTACGACTACATCAACCGCGTTGTGATAACGCTTCCGCTTTCGGTCTACGAGGGTACGTGGACAACACTCTCCCCTCTCGTTGCTATGCATCGCCATGATCTTGCGTGTGCGTAGGAAATTTTTTGAAATGACTACGTTCCCCAACATTTGATCCACGTGAGGAACTTGGTCCATATGAGGACTTGGATCCATATGAAGAATTTGGTCCATATGAAGAATTTGGTCTGGGGTTCCTATTCTTCACAGGTGGTGTCATGAGGACATTCACCTGAAGACTTTCAAGGCACCTTTTCGAAACCCAGATTTTCTTCACAGGGGAACCGTTCCTGCATTTAGTGCCAACATATCTAGCAAATTCTTCACCATTCTGATTTTTGAACAGTTTATAGTTGGAGTCAAATGACTCATTAGAAGAATGAGGAGATTCACATGTAAAGCCAGATAAATTGGATGGATCAACTGGAGGTCCCTTTGCAGCAACCCATGAGGTTTTGGGGTACTGCTCAGGCTTCCAATATGTACCATCAGCATTGAGTTTCCTCTCAAAGGCAATACCCTCTTTCCTAGGGTTCCTGTTGAGGATCTGCTTTTTAAGCACATCACAAAGAGTCTGATGCCCTTTGAGGCTTTTGTACATGCCTGGCATGTACAATTCCTTCAGCCCTGCATCATCAGTGATACTAGCAATGTCCTCATATGAGGAATTAGTGACAGCAGAGATAGTTGAAGAATTTGTAACATTTGAAGCATTTGAACATTCAGGTGAAGAATTAGCAGATTATCGTTCAATGCACTTCAAACATGGAGGAATGAATTCTTCCTGAGAAGCGCTGATTTGTTGAGCAAGTAATGAATCGCGCTCCTTCTGAAGATCTTCATAACTCACTCTTAGCTTTTCAAGATCTTGCTTTCTTTGAAGAAATTCATAAGAAAGCTTCTCATGATCAGATAAGAGAGTGTTATGATGACCTTGAAGGTTGTCAAACCTGGACTGAAGTCTCTGAAAATTTTCAGTCAAGGTCTTAGTGCGATCCATTTCTTCACCCAACATATCATCACTTTTGTCTAGCATGTTTTGAACCTTTTCAAAATCCTTTTGTTGTTTCACAGCAATCTTAGCAAGTTTAGAATAGCTGGGCTTTAGATTTTCATCAGATTCATCCTCACTAGATTCAGAGGAGGTATATTTGAGTACCTTGGCACCCTTTGCCATGAAGCAATAGGTGGGAGCATAGTCATCATTGCCTTCATCAAACTTGTTGGTGAAGCCATTTTCTTTAGAGTTGAAGATGGACTTGCTGACGAATGCAGTGGCGAGAGCTAGGCTCGCCACACCGGACTCGGACTCCTCAGATGCCTCCTCTTCCTCATGTTCCTCAGATTCAGCCTCAGAGTCCATTTCCTTGCTAATGAATGCCAGAGCCTTCTTGGAGCTGCTCTTCTGGTGAGATGAAGACTTCGAGGATCTTGATGATGAAGACTTTGAAGATTTCTTTTTCTTCTTTGAGTCATCAAAACTGTAATCCTTGTATTTCTTCTTCTTTGATTCCTTTTCCCATTGAGGACAATCTTGAATGTAGTGACCAGGTTTCTTGCATTTGTGGCATAGCCTCTTCTTGTAGTCACTGGATGAGGAATCATTGCTCCTTGAGGATTTTCCAAAGCGACCACGTCTTGAGAACTTCTAGAATTTCTTCACGAGCAGTGCTAGCTCCTGGCTCAATACTTCAGGATCACCAAGGCTACTACCAGAATCTTCACCTTCAGATTCAGAGACAGCCTTGGCCTTCAGGGCACGTGATCTGCCATAGCTCGAACCATAAAGATCTCTCTTCTCAGCAAGCTAGAACTCATGAGTGTTTAGCCTCTCGAGGATATCAGCGGGATCAAGTGACTTGTAATCAGCACGTTCTTGTATCATTAGTGCCAGAGTATCAAATGAAGAATCAAGCGATCTCAGCAATTTCTTCACCACTTCATGGTTGGTGATGTCAGTGGCACCAAGTGCTTGAAGCTCAGTTGAGATGTCAGTGAGGCGATCGAAGGTTTGTTGAACATTTTCATTGTCGAGTCTTTTGAAGCGATTGAAGTGATTGCGAAGAACGTCAACTCGAGAGTCACGTTGGGTTGAGACTCCTTCATTCACTTTGGACAGCCTATCCTAGATAAGCTTAGTTGTTTCCAAAGCACTCACTCTTCCATACTGCCCTTTACTCAGATGACCACATATGATGTTCTTCGCTTGAGAATCGAGTTGCTTGAATCTCTTCACATCAGCAGCATTCAAAGAAGGTGTGACTGAGGGAACACCATTTTCCACAACATACCAGAGATCATTGTCAATTGCCTCAAGATGCATTCGCATCTTATTCTTCCAGTAGGGGTAGTGCGTCCCATCGAAGGTAGGACACCCAGCAGAGACCTTGATCATACCTGCGGTCGACATAACTAAAACTCCAGGCAGTTAAACCAAAATCACACAGAACAAGGGAGTACCTTGCTCTGATACCAATTGAAAGTGCGTTATATCAACTAGAGGGGGGTGAATAGGCGATTTTTATGAATTCTTCACTGAGGAATTTCAGGGTGAAGAAATTCCTAAGTGAAGAACTACTTGCAGCGGAATAAGTACTCAGATGTAAACATAACAGAACACAAGCATGGTCATCATGATGAAATGAAGACAAGTACAGAGTACAGAAAGCGTAAACACAGGATGAAGACAAACAGACTGAAGAACTTGAACTCGGGAAATTGAGAAAGTCTTCAGTCAAAGTCTTCAAACAGATATGAACAAGCACACAACAATTGTAATGAGGAAATGAAAGAGTTGAGGAAATAGAACCAGTAGGCTTGGTGAAGACAATGATTTGGTAGACCAGTTCCAACTGTTGTGATAGTTGTACGTCTGGTTGGAGCGGCTAGGTATTTAAACCTGAGGATACACAGTCCCGGACACACAGTCCTCACCGTATTCTCCTTGAGCTAAGGTCACACAGACCTCGCCCAATCACTCGTGGTAAGTCTTCAGGTTACTTCCAAACCTTCACAAACTCGGTCACTCGGCGATCCACAATTTCCTCTTAGATGCTCAGACCATGACGCCTAACCGTCTGGAAGAAGCACAGTCTTCAAAGGTAACAAGTGTCGGATCCACGCAGGATCAATCTCTTCAGTGATGCTCAATCACTTTGGGTTTGTAGGTGTTTGGGTTTGGGGTTTTCCTCACTTGATGATTTTCACTCAAAGTCCTTGGAGGATGGGATGCTCTCAAATGACAAGTGTCAGTTTCTCTCGGAGCAGCCAACCAGCTAGTGGTTGTAGGGGGCGACTATTTATAGCCTAGGGAGCAGCCCGACATGATAAGACATACATGCCCTTCAATGATATGACCGTTAGGTGGGTATATATTTTGGGACAGCTGGCGCGTAGCACAGCAACGGTCGGATATTTGAGGCTCAAATTCCTCAGGGCTATCATGTTCCTCACTTGTAGGCAATCCGCACTAGCGAATTCCTAACTCCTCAGTCATAACAAATTCCTCAGCGACCAGAAGAACTTCGTCTCTGTCACTGAAGAAATTGACTGAACTGTATGAGATTTCCAATGGCTTCACTCGAAGGGATTGGTAGGTGTAGGATTTTGAGTTGAGCATCACATGGAAATTTTTCCTTAGTATTTCCTTGACCCCCTTTAACAGTACGGTGTTTCCTATGACTCAAGAAAGAGAAAATGAAACTATAAAAACAAGAGTCTTCACGCTTCATGTTCCTCGAATGAATGCCAAGTCTTCAAGGTCACACCAATTTCTTCACTTTCAAAGTCTTCAGAAATCCAAAGTCTTCAGTCGAAGAACTTCATTTTTCGGGGTCGACTTTCTCTGTAAATATCAAACTCCTCACAGACTTATAGACCTGTGTACACTAAAAAACACATTAGTCCCTTAACCTATAAGTCTTCAATACACCAAAATCACTAAGGGGCACTAGATGCACTTACACCAGTCGACGCTTGCGAGGTGCTGGGGTGTTTAGTAAGCCGGAGGAAAGAAGTCCGCCACCACTATGCCGGGTTGTGCGGCGAGCTTCATGTTGCTGCTTTTTCAAAAGAAAGTTGGGATCCAAATAAGCTAAAGGATGGGAAATCTTACTTTCCGGCTTGCTTGACGAATTTTCTGTCTTGGCAAAGGTTCAGAGTCGGAGGTAAGGATAGTTACCTCTTCAGCATTGGCTTGGCTTCCCTCTGCATCATCCTGATAGTGATCATTATCAATAAGATGTACAAAAAATGAGCCAAGGGAGTCAAGCGTTACCTCCGACTCATCATCATCATCTTTATCATCCAAGTTGAATAACTCGGCAGGATTTGATTTCTTCTTAGCAGGTTTTTTGATAGCTTTGCCCTTCGTCCGAGTTTTCTTGGCCTGTTTACCCTGCAGCTTCCTAGCCCAAAAAGGTGAATCGGCCTGCAAAAAAATTAAATGGGTATGAAAAGGCAATTGAAGGGAAGGTATGATTCAATTGTGAAGTTGGTCAAAAGCTTACAGTTGGCGGTTTATTAAGGACGCAGAAAGGATTCAATCCGACATTGCTGCAGTCTTCCAAGCTCTCATTTAATAGAGTTTTCGTCATATTATTGATATCTTGGTCAGTCATTTCAATCTAACAGTGGCGTTGAGGATATTTTAACTCGCCGGTGTACTCGCACATTAAGACGTGTCGGCGGCTTAAAGGCAAGACTCTCCAGGCGACCCAACATCGAGCCAGATCAATCCCAGTCAAGCCATTAGCCATCAAGGCTCGGATTTTGGAAAAAACTGGCATATATTTCTTCCAAACTGTTGTACTAGTGCGATCTGGAAGAGGATGCCTATTGCTAAGTCGGCTGGCGCGATAACCCGGCAGAGGATTTTCCCCTTCTTGTGAAGTGTCTTTGCAATAAAACCAAGTTTGGTTCCAGTCTTTGGTATGACTGGGCAGAGTGGCAGCTGGGAAAGTGGCTTCTTTCCGTCGTTGTATAGAAATGCCGCCTAGCTCTAGGCTGGGCCCATCTGTGAACTCGTTCTGCCGGTTTAAGTAATAGAACTCCCTGAATAGTTCTACGGTGGGCTCCTGTTGAAGGTACACCTCGTAGAATACTTGGAAGTTGCAGATGTTTGAAATAGAGTTTGGTCCGATATCTTGTGGATGGAGCTTGAAAAATTGCAGCACATCGCGGAAGAATTTTGAGCCGGGAGGGCTGAAGCCCCGGATCATATGATCAGTAAAGATAATTACTTCACCATCCTTGGGCTCAGGAGGAGTTTCAGTGCCTGGAACCCTCCAATGGATGACATCTTTTTTGGCTAGGACGCCTGTCTGAACATATTTGTTCAAGTCTTCGTCAGTGACCCGGGAAACGACCCAGTTTCATGCAGTGACAGTTTTGACCATTTTGAGGAAAAGGCCTAAAAGAAAGCAATATTATCGGTTTAAGATTATGCTGTTAAGACGGACCAGTGATTCAAAAATAAAGCGCTATAAACAGCTGATGTGTTGAGCCGGACAATGAACATCAAAGTACACGGATATTCATATTGGCGGTTTAAAAGGAGGCTAATGGTACCTACCGGGTTAAGGATTATGTTGTTAAACCGCCAGAGGTAAAAAAACCAAGTACATGGTGCAGAACCAAATTATGAAAATGAATAAGCAAGCATGGTTAAGCCAGAGAAGATTGCCGGATTATACAAATTAAGAAGCGTATGATGGCGGCTTAAACGGGGCCTAATGTTGCATGACGGGTCTCGGTTTATGGTATAAGCCGCCATAGCAGTTATGGTACTTCAAATATATCGGTGAAAATTTTGCGAAGTGTTGGACAAAAAGATTTTGCAGACTAGAGCAAAAATTTTGGATCTACCGTAGTTCAGAAAAGCAGTAAAATTCTAAACCTAAGGCGGCGACAGTAGAAAAGTTTGTGTGCTCCGATGAGATTTTCTATGGAGAGGAGATATTCTGATGCTAAACTACTGCCGCATAAGTTTCACATCATGTTCAGATCAAAAGCTACTCGAACTAAAGGAGAAAGCGAAGAACGGCGAAGAACACCGATGAACAAGGCTAACCCTAATGCAAACCTGAGGTATAAGGAGATGAATACTTATGGATGCAGATGGACTGCGGTGCGGCGCCGGCGTTCTCTAGTCCCGTCAGGTCGGTGCAGCGGACGGAGGACGGCGGCAGCGGAGCTCGAGGCTGCAGAGGAGTTGCGAGAGGAAGATGAAGACGAGGAGGCAAGGGGGAAAATGATAAAGACCCCCGTCCCTATTTATAAGAGGATGGATACAAGGTATGCGCGGGAATCGAGGAGAACGAAATCATCATGTGGCTATATGGATGCCTCGATTTTCGAGATGATCATTAAGATAAGGATCAGTTAAAGATGTTCTGGGCCTCATGCGAAATGACGTCATGGCGGGTCAACATAATTCTGTGAGCTGACGTCATGGCGGGTCACAGCAAATTCGTTAAACAGGCGATGCAGGATTTTGACAAGTCAGGTATTGAAGATTGATGTGAACAGGTTCAAATCAACCTGGGGCCTAATGTTGGGGATATAACTATTGGGTATGAACCGCCCAGGAGGGTCCGGGTCATACCACTGGTGACTTATCGATGAAGATGGCGGGTCATAGCAAGCCTATTGACGGCCCAAGACCCAGAGGCGACTTGAGGCCCAAGAGGATGAACCACCATATGTATAACTTGCTTTGTAAGGCAAGCTTAGTTAGTCACCGAGTCAGACACGTTGTGTATGAGCCGGCCGGGACTCTGTAAGCCGTCGGGCATCAACCTGTGTATATAAGGGGTGACCCGGCGGCGAGTTAAGGGCAAGAAAGAAGAGATCGAGAACTAGGTCAAGCATATTCGCTCCCTAGTAATCGAAACCCAAGCAATACAATCCCAAACTGGAGTAGGCCTTTACCTCCACCGCGAGGGGCTGAACCAGTATAAACTCTCTGTGTCCTTTGTCCCATTTAACCCCTTCAAGCTAACCTAGTTGAGATGGCTCCACGACTAAGTTCTTACGCTAGGACATCTGCCGTGTTAAGTCCACGACATCGACCAAGGATCTTCACACGCAAATGACCCGCGATTCAGCATGCCGGTGGTTAGTGGCCGGTGAGCCTAACCAATCAGGAGAAGCTTGGAGCTCGGACCCAAAGGATAGCCCTGCCGGTCCAACCTCCGTGCACCAAACTCGGACGGAGCACTTTGGAGCGTCAAGCCCACGACGCGTAGGGGTCAAAATTTTGATCCCCCCCCACACACATCGAATACTGCCCCAATAACTCAGGGCCACCCGATGCCTAGGATCTAATCTACGTAAAGCAACAACCGAACGAGATAGTCTAACAACTTTGGATGTGTTTCCTATTTGTCAAGAACAAAATTCCAGATTGTTGTGACTTAGAGATCTTGGCGGCTTTCCACCACAACTGCCAGGATGAGGGCATACTCAACGCCCTCGCTCGCAGATGCGTTCAAACTTTTTCCAAGCTATATATGAGACTTGGTATCAAGATTTTGCGTAATGGAGGACGCCTAGCTGGCTCAAAAGGAGCAGATGGATTCAATCCGTGTGGAAGCAGCAAAACACGATAGGCACATGCGTCTAGACGAGCGCTCTCGACTTTCCAGGACAGAAGAGCCATCATGAAAAATAAAGAAGCCCGTGACAGGGCCAAAACTTGCCCTCGATAAACTCCTGGATCAACCATACCCAATCCACTCTGTTTTGTTAAACACAAATCCCACTTATAGTCTCCGGACTTGTTGGATGATTAAACAGGTGTCAAAGGGAGGAGAGGATCTCCTCAATATCACTAGCTCGCACAGCAAGCAGGCAACACTATCCTCTGACGAGGAAGAGATCTTAGTGATCTATGAAACCCATCCATCAAGGAACCAGAGAAAGCGAGCCCTTCGCGAGATAAGTCATGTTCAACATGCGGTGACGCCGGATAAGTGGCCGGATGTGCCTATCACCTTTGGGCAGCAGGATCACCCGAAGACTGTCCCGAGCCGGGGATCAACGGTGTTGAACATGTGTACATGTACATAGGTCTGGGTCTTGTATGCAGTATCTATAGTGTCTGTCTCCCTCTACATGTACGTGTATCTTAGGAGACAAGATACCGGTCGCACCCCTTCTACCTATATATATGTGCCTAGTGCATGATCAATCAATTATCGATGCACCAAATCATTCTCTACATGGTATCTATCGCAAGTCGATCCTAGCCGCCGCCTCGGGCCGCCGCCGCGATCTACCGCCGCCGCCGCCGCCCCACGCCGCCGCCACCGCCCCTCCTCCCCGCACGCCTTCTCCTCCCCGCGCGCCCTCCCCTCCACGCCGCGCCGCCCGTCCTCCACCGCCACGCCGCTTCCCCCCAAGCCGCGCCGCCTCCCTCCCCACGACCTCGCAGCCATGTCGTCCAACGCCTCCACCTACTCCAACCCCTTCGCCATCGACCTTGCTGAGATCCGCAACATCAACGTCCATGCACGCGTCCCCGTGGTCCTCGACGCCTCCAACTCCACGTACTTCGCATGGAAGACGTACTTCTCGCTGCTCTTCCGTGAGAACAACCTCGTGGATCATGTGGATGGCACCTTGGACTCCCACGCCATGGTGGATGACGCCGAGTGGACCGCGATCGACGCCACGATCATCCGGTGGTTCTTCACCACCATCTCCCAGGACTTGTTCCACACGGTCGTGAGTGCCGGTGACGACGCCTGTGCCATGTGGGTCAAGCTGAACGGCCTCTTCACCGACAACAAGCTTCAGCGCCGCGTTTTTTGCAGCAGGAATTTTTTGACTGTCACCAGGATGAACAATCCATTGATGACTACTGCCGCCGCCTGAAGACGTCGGCGGATGAGCTCCGTGACATTGGAGCCAAGGTGGATGATGACCTCCTCCTCAGCACGCTCACCGCCGGCCTCAACGAGGACTTCGGCAACGCCGCCTCCAACCTCACCTTGATGCCGGAGCCCTCCTTCCCCAAGGTTGTGGCTTACTTGCGGTTGGTCAAGAAGCGTGTGCAGCATCACGCCCTCGCCGCCGGCACCTCACGTGGTGCCCCTCCACAGGCCGCCTCACCCGCGTCGCGCCAGCAGCCGCCGCCCCCCGCGCCTCCGGGTATTTCCCCTTCCCGCCTGCGCCTCCCGCCCCTCCCGCTGCCCCCCAGCAGCCGGGCGGCGGACGCCGCGGCAACCGCCGCGGGGGCAGCCGCAAGCAGCAACAGGCGCCGGGGGGGGCCTCGTCAGCAGTAGCAGCAGGTGACTCCCACATGGACGTACGGCACCAACCCGTGGACCGGCGTCGTCCACGCGTACTCGATGCCGGTTCCTCGGGCTCCTGCTCCGGGCATCCTTGGGCCTCACCCGGCGGGCCACCAGGCTCTCTTCGCCGCGCAGAACGCCGCTCCCTACAGCGGCTACGGTGCCCCCCCCCACGCCTGCGCCGGCCTACTGGGTCGCGCCCGCCTACGGCGCCATCGCCGCGTCGGCCTTCGGTGCAGCTCCCGCGCCGGCCTACGGAGGGTTTTACCCTCCTCCGGTGCCGCCGCCGTAGGACCCGGCCCTGCTCGCCGCCCTGCACTCCGCCCCGTCACCGAGCTCCTATGGTGGCGGTGGTGACTGGTACATGGACTCGGGCACCACCGCTCACATGACTGCTCATCCCGGTAACCTCACGTCTGCCACTCCCGTTCATACTCCCACCCGTATCACCGTTGGTAACGGTTCCTCCCTACCCATTACACATGTCGGTCATATGTCTTTTCCGTCTACTTCTACTCCTGTCCATATGTCTAATATTCTTGTGTCTCCTGACTTAGTTACTAATCTTGTTTCTGTTCGTCGCCTTGCTCGTGAGAACCCTATCACTGTTGAATTTGACGATATCAGTTTTTCTGTGAAGGACGCCCATACACGGATGGTACTCCACCGATGTGACAGCCCGGACGAGCTTTACCCAGTGCACCCCTCCGGCGCCACCACCACCCGCCGTCCCGTCGCCTTCGCCGCCAGTGTCGATCTTTGGCATGCCCGTCTTGGTCATCCCAACTCCACCGTTATGCGTCAGATTCTTGAGAGTTTTTCTTTCTCATGTAATAAAGTCGATGATCATACTTGTGAGGCTTGCCGTCTTGGCAAGCACGTCCGTCTTCCCTTTAGCGAGTCTACAAACATTTCCACCTTTCCGTTTCAGTTATTGCATAGTGATGTTTGGACGTCCCCGGTTGCTAGCAACACGGGCTATTTATACTATCTGGTGATATTGGATGATTTTTCTCATTATGTGTGGACATTCCCTCTCTGTCGCAAGTCCGACGCTCTTGCCACACTCACATCATTTTATTCATATGTCACCACACAGTTCGGTCGTCCTATTCTCGCCTTGCAAACTGACAACGGCAAGGAGTTTGACAACGTCGTCGTCCGCAATTTACTTGCGTCCCACGGCACCATCTTTCGCCTCACATGCCCCTACACGTCTCAGCAGAATGGTCGCGCCGAGCGCGTCCTTCGCACTCTTAATGACTGTGTCTGCACGTTGCTCTTCCACTCCTACGTGCCTCCTCAGTTCTGGCCGGACGCACTCGCGACCGCCAGCCGCCTCATTAACATTCGCCCTTGTCATTCCCGCTGGAACTACACTCCTCACCAGCTCCTCTTCTGTGCGGTTCCATCTTATGATGGTCTTCGCATCTTCGGGTGTCTCTGTTATTCTAGCACCGCGTCCACTGTTCCTCACAAACTCGCACCCCGGTCGCTTCCTTGCATTTTTCTTGGTTATCCTCCCAACACCAAAGGTTACCGGTGCTATGATCCAGTGTCCCACCGTGTTTTCACTTTGCGGCATGTGTACTTTGATGAGCTGGTGTTCCCGTTTCAGCAGGTACCGTCACCTTCGGCGTCTTCAGTGGCGCGGTTCGCCCCTGCCCCCACCTCTGGCGGACCGCCCAGTCGCGCCCCGGAGTCGGCCCTGCCCGCGCTCCCCTGCGCCGGCGGCCCCTGGCACTGCGGTCCCCGCTGCGGCCCCTGCCGTGGCCCCTGTCGCCGCGGCCACTACAGCTGCCCCCTCGGCCGCCCCCGCCGTGGTCCCCCGGCGCCCCCGTTCCCGCCGTGGCCCCCGCCGCGGCCCTTGATGCTGTGGCCTCCTCGGCCGCCCCCGTCGCGGCCCCTGTTGCGGCCCCCGCGGCCCCCGTCGCTGCGGCCGCACCCCTCACCGGTGTGGTCACTCGAGCTCGGACCAGGACACTTTGTCCCAGCACGCGCTACCCGTCGGACGAGTACGCGTGTGCTGCATCCACCTCGGCGCCGTCTCCGCTACCCACCTCCGCTCGCGCAGCCCTTCGGGATCCGAACTGGCTAGCTGCGATGCGTGAGGAGTTTGAGGCCCTGCAGCGCAACCGTACGTGGCAGCTTGTTCCGCGGCCTCCCCGTGCCAATGTCATCACTGGCAAGTGGGTCTTCCGCCACAAGACTCGCCCCGATGGTTCTCTCGAGCGCTACAAGGCGCGTTGGGTGGTGCGCGGCTTCCACCAGCGTGCCGGCGTGGACTTCACCGACACCTTCGCCCCGGTTGTCAAACCGGGCACGATTCGAGCCGTCCTCCAGCTTGCTGTTTCTCGTGCCTGGCCGGTTCACCAGCTCGATGTGTCTAATGCTTTCTTGCATGGTCATCTCGACGAGCAGGTGTTCTGTCAGCAGCCTACTGGTTTCGTCGACACCGACTATCCGGACCATGTGTGCTTGCTCTCCCGTTCTCTCTACGGGTTGAAGCAGGCACCTCGGGCCTGGTACCAGCGGATCGCGGCCTTCCTTCAGCAGTAGGGGTTCCGGTCCACACGGTCCGATGCCTCCCTGTTTGTCTATCATCAGGGGCCCGCCACCGCGTACCTCCTACTGTACGTCGACGACATCATCCTGACTGCCTCCTCGCCAGCGCTATTTCAGCAGATCATAGCTCGCCTCGGCACCGAGTTCGCCCTCAAGGACTTGGGGGCTCTCCACTACTTCCTCGGCATTGAGGTAGTGCGCCGGGCTACAGGCTTCTTCCCGCACCAGCAGAAGTATGCGTACGAGCTTCTGGAGCGAGCGGGCATGCTTAACTGCAAGCCTGCTCCTACGCCTGTCGACACGAAGGCTAAGGTGTCCGTCGTCGAGGGTTCTCCGGCGTCCGACGCTCCCTTCTACCGCTCCATCGTCGGTGCGCTTCAGTACCTCACACTGACGCGTCCGGACATTCAGTACGCTGTCCAGCAGGTGTGCCTTCGTATGCATGCTCCTGGTAACACCCATTGGGCACTCGTGAAACGTATACTTCGGTACATACGTGGCACCACAGCCATGGGTCTCACTCTGACGGCATCACCTGACACCAGCCATGTCGCCTACTCCGACGCCGACTGGGTTGGGTGTCCCGACACTCGCCGCTCCACCTCCGACTACTGCGTCTACCTCGGGCCCTCTCTGATTTCGTGGTCGTCTAAACGACAACCCACGGTCTCACGATCGAGCGCCGAGGCTGAGTACCGGGCTGTGGCCAACGCCGTCGCGGAGTGCTCTTGGCTACGACAACTACTTCAGGAGTTGCTATGTGAGGTCACCAAGGCGACACTTGTCTACTGTGACAACGTCTCCGCGGTCTACCTTGCTGCCAACCCGGTCCATCACCGACGGACGAAGCATATTGAGCTCGACATTCACTTCGTCAGGGAGCACGTCGCACTTGGTCGTGTTCGTGTTCTACATGTGCCCACCGATCAGCAGTTCGCCGATGTCATGACGAAGGGACTACCCACCTTGACATTCGGGGGCTTTCGGTCCAGTCTCCGCGTCACTGGCGACGCTTCGACTGCGGGGGGGTGTTGAACATGTGTACATGTACGTAGGTCTGGGTCTTGTATGCAGTATCTGTAGTGTCTGTCTCCCTCTGTATGTACGTGTATCTTAAGAGACAAGATACCGGTCGCACCCCTTGTACCTATATATATGTGCCTAGTGCACGATCAATCAATTATTGATGCACCAAATCATTCTCTACAAACGGCCCTAGTTCTCAGCCAAGTAGTTGAGGGATGTCGTTTACATAAAGTTTTGATGGGTAGCGGCAACAGTTTAAACATAATATACGAAGAGACTCTGCAAAAGATGCAGTGCAATCGATGATGTAGTTTTGAAAGGTTTCACTGAAACCACAGTATATATGCTCGTGGCATTTCGGATGCTAGCTTCTGCAAGGCTTTGACCATGGTAAACTCTAGAGACTGAGTAGTCGCGTGGTGGGATCAACAAAATGCAGCACATTAGTAGGTCAGCATGGTAAAGACTCGAGACTGAGGGCGTGTTCGGTAGTTGCCCACGGCTGCAAAATCCTCAAATCCGTCGTCCAGATCCAGCCGCCGGCTTCCCACGTAAACTCCTGGAGCTACCGATCTGTTCGGTGCGGTAGCTTCTCGCAGGCAGCGATCGACGAGGCCGAAAGGCCAGAATGTGCTTATTCGGCCCATTTTAGCAGGCCTCCTTTCTCTTCGGCCTGGGCATACGTGGGCTATTGTGAAATGAATTCGATTTTTTTTCTTCAGAGACACGGACGAGGTACTAGAGGAGGGAGGTCGGGGACAAGCTCGTCGACGCAGCCTGCGTGCTCCGGTAGTTGGGGACGGGCGGGTCGATCTCCGGTCGGGGACGGCTTCGAAGAACTTCGGTCGGCGCGGCGGGGAAGAGCTCCTGTCGGGGACGGCGGGGAAGAGCTTCGGTCGGGGACGGCGGCGTCGAGTTCTGGTCAGAAGGGAGGCGGAGGAGGGCGAGCGCGGCGGTGGGGAGGGCGGTCGCCGGTTCCCCCGCCGGTTGGGTGGTCGTGGCGGCGCGCTAGGGTTCGTCGCGGGCGTGGAAGGGAACGGGGGAGCAGTGGATCGAGTCGACGGAGGAGACGAGCGCTGCCTCGAAGCGGTACCTATGGTCACTTCGCGGTGGCAATCAGTTGTAAATTGAGCCAACTCTCGCTTCTCAGTTTTCGTGGAGCTAGCTTTTCCCAGATCCGCGACTCCGTCAATTTTGCACGTAGTCCAGAGCCAGCTTCTCGGCCCAATAACCAGGATTGGAACTGTTCGGCTGGACTCCGAGGCTGGATACGAGGATTTCAGAAGCGCTCCCGAACACGCCCTGAGTAATATTATTTGAAATTGAAAGTGATTAATTCCGGGTAGCTAGGCCCATGCATTGCATGTGCGCCTACGTGCTTGCCGAATCATGCGAGCTTTGACGGCCAACTTTTTCCTGGTTCCTCTGCGATCTGTGTTTCCGTTGGTGTTAATCCGGCTGGTAAGAATTTCCAACGATCTCGGGAGGCATGCGCGCGCGCGCGCACATGATTGATCCACCACACGTGACACGTTGAATGCTACGGAGCCAATCGACAGTAGTCGCTCCGGACATGACCCTGCCTGCTACGCCCACTGCCCACAATGATTAGGAGCAATTCAGTTGCTAATTCAAGCAAGCATCGCAGTAACTAATGGGCTGTTTGGATTGTGACTATATTTGCCATATATTGCCACATGATTTTAGCCACATTTGTCACACTTGCCTTATTTTAGCAACACTTTGGCTTGCTTAAGGGAATCTTGCCACATTTTTTGTGTCTACAACATGTGAGGTTCACTGCTTGTAAAAAAATCCTTACCTTAGATGTGGCTAGAACCAAACACCTACCTAACTTGATCAAACTTGCCTAAGATTAGGTGTGGCAAAGTGTGGCTGGAACCAAACAACCCCTAATTCAAAAACTCCAAACCTGCCCGTACGGCCGTTACACGCCAAATCGCGCGAGCTTTTTGTGGACAGCCTGCCCTGCCAAACCCGATTACCACTATTACTAAAAAGGGTAACCCGTCGTGTCAAGCGCGATGTGCGATCTGCGCTTCTGTTGGTGCTTAATCCGGCTGGTTTCAAAATTTGAATGAATGGGGAGCGTCTTGGTTGTTCCGAGTATTAAATCAGGGCGCCGCATGGCACCGCACCCAGCGCATAAATAAACGGGTCAGGGGGACAAGGTGGGCCCTCGGGCCCGGAGCTCCTCGCCGCCCCGGAGTTAAGAGGCCACGTGGAGAATGGCCCACTCACTAGGGCTAGGGCAGCGGCAGTTCCGAATTTCGGATTTCTCGGCTCGCGGGTGGAACAGGCCCAACAAACCAGATGCGATCAAGACGTTTGGTATTCCAGATGCCATCGAGACGTCGGAATGTCTTTTGGGTGGTTTTTCGTCCTCAACATGTGAATCGTTCGATCCGAAGGAGATCACGGGTGCCAAAAATCAGGGGTTCTTCCCGTCCATTTCGACACAAAACGAAACCGGGGATTCTTCCCCTGCCATTTCAACAGAAAGAGAACATCGCAGCTGTTGCTCGTCAGCTGTACCGCATTTTGCTGTTCAGTGGCAACGGGCGCCGACCCCACGCACGGGGACTAGGCCACTGTTGCACTCGCTTGTCGGCCTCTCGCGGATTACCTGTGTTCACTTATGTACTCTCCGTTTTCTAAATACTCCTAAGACTTTTGAATTTTTTTAATACGGACTACATACAGATGTATATAGGCGTATTTTAAAGTATAGATTCACTCATTTTGCTCAGTATGTAGTTTATATTAAAATCATTAAAAGGGCTTGTATTTAGGAACACAGGGATGAGAGGTTGACAGTTAAGTTCAAAAAAAAAAAAGTGTTTTGGTTCCCCTCTCCTAGCGTCGTGAGCCACCCGGCCGCGGCAGCCACCCAACCCGCCGACTGCCAGTCCGGCGTTGGCGGCCACCCGCCCACACTCGTCATGGCCCTCTTTGATCTCAAGTTCGAGCCTGGTCTGGCTTTCGAGGCCTTTATTTGGAAGCAATTTGGTGTCCCAGTCAATCAGTTTGATGGAGCTAACCTCAAGGAATTCATTCTAGTCGCTGAGTTCTCTCGTACGAAGCTTCGCATCAACAATGACTTGGTCAGTCTCATCATTCAGTCCTGCTTTGGAGGCCATGCCTCCCGTTTCAAGGTTTCTTGTCTCCAGAACTGGTCTTTCAAATTCAGTGTTTCTTCGAAAGATGTGGGTTTTGCTATCACCAAGCGTGGTAATTGCTCGAATGATCTTTTCAATATGGGTTTCTTTTTCTGGGGCAATGGGGGTCTGGATTACCGTAAAGAATTTAGGCTTTACCAACAAGAGTTGGATTAGGAATGGACTCTTGTTGATCGTTCCAAATATCACAGATCATATGCTGATGTCGTTCAAGCTCCCAGGTTTTTCCCAGTGGAGAATTCGTTGATACAATCTTCCGATTCGCAAGAACAGTCAGTTTCGCAACGCTTGATTCAATCAAGGCCCTCTTCAAACCTGGTATTAACTTCGCCCAATAATATCTCTATTGACAAGGCGGGATCCTCGGGTTTTCAAAATACTGGGCTTGTTAGGAGGTCGGGTATCCCAGAGGCCCATAACAATGGGCCTCTCTTCTGCGTCTGTTCCTTATCTACGGGCCACTTGCGACCCAAGTGCACTGATAGAATCCGTTGTCAGGTGGCCATATTAAGACTAATTACAGATTCTGTGGCGCAATTAACTATCCAGCTTCCCACTCTACCCGCATCAATCAACAGTAAGATCCTGTTACTACACATTTTGGGATGAACCGCCTCCCCCCATTAGGACCCACCCTACCAGTGGACCTCCCGTCCAATCAATTCAACCGGGTGCGCGAGCCACGGGGCCCCCCCGTAGTGAGCCAACCATTCACCTTGACAACTCCAATTCCCACCGCAACTCTGCTCCACTGCAACACCCGCATTCACCGCATTCATCGCCTGTTGTTTCCATTGTTGTCCCCTCGAGCTCGTCGGCGCCGCCAGAGATGGCCACTTTTCCTTTTGATCCTGCTCCCTTCCTCCCTGCCGGCTGTCAAGCCATTGAAGTGGAGGGGAGGCCTGCTCGTCATCGAGTGATCCATGGCAGCCTTGTGCCGGCCAATGAAGACCTTGCGATTGCCACCATCATTCCCATGCCACAAGGTGAGGCAACGTTCGCTAATGTACAAGAAGTTCTGCATGATTTCCTGCATTCAAACATAAGGGGGTTACTTCTATCACTAAGTGTCCATTTGGGCAAACTTTCGTGTGGCTGGTTAGCGCGGCAGATCGGGATTTCTTAGTTAATAGAGGGCCACATGTGTTTGGAGACATTCATATTGTTTTCATATACATAATGAGGGGCTAAACTGGAAAAAACTTTAATCTGGATAGAGATTTTTTGTTGTTGATGGTTGGTTTTCCGGCTAATGTACATTCATTTCATGAGCTTTCAGATGCTACTGCTCGTTTCAGAAAGCTTATTGTTTGGGATAGAGTCAAATCATTATATGCAGCCGTGGTTTTCAGAGTCAAGATAGATGCACTCAAAGATATTCCTGCTAGCATCTTAGTTTCTGGCGCAAAAAATTCCAGTGGTCAATCATGGACCTGGCCGGTGATAATATTAGAGGACATGCCCATTGGCAATCCACCTCCAGATAAAGATCCAGTACCAAAGAATGACAATCCTCATCCGAGACCATAGGAGCAATTCTATCATCCTAATCAAGATCTGATGGTGGATCCTATTGCCTTCCATCTTTTGCAATGGGAAAATATTGTCATTGAGAACAATTAGAATGATTTGGAGCAAGCAGAGGAGGATAAAGTTTGGGGACACTGGGCAATGCCTCAGCAACAACAACTAGTTGATTTGGAGCTCCAGGCTGGTGACTTTCTTGAGCTAAATGATCTAGTTGGACCACTAGATGTGGAAGTGGCTCAACCTGATGTTGCAGAAGACAGTGGGCTCATTGTCTCACTTGGCCTACAAGCTACTGGTTTCCCTGGTGGAGCAAATTCAGATGAGCTTCTTGCCCCTCTGGTTATTCCTGACCAGCAGCCTCAGATTCTGGCCAACTTTGATCTCAATATGCCTGCTCAACCTATTCAGATGGAAATTGAGGAACAACTTTGGGAACATGATGCCTTGCAGCTGCCCAATCTTAACTTGTTGCAAGATATGCAGCTAGTTTGCAGCTCAATTTGGTACTGTTGCTCTGAACCTTGTCCCAACTAAGCTTGTTGTCCTTGCAATCAAGTATGCCTACTCTGCAGTTGTTTGATCTAACAAAGGATGATGCACTTGCTCCACCTACTGTGGTACAGCTAGATGGTGATCATAGTGATGATTCTTCAGAATCTAAGACTGCCAACTCTGCTCCAGAAAATATGAAACTAGATAACAATTTGCATGTTCATGCTTCCACAGTTGAGCACAGCTTCACAGCACCTTTAGACCCCTCCGCAGATAATATTGTGCCACAGAATGCAATTAATGTTCATGAAAACTCTAAAGGTATCAGCTCTGGGGCCCCTCCTGGGTTCCCTTTCCCCATCTTCAATTTCTCAAACTCTGGCAATAATGTGCAAGTTCCAGAGCTGATGGACCCTAGGCTGAAGGATTTGATCGCAGACTCTTCTATGTCAGGTGCAAGCGAAGATTTCTTATCTAAAGATGGGCTTGAAATATGGAGCAAGCATTTTGATGTTGGAAATATGCCCTAGAGGCAATAATAAATTGGTTATTATCATATTTCCCTGTTCATGATAAATGGTTATTATTCGTGTTAGAATTGTATTGGCCGAAAACTTAAATACATGTGTGAATACATAGACAACACCATGTCCCTAGTGAGCCTCTACTAGACTAGCTCGTTGATCAGAAATGGTTAAGGTTTCCTAACCATAGACATGAGTTGTCATTTGATAACGGGATCACATCATTAGAAGAATGATGTGATGGACAAGACCCAACCGTAAGCTTAGAAACAGATCGTATCACTTAGTTATTTGCTACAACTTTCTTCATGTCAAGTATATGTTCTTAGACCATGAGATCATGTCACTCCCAGACACCGGAGGAATACCTTGTGTGCTATCAAATGTCACTTTATAACTAGGTGATCATAAAGGTGCTCTACAGATATCTCCGAAGGTGTGTTGGGTTGCATAGATCAAGACTGGGATTTGTCGTTTACTCTCGTTCTTCACTTATATCCTAAGAGTAAATTGTTGAAGGAATTGAATAACATAAAGTTGAAATTATATGTGCTTTATATGCTTGTATCATGCCTAGTAGTAGTTTCACATTGGGTTTAGAAAGTAAAATCTATTGAAGCTTGACAATCACAATATTGGTCATACAAGCAATTCATGAATGATTAGTATAAGGAAGAGAATTTTCACATATAAATATATTAGCTTGGACATCTTTTATGATTGTGAATACCCATTAATTATTATCAAACTTGAGCAAATTAGTTGAAGTTGGACAAGGAAGACAACGTGATGAGTTATGGTTGGGTATATTTGCATAGAAGTTATGCCGTGGAATTGTCACGGCAGATGTCCTCGTGCAAGGACTTAGTCGTGGAGCCATCGCAGCTAGGAAGCTTAAAGGGGTTAAATGGGACAAAGGACACGAGGATTATACTGGTTCGGCCCCTTACGTTGAAGGTGAAAGCCTACTCCAGTTGAGGTGGAATTACTTAGGGTTTCGATGACCAAGAGCTAAACCGCTCTGCCTGGCTATCGATATGATCTTACTTGTCCTGAACCGCCGCCAGGTCGTCCCTTTATATAGAAAGGTTAACGCCCAGCAGCTCTCAGAGTCCCGGCCGGCTCATAAACTGTGTCCGGCTCGGACTCTTAACTATTCTTGCCTTACACTACAAGTCATGCCACAACGGCGGTTTACCACTACGGGCCTTAAGCCGCCTCTGGGCCTTAGACCTATTACTAAACCGCCATCCTTAACCTGTCCTTGGGCTTCTTGAATGAAGAGCTGTCGCAACGTAACCCGGCCCATCTACGACGGGTTACACCAGTAGCTATATCCTCAACATTAGGCCCCAGATTGATTTGAACCGGTTCATGTCAATCTTCAATACCTTAAGAGAAAATCTTCCGGCTTCTGTTTGCGCGAAGGTTATAACCCGCCATGACGTCATCTTCTGGATTCATGGTAACCCACCGTGACGTCATCCGCCATTAATGCACGTTCCGTCCAACGTATCTCATCGGATCCTTATCTTAATAACTATCCCGAAAATCGAGGCGCCTCTGCAGCTGGATAATCATGTCTTCAGCCACCTCATTTCTCGCGCCCACTTAACAGCCGTCCCTTATAAATAGGCCCGGCTCTCAGGTCGTCGTCACTCTTCCCTTTCCGTCGTCTTCCTCCTCTCGACACCCCAGAGCCCGAGCTCCGCCGCCGCCGCCGCGCATCCCGTCTGCACCAACCAAGGCCGCTGCATCGACCTGTCTTGACCAGAGAACCGCGACGCATCTCCGCTGCTCATCAGCACCAGTAAGTCCTCGCCGTCCCGTATACTAGATCCACATTAGGGTTCGCAAGTTCTTCTGTGTTCTTCATGGTTCCTCGCGATTCCTTCGCAGTTCTTCCAAAACGGCCCCCTTTGATCCAAGAGTAATGCATAACTTCGGCGGTAGTCGTTTCACGCCCATTTTCAATACTAGCAGACCCCTTTTGCTTGCAAAGAGACCTCATTTAGAGCTTATGAACTTCTCCGTATCAGTTTTTAGGTCTAGAAATTTTTCTTTTCTGCACGATCGTTTGATCCAAAATAATCCCTGTAATCTGTGAAACTTGTTTGTGCAACACTTAGGCAAAAACTGCATCTGTTAACCATGGCGGGTCATATCGCCGGCTTAAAAGAGGCCATTCTTTGTGAAATTTCTGGATCATTCATAATAGAGTTAAATAACTTAATTGCTCATGATATCCACGGCGGCTTAAATAACCTGACACAATTAACCATATATCATTAGGCCCTTTCATAAGCCGCCATCTTGAATACTGAACTGAAGTTTTCCTCCGGCTTAAGTTTGAACCGGAAACTTTATTTTGTCATAGGCTTCCATCTTTCACAATGCCGCCTAAGGCTCCCAAAGCACCCATCACATGCAACTGGGTTAGATCCAACGTCACCGACAGCACCTTAGCTGATTTGTGAAAACGGGTTACCTGCCAAAGAAAGAGGTCATGTCCTATCGTGCTCCTGGCCCGTCAGAAGAGAGGCCTCAACCCAAGGATGGGGAAGTTGTCATATTTACTGATCACATGAACCGGGGCTTTGCTCCTCCCGGCTCAAAATTCTTCAGAGATGTCCTGCACTTCTTTGATCTGCGACCTCAAGACATCGGACCCAATTCCGTGTCAAACATCTGCAACTTCCAAGTGTTCTGTGAGGTGTACCTCGGAGAAGAACCCATCTTGCTGCTCTTTAGGGAGTTATTTTACCTGAACCGCCAGAATGAATGTGCCAACGGGCCTAGCTTGGAACTTGGTGGAATTTCAATCCAACGACGGAGAGATTGTCTCTTTCCTTATGCTGAGCCGCCAAGCCACCCGAAAGATTGGAACCAGACATGGTTCTACTGCCAGGACACTTCTCCGGCTGACGAGAACCCTCTGCCCGGCTTTCGCGCCCTGTGTCTGGAGTCAAATCACCCCTTGCCAGACAAATTATCTCAAGCCGAACGTCAACCAGTTACACCCACCATCAACAATATCAAAGCTCTTCTGGGGAACGGCTTGAATGGTATTGATCTGGTCCGGGTCTGGGTTGCCTGGCGGGTGATTCCTTTAAGCCGCCGCCCCGGCTTGATGTGTGATTACACAGGCCAGAAAGATGATCCTCTACGACACAGTCCAGACGACTTACCTGAGGACGTCATTGATGATACAACCAAGTCGCTTCTGAATGAGAGCCTGGCAGATTGCGGGAGAGTGGGCTTAAGCCCTTTCTGCAAGACTAACCCGGCTCCAGTGGTAAACCATTGACCTGAATGCTTCTCCTTCCATTTTAATGATTTTGTCTTAACTCACTAACCTTTGTTGTATTTTACAGGCTAATGATAAATTCTGGAAGGGCAAGTATGACCACGAAGCTGCCAAAAAAGCCAGGAAAGTTAAAAAAGCCGCCAGGAAAGCCGCTCCCCGTAAGAAGGGGAGTAAACCTAGCGCCTCGGACTTGCTTCATCTGGAAGACACCTCCGAGTCAGAGGTAGCTCTTGACTCTTTAGGCTCCTTTTTTAACCATCTTATTGACACGGATTATCAGCAGGAGGACACTGGAACAAGTCATGAAGTGAATGAAGAGGTAACTATAATTTCATTCGACTCCGAGCCTTTGCCGAGACGGAAAGTTCGAAGAGTAACCCGTAAAGTAAGATTTTCACATCCTTTAGCTTATCAAGATCCTCAATTTATTTTGAAGCAACAGATTTATGAGAGCCGGAGGCAGACCCGGACCAGCAAAGATGCATACCTCTCCTCCGGCTTACCCGAAGCATCAAGGAAGCGCCGGACTGAGGTTATCTCCGACTTATATCCTTTTCATCCTTTGGCGGGCGTCACTCGTCAACCACTCAATTCTTCTGATTCAAACTACCAGGGAACTTCACCTTCCTCCGGCGACTCAATGCAGTCTAGCTTGCCGGCCTTCAAGACCGCACCCGGGTAATGATGATCAGCTTATTTTGTGCTTATCTTACTTATGTTTTTGCACTAACTCTTTGACTTTCAGTGTACAAGTAAAGCCCAGCAAGAGGGCGAACAAAAATAAGCCGGCCGAAGAGCCGGTCTTGACTGAACCTGATGCTTCTGCTCATGAGCTGCCGTCTGCACCAGCTCCTGAAACCACCACTGCTCCATCTGATGAACAAGTTATGGAAGGTTCTGATAACCCGGAGATCCCAGCCCGGCTCATCCAGATGATCCGGACGTTGTAATCACCCGGACCGAGTTTGTCGAACCGGGAAGACCCACCGTGTTGGCTAGATGCTCTGCCAAGGAAGAACTTCTGGAACGCCGTAGGGCCAGGCTGGACATCACTGACTATGCTAATCTGAGCATTGGAGATATTGTCTCTGGCTATGTTAATCAAGTGCACAACAGCCGGGACCTGGAAATTGATATGGTGAAGCAAATACAGCAAAAATCCGAGGTATGACTCTCTTGCTTACTCCATAGTTATCCTTACCATGCCAGCCCCCAAGTCTATTACTTATGATAAAATATGTTGTAGACTTAATACCGGCTTAATAATCACTGCAAGAAAACCGGCTTACCTGGTAACACTCAAGGGCCGGCTTAAACAGCATAGTTGACCCGGTCCTTTCCTTACTTTAATCAAGTAGTTGAGCAACTTTACGCATTAGCCCCCAAGTGCCAAGTACCTTTGCCTGCAAAGTGCTTGGGACTTATTTTCATGAACCGGCACTGTAAATAGAGCTTTTCAGCATACATTAGCCCCCAAGTGCCAAGTGTCTTTGCTTGCAAAGTGCTTGGGACTTAATGTTGCATTATAATCACCCTAACTGTAACCCGGAATTTGTACAGGCCGCCTGTAAGAAATTTGAATCGGAAATCTCTGATCTAAAGAACTGCCTGAAGACTCAGGAAAGTGAAACCCAAAAGGCCAACTCCAAATTTGAAGTCAGCATATTTGCACAAGAGAAACTGAAGAAGAAATTTGAAGCAGAAAGAAAAGCCTGGGCGGATGAAAAAGCTGCTTTGCTTAGCCGGGCCGAACAAGCGGAGGCCACACTTACTGAAAGAACCGCCGAGCTATCCGGCTTAAAATGCCATGTATCTCAGATGGTCTCCGCAATCTTTGGTAAGTTACTCTGTAAGTTTCTAACTAGTTTACATCGTTCATTTCCCATAAGTATCTCAATTGCCATCAGCTCACCTGACTTTGTAATGCAGGTCCCAGGAGTTCCAATCTCAACCAGAACGCGCTGACCAAGCTGAACGCGGTTTACACCTTGGTAGAGCAACTTTACACCGGGTCACAACGTGCCTTAGCCGTTGTGGCTCTGTCAAATGAAGTTCCCACTCACCTGGCGGATGTACTCAGGTGGCTTGCCGTGCTTCCTCAACGCTTCCAAGAGTTAAGACGAACTTCTGCAAGAGCCGGAGCCATAGCCGCCCTAAGCCGGGCCAAGGCGTTTCTACCAGAGCTAGACCCGGCCGACATCGCCCTTGGGTATCCTAGCTTGAAGGAAGATGGCACTCCCTTTGACCAGAAAGACTTCGCCGCCTGTGTGAAGAGCGTACGCCCGGTGGCCACTTTGATTGGTAATGATACAGACCTTACCAAATATCAACCGGGCTATGACGCGGAGAATCAGAGGATCCCAACACCACGCTATGAAGCAGTCAGCCTGATTCCTCCGACTCATAAGCATACCTTCGGCCATGAAGTTGACCCGGCCGGGTTAATTGATGATGAGGCTCAATTTGAAGCCTTGAGTGGCATTGACTGGAAATCATCAACCTTCCAGGTCATGGACACAGCCGGAGGAGCGGAGAAGGATGACCCGGAAACCTCAGGCCAACAACGCCCTTGATCTCGCAGGCGGCTCATGTGATGTCTTAAAAGACGATGCCTCACCTTTCGGACTCGGGGAGTCATGTAATAGAGTAGGACAAACACCTAATTTTGTCGTGCCATCGCGCACGTGTGTAACGCTCAACATTGTTTAAGCTGCCCTTTTATATTCTTCCGGGTTATGCTTGATCCTCTGTTTTCCTTATGTTTAAAGAGCTGTCTTTAATTGTCCTGCATAGAAAAACAAATCACAAGTCTCTAGGCAGCTTACTGCATGGAGAGTCACATATTTTACATATAACCCGGAATATGAATCAAAGTCATAATAAACCGGCTCTCAATTATATCTTCGAGATAACCATAACAGCATACCTGCGAGCCTTCAAATATACTTCCGGTTTATATAACCCGAATAATGAGGTTGAGAACTCCGGTTCACCAGCACATATAATGCTTATTATGTACCATCAACATTATTAATCAAGGTTAAGCCGGTGGAATTAGAACCACCCTTGAATACTTTTGATATGATCAAAAGAACTTGTTTGCAACAAAAAGATTTCAAAAATTTGGAGGCTTCTAATTCGAATACGACCAGAGAACCGTCCCAAAGGGGTTAAGCTTAAGATTCGAATACGATCATATAGCCCCCAGTGGCTTTGGCGTTGCCGATCAAGAGGGTACCTACAGCTATGTTCTCTTTGGTTCGAATACGACCTATGTTTGAACAGGAAGCCCCCAAATGACCTTGAGAGTTGTTTAACGACGCTGATTCGAATACGATCCACGTCGGTTCCCAAAGGGGGTTAAGCTATGATTCAAATATGATCAAGAAAAACTCCCCAATGAGCTCGGCAATATGCCAATCAAGTGGGTATCGACATCTATGTTCTCTTTGGTTCGAATACGACCTATGTTTGAACAGGAAGCCCCCAAGTGATCATATTTTTAACGGCTAGATTCGAATACGATCCTAAGCCGGATCAACCTCCAAATGACCATGTAATATTACAATGAAAATAACAATGATACATTTACCTTTGGAGGAAAAAAGGACAGAGGTCCTGCTGAAGGAAATATGCCCTAGAGGCAATAATAAAGTTATTATTTATTTCCTTATATCATGATAAATGTTTATTATTCATGCTATAATTGTATTAACCGGAAACATGATACATGTGTGAATACATAGACAAACAGAGTGTCACTAGTATGCCTCTACTTGACTAGCTCGTTGATCAAAGATGGTTATGTTTCCTAGCCATAGACATGAGTTGTCATTTGATTAACGGGATCACATCATTAGGAGAATGATGTGATTGACTTGACCCATTCCGTTAGCTTAGCACTCGATTGTTTAGTATGTTGCTATTGCTTTCTTCATGACTTATACATGTTCCTATGACTATGAGATTATGCAACTCCCGTTTACCGGAGGAACACTTTGTGTGCTACCAAACGTCACAACGTAACTGGGTGATTATAAAGGTGCTCTACAGGTGTCTCCGAAGGTACTTGTTGGGTTGGCGTATTTCGAGATTAGGATTTGTCACTCCGATTGTCGGAGAGGTATCTCTGGGCCCACTCAGTAATACACATCACTATAAGCCTTGCAAGCATTGTAACTAATGAGTTAGTTGCGGGATGATGTATTACGGAACGAGTAAAGAGACTTGCCGGTAACGAGATTGAACTAGGTATTGAGATACCGACGATCGAATCTCGGGCAAGTAACATACCGATGACAAAGGGAACAACGTATGTTGTTATGCGGTCTGACCGATAAAGATCTTCGTAGAATATGTGGGAGCCAATATGAGCATCCAGGTTCCGCTATTGGTTATTGACCGGAGAGGTGTCTCGGTCATGTCTACATAGTTCTCGAACCCGTAGGGTCCGCACGCTTAACGTTACAATGACGGTTATATTATGAGTTTATGTGTTTTGATGTACCGAAGGAGTTCGGAGTCCCGGATGAGATCGGGGACATGACGAGGAGTCTCGAAATGGCCGAGACGTAAAGATCGATATATTGGATGACTATATTCAGACTTCGGAAAGGTTCCGAGTGATTCGGGTATTTTTCGGAGTACCGGAGAGTTACGGGAATTCGTATTGGGCCTTAATGGGCCATACGGGAAAGGAGAGAAAGGCCGCAAAGGGTGGCCGCACCCCTCCCCATGGACTAGTCCGAATTGGACTAGGGAGGGGGGGCGCCCCCTTCCTTCTTTCTCCTTCTCCCTTCCCTTCTCCCTTCCCTTCTCCTATTCCAACAAGGAAAGGAGGAGTACTACTCCCGGTGGGAGTAGGACTCCCCCCTTGGCGCGCCCTCCTCCTTGGCCGGCCGCCTCCCCCTTGCTCCTTTATATACGGGGGCAGGGGGCACCCCATAGACACAACAATTGATCTATTGATCTCTTAGCCGTGTGCGGTGCCCCCCTCCACCATATTACACCTCGATAATATCGTAGCGGTGCTTAGGTGAAGCCCTGCGTCGGTAGAACATCATCATCGTCACCACGCCGTCGTGCTAACGAAACTCTCCCTCAACACTCGGCTGGATCGGAGTTCGAGGGACGCCATCGAGCTGAACGTGTGCTGAACTCGGAGGTGTCGTGCGTTCGGTACTTGATCGGTCGGATCGTGAAGACGTACGACTACATCAACTGCGTTGTGTTAACGCTTCCGCTATCGGTCTACGAGGGTATGTGGACAACACTCTCCCCTCTCGTTGCGATGCATCACCATGATCTTGCGTGTGCGTAGAATTTTTTTGAAATTACTACGTTCCCCAACAGTGGCATCAGAGCCTGGTTTTATGCGTTGATGTAATATGCACGAGTAGAACACAAGTGAGTTGTGGGCGATATAAGTCATACTGCTTACCAGCATGTCATATTTTGGTTTAGCGGTATTGTGAGATGAAGCGGCCCGGACCGACATTACGCGTACGCTTACGCGAGACTGGTTTCACCGTTGCGAGCACTCGTTGCTTAAAGGTGACTGGCGGGTGTCTGTCTCTCTCACTTTAGTTGAACCGAGTATGGCTACGCCTGGTCCTTGCGAAGGTTAAAACAGCACCAACTTGACAAACTATCGTTGTGGTTTTGATGCGTAGGTAAGAACGGTTCTTGCTAAGCCCGTAGCAGTCACGTAAAACTTGCAACAACAAAGTAGAGGACGTCTAACTTGTTTTTGCAGGGCATGTTGTGATGTGATATGGTCAAGACGTGATGCTATATTTTATTGTATGAGATGATCATGTTTTGTAACCAAGTTATCGGCAACTGGCAGGAGCCATATGGTTGTCGCTTTATTGTATGAAATGCAATCGCCATGTAATTGTTTTACTTTATCACTAAGCGGTAGCGATAGTCGTAAAAGCAATAGTTGGCGAGACGACAACGATGCTACGATGGAGATCAAGGTGTCGCACCGGTGACGATGGTGATCATGACTGTGATTCGGAGATGGAGATCACAAGCACAAGATGATGATGGCCATATCATATCACTTATATTGATTGCATGTGATGTTTATCTTTTATGCATCTTATCTTGCTTTGATTGACGGTAGCATTATAAGACGATCTCTCACTAAAATTTCAAGATAAAAGTGTTCTCCCTGAGTATGCACCGTTGCGAAAGTTCTTCGTGCTGAGACACCACGTGATGATGGGGTGTGATAGGCTCTACGTTCAAATACAACAGGTGCAAAACAGTTGCACACGCGGAATACTCAGGTTAAACTTGACGAGCCTAGCATATAGATACAAATACTCTACTAGGATGATGCACAAGAAAAGGTCAGGATAGCTCAGTTGGTAGAGCAGAGGACTGAAAATCCTCGTGTCACCAGTTCAAATCTGGTTCCTTTATTTCGATTCAACAAAGTGCCAATAGCTTCTGGATGTTGGCTAAGTGATTCAATCTTCGCCTTGGAATAAAAAGAATTGATATTGGCCGCCATAAAAGGTCCAAGCCATGGCAAGTGAGAAGCTATTCGGCTTAATTCTAACATAATTACCCTAATATAGCTGGCTCTTTGTGGTATTTGAATATTCTGAAGTAAGTCGTTATGATTCAAGCAAGGGACGTATAATTTATAGACTTCCCCATAAGGATTCGAAGCGTATCGAAGACTCGAAGGATAAAGAACTTTCTCTCTCGGACGAGATGATAAAAGGGAAACTAAAGACACATGTACAAAAACCTCCTACAGGAATACACAAGGAAATAATACAATGGGTCAAAATAAATAATGAGGATCATCTCCATACCATTTTGCATTTCTCGACAAATATAATCTGTTTGGCTATTCTAAGTGGTTCTTTTTTTCTGGGTAAAGAGGAACTTGTCATTTTGAATTCTTGGGTTCAGGAATTCTTCTCCTTTTTTGTTTTTCTTTAGATTAGTTAATCTTTTTTGAAAAGTAAAAAGGGGGATATGGCCTCGGAACACGGAGACCGAAAGGTCGAGCGTGAATCATATAGTAGATATGATCAACATAGTGATGTTCACCATTGAAACTACTCCATCTCACGTGATGATCGGACATGGTTTAGTTCATTTGGATCACGTAATCACTTAGAGGATTAGAGGGATGTCTATCTAAGTGGGAGTTCTTAAGTAATATGATTAATTGAACTTAAATTTATCATGAACTTAGTCCCGATAGTATTTTTCAGATTATGTTGTAGATCAATAGCTCACGTTGTTGCTTCCCTGTGTTTATTTTTGATATGATCCTAGAGAAAAATTATGTTGAAAGATGTTAGTAGCAAAGATGCGGATTGGATCCGTGATCTGAGGATTATCCTCATTGCTGCACAGAAGAATTATGTCCTTGATGCACCGCTAGGTGACAGACCTATTGCAGGAGCAGATGCCGACGTTATGAACGTTTGGCTAGCTCAATATGATGACTACTTGATAGTTTAGTGCACCATGCTTAACGGCTTAGAATCGGGACTTCAAAGATGTTTTGAACGTCATGGACCATATGAGATGTTCCAGGAGTTGAAGTTAATATTTCAAGCAAATACCCAAGTTGAGAGATATGAAGTCTCCAACAAGTTCTATAGCTAAAAGATGGAGGAGAATAGCTCAAGCAGTGAGCATGTGCTCAGATTTTCTGGGTACTACAATTGCTTGAATCAAGTGGGAGTTAATCTTCCAGGTAAAATAGTGATTGACAGAATTCTCTAGTCACCACCACCAAGTTAGTAGAACTTCGTGATGAACTATAGTATGTAAGGGATGACGAAAGTAATGCCCGAGCTCTTCGCGATGCTGAAATCGACGAAGGTAGAAATCAAGAAAGAACATCAAGTGTTGATGGTTAACAAGACCACTAGTTTCAATAAAAGGGCAAAGGGATAGAAGGGGAACTTCAAAAAGAACGGCAAGCAATTTGCTACTCAAGTGAAGAAGCCCAAGTCTGTACCTAAGCCTGAGACTAAGTGCTTCTACTGCAAAGGGACTGGTCACTGGAAGCGGAACTGCCCCAAGTATTTGGTGGATAAGAAGGATGGCAAAGTGAACAATGGTATATTGGATATACATGTTATTGATGTGTACTTAATAGTGTTTATAGCAACCCCTCAGTATTTGATACTGGTTCAGTTGCTAAAGAGTAGTAACTCGAAACGGGAGTTGCATGAACATAAACTAGTTAAGGATGAAGTGACGATGTGTATTGGAAGTGGTTCCAAGATTGATATGATCATCATCGCACACTCCCTATACTTTCGGGATTAGTGTTGAACCTAAATAAGTGTTATTTGGTGTTTGCGTTGAGCATGAATATGATTTGATCATGTTTGTTGCAATACGGTTATTCATTTAAATTAGAGAATAATTGTTGTTCTGTTTACATGAATAAAACCTTCTATGGTCATACACCCAATAAAATGGTTTGTTGGATCTCGATCGTAGTGATACACATATTCATAATAATGAAGCCAAAAGATGCAAAGTTAATAATGATAGTGCAACTTATTTGTGGCACTGCCGTTTAGGTCATATTGGTGTAAAGCGCATGAAGAAACTCCATACTGATGGGATTTTGGAAGCACTTGATACTTGCGAACCATGCCTTATGGGAAAAATGACTAAAACTCCGTTCTCCGGAACAATGGAGCAAGCAACTGACTTATTGGAAATAATACATACGGATGTATGTGATTCGATGAGTGTTAAGGCTCGCGGCGGGTATCGTTATTTTCTGACCTTCACAGATGATTTGAGCAGATATGGGTATATCTACTTGATGAAACATAAGTCTGAAACATTTGAAAAGTTCAAAGAATTTCAGAGTGAAGTGGAAAATCATCGTGACAAGAAAATAAGGTTTCTACGATCTGATCGCGGAGACAAATATTTGAGTTACGAGTTTGGTCTTCAATTAAAACAATGTGGAATAGTTTCACAAATTCGTGCCACCTGGAACACCACAGCATAATGGTGTGTACGAATGTCATAACCGTACTTTATTGGATATAGTGCAATATATGATGTCTCTTACCGATCTACCACTATCGTTTTGGGGTTATGCATTAGAGACAATTGCATTCACGTTAAATAGGGTACCATCTAAATCCGTTGAGACGACATCTTATGAACTGTGGTTTGGCAAGAAACCAAAGTTGTCGTTTCTTAAAGTTTGGGGTTGCGATGCTTATGTGAAAAGGTTTCATCCTGATAAGCTCAAACCCAAATCGGAGAAATGTGTCTTCATAGGATACCCAAAGAAGATAGTTGGGTACACCTTCTATCACAGATCCGAAGGCAAGACATTCGTTGCTAAGAATGGATCCTTTCTAGAGAAGGAGTTTCTCTCGAAAGAAGTGAGTGGGAGGAAAGTAGAACTTGATGAGGTAATTGTACCTCATCGCTTATTGGAAAGTAGTTCATCATAGAAACCGGTTCTTGTGACACCTACACCAATTAGTGAGGAATTTAATGATGATGATCATGAAACTTCAGATCAAGTTGTTACTGAACCTCGTAGGTCAACCAGAGTAAGATCCGCACCAGAGTGGTACGGTAATCCTGTTCTGGAGGTTATGTTACTAGACCATGACGAACCTACGAACTATGAAGAAGCGATGGTGAGCCCAGATTCCGCAAAATGGCTTGAGGCCATGAAATCTGAGATGGGATCCATGTATGAGAACAAAGTATGGACTTTGATTGACTTGCCCAATGATCGGCGAGCCATAAAAAATAAATGGATCTTCAAGAGGAAGACGGACGCTGATAGTAGTGTTACTATCTACAAAGCTAGACTTGTCGGAAAAAGGTTTTTGACAAAGTTCAAGGTGTTGACTACGATGAGATTTTCTCACTCGCAGCGATGCTTAAGTCTGTCCAAATCATGTTTAGCAATTGCCGCATTTTATGAAATCTGGCAATGGATAAACAAAACTGCATTCCTTAATAGATTCATTAAAGAAGAGTTGTATATGATGCAACCAGAAGGTTTTGTCAATCCTAAAGGTGCTAACAAAATATGCAAGCTCCAGCGATCCATCTATGGACTGGTGCAAGCATCTCGGAGTTGGAATATACGCTTTGATAAGTTGATCAAAGCATATAGTTTTATACAGACTTGCGGTGAAGCCTGTATTTACAAGAAAGTGAGTGGGAGCACTACAACATTTCTGATAAGTATATGTGAATGACATATTGTTGATCGGAAATAATGTAGAATTATTCTACAAAGCATAAAGGAGTATTTGAAAGGAGTTTTTCAAAGAAGGACCTCGGTGAAGCTGCTTACATATTGAGCATCAAGATCTATAGAGATAGATCAAGACGCTTGATAAGTTTTTTTTCAATGAGTACATACCTTGACAAGATTTTGAAGTAGTTCAAAATGGAATAGTCAAAGAAAGAGTTTCTTGCCCGTGTTACAAGGTGTGAAATTGAGTAAGACTCAAAGCCCGACCACGGCAGAAGATAGAAAGAGAATGAAAGTCATTCCCTATGCCTCAGCCATAGGTTCTATAAAGTATGCCATGCTGTGTACCAGATCTATTGTATACCCTACACTGATTTTGGCAAGGGAGTACAATAGTGATCTAGGAGTAGATCACTGGACAGCGGTCAAAATTATCCTTAGTGGAATAAGGATATATTTCTCGATTATGGAAGTGACAAAAGGTTCGTCGTAAAGGGTTACGTCGATGCAAGTTTTGACACTAATCTAGATGACTCTAAGTCTCCGTCTAGATACATATTGAAAGTGGGAGCAATTAGCTAGAGTAGCTCCGTGCAGAGCATTGTAGACATAGAAATTTTCAAAATACTTACGGATCTGAATGTGACAGACCCGATGACTAAAATTATCTCACAAGCAAAACATGATCACACCTTAGTACTCTTTGGGTGTTAATCACATAGCGATGTGAACTAGATTATTGACTCTAGTAAACCCTTTGGGTGTTGGTCACATGACGATGTGAACTATGGGTGTTAATCACATGGTGATGTGAACTATTGATGTTAAATCACATGGCGATGTGAACTAGATTATTGACTCTAGTGCAAGTGGGAGACTGAAAGAAATATGCCCTAGAGGCAATAATAAAGTTATTATTTATTTCCTTATATCATGATAAATGTTTATTATTCATGCTATAATTGTATTAACCGGAAACAAGATACATGTGTGAATACATAGACAAACAGAGTGTCACTAGTATGCCTCTACTTGACTAGCTCGTTGATCAAAGATGGTTATGTTTCCTAGCCATAGACATGAGTTGTCATTTGATTAACGGGATCACATCATTAGGAGAATGATGTGATTGACTTGACCCATTCCGTTAGCTTAGCACTCGATCGTTTAGTATGTTGCTATTGCTTTCTTCATGACTTATACATGTTCCTATGACTATGAGATTATGCAACTCCCGTTTACCGGAGGAACACTTTGTGTGCTACCAAACGTCACAACGTAACTGGGTGATTATAAAGGTGCTCTACAGGTGTCTCCGAAGGTACTTGTTGGGTTGGCGTATTTCGAGATTAGGATTTGTCACTCCGATTGTCAGAGAGGTATCTCTGGGCCCACTCAGTAATACACATCACTATAAGCCTTGCAAGCATTGTAACTAATGAGTTAGTTGCGGGATGATGTATTACGGAACGAGTAAAGAGACTTGCCGGTAACGAGATTGAACTAGGTATCGAGATACCGACGATCGAATCTCGGGCAAGTAACATACCGATGACAAAGGGAACAACGTATGTTGTTATGCGGTCTGACCGATAAAGATCTTCGTAGAATATGTGGGAGCCAATATGAGCATCCAGGTTCCGCCATTGGTTATTGACCGGAGAGGTGTCTCGGTCATGTCTACATAGTTCTCGAACCCGTAGGGTCCGCACGCTTAACGTTACGATGACGGTTATATTATGAGTTTATGTGTTTTGATGTACCGAAGGAGTTCGGAGTCCCGGATGAGATCGGGGACATGACGAGGAGTCTCGAAATGGCCAAGACATAAATATCGATATATTGGACGACTATATTCGGACTTCGGAAAGGTTCCGAGTGATTCGGGTATTTTTCGGAGTACCGGAGAGTTACGGGAATTCGTATTGGGCCTTAATGGGCCATACGGGAAAGGAGAGAAAGGCCCCAAAGGGTGGCCGCACCCCTCCCATGGACTAGTCCGAATTGGACTAGGGAGGGGGGCGCCCCTTCCTTCTTTCTCCTTCTCCCTTCCCTTCTCCTATTCCAACAAGGAAAGGAGGAGTACTACTCCCGGTGGGAGTAGGACTCCCCCCTTGGCGCGCCCTCCTCCTTGGCCGGCCGCCTCCCCCTTGCTCCTTTATATACCTCGGTAATATCGTAGCGGTGCTTAGGTGAAGCCCTGCGTCGGTAGAACATCATCATCGTCACCATGCCGTCGTGCTGACGAAACTCTCCCTCAACACTCGGCTGGATCGGAGTTCGAGGGACGTCATCGAGCTGAACGTGTGCTGAACTCGGAGGTGCCGTGCGTTCGGTACTTGATCGGTTGGATCGTGAAGACGTACGAGTACATCAACCGCGTTGTGTTAACGCTTCCGCTATCGGTCTACGAGAGTACGTGGACAACACTCTCCCCTCTCGTTGCTATGCATCACCATGATCTTGCGTGTGCGTAGAATTTTTTTGAAATTACTACGTTCCCCAACACCTGCTTTATTATTTATCACAATATATACATGGCTATAGAAATATGTACATTATGAGAGCCGGTGGCTCAGGTGTAATAAGGCCGAAGCTGAGCTATATTCCACGGCCGGCGGGTCTCCTCCTCCGACTTACGTGAATCTTTGTGCTCTCGAATATCGATGAGGTAGTATGACCCGTTGTGCAAGTTCTTGCTGACCACAAAGGGCCCTTCCCAAGGCGGGGATAACTTGTGTGCGTTTGATCCTGGATGAGCCGGAGCACCAGATCACCTTCCTGAAAGACCCTGGATTTAACCCGGCGGCTGTGATAGCGGCGCAGGTCTTGTTGGTAAATCGCCAAGCGAGCTGCTGCTATATCATGCTGTTCGTCCAACAAGTCAAGAGCATCTTGACGCGCTTGCTCATTATCCGCCTCAACATAAGCCGCCACTCGAGGCGAATCATGACGGATGTCGCTAGGGAGGACCGCCTTAGCTCCGTAAACCATGAAGAAAGGCGTGTAACCCGTAGACCTGTTAGGAGTAGTATTGATGCTCCATAATACGGAGGGTAACTCCTCCACCCAACAACCCGGCGTCCGTTGCAAAGGGACCAAAAGCCGGGGTTTGATGCCCTTCAAGATTTCCTGATTGGCTCTCTCAGCTTGACCATTGGATTGAGGGTGAGCCACTGATGAAACATCAAGCCGAATATGCTCTCGTTGACAAAATTCCTCCATGGCGCCTTTAGACAGATTGGTACCATTGTCAGTTATAATGTTGTGTGGAAAACCAAAGCAAAATATCACCTTTTTCATGAACTGGACCGCCGTGGCTGCGTCACACTTACTAACTGGCTCTGCCTCTACCCACTTTGTGAACTTGTCAACCGCCACCAAGAGATGGGTCTTCTTATCCTTGGACCTTTTGAAAGGCCCAACCATATCAAGCCCCCAGACTGCAAACGGCCAAGTGATTGGAATCATCCTCAACTCTTGAGCCAGCACGTGAGCCCGTCTTGAGAACTTCTGACAACCGTCACATTTACTGACCAAGTCCTCCGCATCAGCATGAGCCGTCAGCCAATAAAAACCATGAAGAAAAGCCTTGGCCACAAGGGATTTTGAGCCGGCATGATGGCCACAATCCCCCTCGTGAATCTCACGTAAAATTTCTTGACCTTCCTCAGAGGAAACACAACGCTGAAAAGCTCCAGTGACACTGCGATGATGCAGCTCGCCATTGATAATTATCATGGACTTAGACCGCCGGGTTATTTGTCTGGCCAAAGTTTCATCCTCAGGCAATTCTCCCCGGGTCATGTAAGCCAAGTATGGCACTGTCCAATCTGGGATAACGTGGAGAGCCGCCACCAACTGTGCTTCTGGGTCAGGAACAGCCAAGTCTTCCTCTGTAGGTAACTTGACAGAAGGGTTATGCAGAATATCCAAGAAAGTATTAGGCGGCACCGGCTTTCGCTGAGAGCCCAGCCGGCTTAATGCATCAGCCGCCTCGTTCTTTCTGCGATCAACGTGCTCTACTTGGTAACCCTGAAAATGTCCAACAATGGCATCAACTTCACGGCGATAAGCCGCCATGAGGGGGTCCTTGGAATCCCACTTGCCTGATACTTGTTGGGCCACTAAATCTGAGTCGCCAAAGCACCTTACCCGACTTAAGCTCATCTCCTTAGCCATCCGAAGACCATGGAGCAAAGCCTCATATTCAGCTGCATTGTTGGTACAGGGAAACATCAACCGTAGTACATAACAAAACTTGTCACCTCGAGGGGAGGCTAACACAACTCCAGCCCCCGAGCCCTCCAATTGCCTGGACCCATCAAAGTGAATAGTCCAGTATGTATTATCCGGTTTCTCTTCAGGCACCTGCAGCTCTGTCCAATCGTTGATGAAATCCACCAATGCTTGAGATTTGATAGCAGTGTGTGGCACGTATTTTAGACCATGAGGCCCAAGTTCTATAGCCCACTTAGCGACTCTTCCTGTGGCTTCTCTGTTTTGGATGATATCTCCTAGGGGAGCAGAACTGACCACAGTGATAGGGTGGCCCTGGAAATAATGCTTAAGCTTCCGGCTTGCCATGAACACCCCATAAACAAGCTTCTGCCAATGTGGATACCGTTGTTTGGACTCAATGAGTACTTCGCTGACGTAGTAAACCGACCGCTGAACCGGATGTTCCTTACCCACTTCCTTACGCTCCACCACCACAGCCACACTGACGGCTCATGTGTTAGCGGCTACATACAACAATAAAGGCTCCTTGTCGACAGGAGCAGCAAGGACTGGCGGCTCAGCTAGCTGTCTTTTCAAATCCTCAAAAGCAGCATTAGCAGCATCATTCCAGACAAAGTCATCTGTTTTCTTCATCATCTGATACAGTGGCATGGCCTTTTCACCCAACTGGCTTATAAACCGACTCAGAGTAGTGATGCGACCCGCCAGACGCTGGACGTCATTTATGCACGCCGGCTTAGCCAGAGAGGTGATTGCCTTGATCTTCTCCAGGTTAGCTTCAATGCCTCTGTGAGAAACCAGAAAACCCAAAAGCTTGCCTGCAGGAACACCAAAAACACACTTGGCCGGGTTAAGCATCATCTTGTAGACCCGGAGATTGTCAAAGGTCTCTCTCAGATCATCTATCAAGGTCTCCTTCTCTCTGGATTTGACCACGATATCATCGACATAGGCATGAATGTTGCGCCCAATCTGATTATGAAGACAATTCTGCACGCAACGCTGGTAAGTCGCCTGTGCACTCTTGAGCCCAAAAGGCATAGACACATAACAGAAGGCTCCAAAAGGAGTAATGAACGCCGTCTTCTCTTGGTCCTTAACAGCCATTTTGATCTGATGGTAACCAGAGTACGTATCCAAAAAACTCAAACGCTCACAACCCGCCGTAGCATCAATAATTTGATCAATACGAGGGAGAGCGAAAGGATCAGCTGGACAAGCCTTGTTTAAATCCGTATAGTCCACGCACATACGCCAGGTGCCGTTCTTCTTGAGCACGAGCACCGGGTTAGCTAACCACTCTGGATGAAAGACTTCAACGATAAACCCGGCCGCCAAGAGCCGGGCTACCTCCTCACCAATGGCTTTCCGCCTCTCCTCATTAAACCGCCGGAGGAATTGCCTGATTGCCTTAAATTTCGGATAAATATTAAGAGTGTGCTCAGCGAGTTCTCTTGGTACACCCGACATGTCAGAAGGTTTCCATGCAAAGATGTCCCTGTTCTCACGGATGAACTCGATGAGCGCGCCTTCCTATTTCAGATCCAGATTGGCACTGATGCTGAACTGCTTAGAGGAGTCACCTGGAACAAAGTCAACAAGTTTAGTCTCATCAGCTGACTTAAATTTCATTACCGGCTCATGCTCCGTGGTTGGCTTTTTCAAAGACGTCATATCTGCCGGGTCAACATTATCCTTGTAAAACTTCAATTCCTCTATCGCACAAACAGATTCAGCGTAAGCAGCGTCACCTTCCTCACACTCCAAGGCTATCTTTCGGCTGCCATGAACTGTAATGGTCCCACTGTGACCCGGCATCTTGAGCTGCAAATACACGTAACACGGCCGCGTCATGAACTTGGCGTAAGCCAGCCGCCCAAATAAAGCATGGTACGGGCTTCTTATTTTAACCACCTCAAAAGTCAGTTTTTCCGCCCTGTAGTTGTACTCATCTCCAAAGGCTACTTCCAGCTCGATCTTACCGACTGGATACGCCGACTTACCGGGCACCACCCCATGGAAAACAGTGTTGGACTGGCTGAGGTTTTTATCAGTTAACCCCATACGACGGAAGGTCTCATAATAAAGGATGTTGATGCTACTGCCTCCGTCCATGAGCACCTTAGTGAATTTATACCCCCCGACCTGAGGAGCCACCAGCAAGGCCAGGTGACCCGGATTATCAACCCGTTGAGGATGATCTTCCCTACTCCATACAATAGGCTGCTCAAACCATCTTAAATAGCGTGGAACCGCTGGCTCAACAGCATTCACAGCCCTTTTATGAAGCTTCTGATCTCGCTTGCACAGGCTGGTAGTAAACACATGATACTGTCCACCATTGAGCTGCTTTGGATTGGTCTGGTATCCCCCCTGCTGCTGCTGATTACCCTGGCCAGATTGCTGATTAAAACCTCCTTGATTACTTTGAAAATTCTGAGAATTGGAATTTGAGCCACCACCCGGGCCATGAAAGCCGCCGCCGCCTGAGCCGCCGCCCTGCCCATTGCTGCCATTAAAAGCGTTGGAATTCTTGAAGGCTTTCATGATTGCGCAGTCTTTCCATAGATGAGTGGCCGGCTTCTCCCTAGAGCCATGCCTTGGACAGGGCTCATTCAACAACTGCTCAAGCGTCGGGCCTGACCCGCCGGCTCGGGGAGGTGGTCTCCCCTTACGTCGGTGGTTGTTACCCTGCGCATTGGCGTTGGCCACAAACTCCATACTGCCATCAACCTTACGTTTGTTACCTCCCTGGTTCGCCGGGTTATGCTGAGGGCCCTTTCCATTGCCATTCTTCTTTCCCTTCCCTGTCCTTTCATCATCAGACGCGGGATCCTTGGTACTATCAGAGTCGGCGTACTTGACCAGAGCCGCCATCAGCGTACCCATATCATTACAATCGCGCTTGAGCTGCCCGAGCTTCATCTTCAGGGGCGCAAAACGACAATTTTGCTCCAACATTAAGACTGCAGAGCTGGCATCCATCTTATCAGACGAATGTATTATCTCTTTGACCCGGCGAACCCAATGGGTTGTAGACTCGCCCTCTTGCTGCTTGCAGTTAGTCAAATCCACAATTGACATAGATTGCCTACATGTATCTTTGAAGTTTTGGATGAACCGGGCTTTTAGCTCTGCCCATGACCCGATAGAATTAGGCGGCAGTCCTTTCAACCAAGTGCGGGCAGTCCCATCCAACATCATGGTGATGTATTTGGCCATTGCCGCTTCGCTGACCTCTAGCAACTCCATAGCCATCTCGTAGCTCTCGATCCATGCTCCGGGTTGTAAATCAGCCGTGTAATTAGGTACCTTCCTAGGTCCTTTGAAATCCTTGGGCAGGCGTTCGTTACGGAGAGCCGGCACCAGACAAGGGACACCTCCGGTCCTCGTAGGTATACCCGCCTCGATAGAAGCCGTCGGATAAATCGGGAGGGGCTGGTAAGCCGTCAACTGAGGCGCCTGCTCCGCCTCTTGCCGTGCTCTGTCTTGGTCTACCGCGTTAAAGGCTCCATTATGTGCCGGGCCATGGCCAGCTAGCAAGTCACGGCGCCAGACGTTGCTTGAGCCGGTCGCTGAAACCATGTGTCTGCTATAACTTGGGCTCCGGCCTGGACGAGGGGTTGAATGAATCCTGTCCCGGCTATATGAATATGCCTCCTGTTGCGCCAGAGCCGTCTGAAGAAGTTCTCTGACCCGGCGGGTTTCGACCGCCGTTGGAGAGTCGCCCTCGATTAGGAGAGCCGCCAGTCGCGCCGCTGCGGCGACCATGTTTTCCAACGGGTTGGCATAATGACCCGGTGGTATTGGCACGTACTGAGGCGGGGTAGTGTTCACACGGGGAGGCCCCATCACTTGCGGCTGAATTGGCGTTCCAGCCCCGGGTGCCGTGATCTCTGGCGGGTTACTGGGCCCTGCACCAGGCGTGTTGAAGAGGTTTCGAGGATCGTAAACTGGAGGGAGTCGAGATTGAGCCTTCTGATGCCTCCTTCTCATGATCTCATTGGATGCGTTCTGATCCATCGTGAGCCGGAAAGACTGCGCCTGAATCAGTTGAGTCTGGGCGTCGAGAGCTGCCCGCTCTGCAGCCATCCTGATCCCTTCCGTTGCCAGATCTTCCTTCGCTCTTGCTATATCCAGCTTTAACTGTGCCACCTCCGCATCACGTTGAGCTTGATCCGCTGGGACGACCGTAGCGGTTAACAGGGCCGTCATCTTATCTGTGAGATCCATTAGCACCCGAGCCGGCGAGTGCGCAGGGCCCCCTGCCCCAGCGGCGGGGTTTTGAACAGGTTGTGCGCCGGCCATGAAGATTCCAACCCGGCTGGGCGGCTCAAAGGGGTCCGGAATGCTGTCGCCATCGGAACAACCCCTGAGCCTGCCATCTTGAAGTTGATATAACGAGTTGGTCTCATCTGTGGCGACTCGCCATCAGAGCGAGCGGCCGTCTCACCGCCAGATCCAGATCCTTCAGAGAGTCCTCCATGGACGCATCCCACGAAAGCACGCTTCACAGCAGGCAGAGTCCGGGCGGGTCTCGCACGTTGAGCCGTCTCGATGAGGTCGGCGCAGAGGTCCGGCTCAGGGCCCGGCTCGCCAATCTTGCGAATGAAAACGTGGATTCCGCCGAAGGGGACCCGGTACCCGTACTCGATTGAGCCGGCGTCGGGGCCCCAGCTTGCATCGTCGATGTAGAGCTTGCCGCGACGACTCTTGGTCATCCGGCCCACAGCGTATCCCTTGAGCCCTTCGAAGCTGCCCTTCAAGAACTCAAATCCACCGTGCGCTGGCCCCACGGTGGGCGCCAACTGTCGTGGAATTGTCACGGCAGATGTCCTCGTGCAAGGACTTAGTCGTGGAGCCATCGCAGCTAGGAAGCTTAAAGGGGTTAAACGGGACAAAGGACACGAGGATTATACTGGTTCGGCCCCTTACGTTGAAGGTGAAAGCCTACTCCAGTTGAGGTGGAATTACTTAGGGTTTCGATGACCAGGAGCTAAACCGCTCAGCCTGGCTATCGATCTGATCTTACTTGTCCTGAACCGCTGCCGGGTCGTCCCTTTATATACAAAGGTTAACACCCAGCAGCTCTCAGAGTCCTGGCCGGCTCATAAATTGTGTCCGGCTCGGACTCTTAACTATTCTTGCCTTACACTACAAGTCATGCCACAACGGCGGTTTACCACTACGGGCCTTAAGCCGCCTCTGGGCCTTAGACCTATTACTAAACCACCATCCTTAACCTGTCCTTGGGCTTCTTGAACAAAGAGCTGTCGCAACGTAACCCGGCCCATCTACGGCGGGTTACACCAGTAGCTATATCCTCAACAAGTTATATTGTTATGGATCCTCCAACATGTGGTGCTTGTTTAGGATCTTTGCTAGCCAAAATTCCGTACTAAGTAGAAATACTACTTGGGCATCCAAAAAACCTTAAACCAATTTCTAGTCATGAGAGCCCGTCATATCTACCTATGGATTGAATAAGATCTTTCAAGCAAGTTGTCATCGGCGCAAAAATTAAAGCAATAAAAATTGCTCCTAAACTATGTATGATCTTTTATTGCAAGGGAAAATAAGCATTGTATGAACTTGTGATGGTAAAGAAATAAAAGTGACGGACTGCATAATAAAGGTTGCTATCACAAGGGGCAATATAACATGATGTTCCTTTGCATTAAGGGATTGCACATCAAAAAAATGCAAAAGCGCATGACAACCTCTGCTTCCCTCTGTGAAGGGCCTATCTTTTACTTTTCATTTTTACTTTCATGCAAGAGTCAATAGTATTCCTTCTCATTTCAACCTCAATTATTCTCTAGTTGACAAGCATCATGTGGTGGGGAAAGATCCAGACATATATATCCCGTCAAATATATTTGATCATGAATTATTATTGTTGACAATTATCTCTATGATAAATGAGTTGGGAGGCGAAACATTAAGCCCCTATCTTTCTCCGTGTTCGATGGATGTTATTTGTTCTAAAAATATGCTTTGAGTACTAGCAGTCATAGAAGACTGTATGATAATTGAGTTGTGGAGCTCTTAAACTTTGTTGAAAATAAGTTGGGTTGCAATTGTTTGGTGACTAGGAACATAGGCTGTTAAGTTTCAAGAGAATGAATTGTTTGAACCATAACATGTGAATTGATTGCTACTTTATCATGATGAGTTTTATGAGAAAAAGCTGTTGTTATGATGCTAGAAAAATTAAGTAACATTATCACTGATCAAACATATGCACTATGCTAGCATTCACACTTCATAAATTATTTCTTTTATCATTTACCTACTCGAGGACGAGCAGGAATTAAGCTTTAGGATGCTGATACATCTCCAACGTATCTATAATTTATGAAGTATTCATGTCATGTTTACAAAAATTTTATATGGTTTTGGTATGATTTGATTAGAACTGATTTGGACTGACGTTGTTTTCAGAACTACCGTGGTGTTGTTTATTGTGCAGAAATAAAAGTTCTCAGATTGGGCTGAAACTTTATGGTGATTTTTTGTGGAACAAAAGAGACCCCTGAAGCTTCAAGGAAGGACCAGAAGCCTCACGAGGAAGCTCCAAACTTGGGGGTGCTACTGCCTTTCATTGAGAAACCTTATCCTTCCCAGTTGATGTCTACTACACAACCTTCTTCTTGTAGACGTTGTTGGGCCTCCAAGTGCAGAGGTTTGTAAGACAGTAGCAAATTTCCCTCAATTGGATGACCTAAGGTTTATCAATCCGTGGGAGGCGTAGGATGAAGATGGTCTCTCTCAAACAACCCTGCAACCAAATAACAAAGAGTCTCTTGTGTCCCCAACACACCCAATACAATGGTAAATTGTATAGGTGCACTAGTTCGGCGAAGAGATGGTGATACAAGTGCAATATGGATGGTAGATATAGGTTTTTGTAATCTGAAAATATAAGAACAGCAAGGTAACAAGTAATAAAAGTGAGCGTAAACGGTATTGCAATGCTAGGAAACAAGGCCTAGGGTTCATACTTTCACTAGTGCAAGTTCTCTCAACAATAATAACATAATTGGATCATATAACTATCCCTCAACATGCAACAAAGAGTCACTCCAAAGTCACTAATAGCGGAGAACAAATGAAGAGATTATTGTAGGGTACGAAACCACCTCAAAGTTATCCTTTCTGATCGATCTATTCAAGAGTCTGTAGTAAAATAACATGAAGCTATTCTTTCCGTTCGATCTATCATAGAGTCCGTACTAGAATAACTCCTTAAGACACAAATCAACGAAAACCCTAATGTCACCTAGATACTCCAATGTCACCTCAAGTATCCGTGGGTATGATTATACGATATGCATCACACAATCTCAGATTCATCTATTCAAACCAACACAAAGTACTTCAAAGAGTGCCCCAAAGTTTCTACCGGAGAGTGAAGACGAAAACCTGTGCCAACCCCTATGCATAAGTTCAAAACGGAACCCGCAAGTTGATCACCAAAACATACATCAAGTGGATCACGTGAATATCCCATTGTCACCACAGATAAGCACATGCAAGACATACATCAAGTGTTCTCAAATACTTAAAGACTCAATCCGATAAGATAACTTCAAAGGGAAAAGTCAATCCATTACAAGAGAGTAGAGGGGGAGAAGCATCATAAGATCCAACTATAATAGCAAAGCTCGCGATACGTCAAGATCGTACCACCTCAAGAACAGGAGAGAGAGAGAGAGAGATCAAACACATAGCTACTGGTACATACCCTTAGCCCCGAGGGTGAACTACTCCCTCCTCGTCATGGAGAGCGCCGGGATGATGAAGATGGCCACCGGTGAGGGATCCCCCCCTTCGGCAGGGTGCCGGAACAGGGTCCCGATTGGTTTTTGGTGGCTACAGAGGCTTGCGGCGGCGGAACTCCCGATCTATTCTGTTCCTCGATGTTTTTAGGGTATATGGATATATATAGGCGAAAGAAGTCAGTAAGGGGAGCCACGAGGGGCCCACGAGGGTGGGGGCGCACCCAGGGGGGCAAGCGCGCCTCCCTGCCTCGTGGCCACCTCGAAGCTTCCTTGACTTCAACCCCAAGTCTCCTGGATCACGTTCGTTCCAAAAATCACGCTCCCGAAGGTTTCATTCTGTTTGGACTCCGTTTGATATTCCTTTTCTGCGAAACACTGAAACAAGGGAAAAACAGAAACTGGCACTGGGCTCTGGGTTAATAGGTTAGTCCCAAAAATAATATAAAAGTGTTTAATAAAGCCCATAAACATCCAAAACTGATAATATAATAGCATGCATACTTCATAAATTATAGATACCTTGGAGACGTATCAGCATCCCCAAGCTTAATTCCTGCTCGTCCTTGAGTAGGTAAATGATAAAAGAAATAATTTATGAAGTGTGAATGCTAACAGGTGCACAAGTTTGATCAATGATAATTTCAATCACCTTTTCTAGCATCATTATATATCATAACAGTAGCTCATCTCATAAAGCTTCTCATGATCAAGTAACAATCTATTCACATGTTAAAGTATAGATCATAAGCTTTCTTGAAAACTAACAAACCGTTCTGAGTCATCAAATAATTGCAATTCATCTTATTTTTAGGAAGGGTCTTGATACGTCTCCAACGTATCTATAATTTTTGATTGCTCCATGCTATATTATCTTCTGTTTTGGACATTATTGGGCTTTATTATTCACTTTTATATTATTTTTGGGACTAACCTATTAACCGGAGGCCCAGCCCAGAATTGCTGTTTTTTGCCTATTTCAGAGTTTCGCAGAAAAAGAATATCAAACGGAGTCCAAACGGAATGAAACCTTCGGGAACGTGATTTTCAGAACGAACATGATCCAGGAGACTTGGACCCTACGTAAGAGAAGCTTCCAGGAAGCCACGAGGTAGGGGGCGCGCCTACCCCCCACCCCCCCAGCGTGCCCTCCATCCTCGTGGGCCCCACATTGCTCCACCGACGTACTCCTTTGTCCTATATATACCTACGTACCCCCAAATGATCAGATACGGAGCCAAAAACCTAATTCCACCGCTGCAACCTTCTGTACCCACGAGATCCCATCTTGGGGCCTGTTCCGGAGCTCTGCCGGAGGGGGCATCCATCACGGAGGGCTTCTACATCAACACCATAGCCTCTCTGATGAAGTGTGAGTAGTTTACCTCAGACCTTCGGGTCCATAGTTAGTAGCTAGATGGCTTCTTCTCTCTTTTTGGATCTCCATACAATGTTCCCCCCCTCTCTCATGGAGATCTATTCGATGTAATCTTCTTTTGCGGTGTGTTTGTTGAGACCGATGAATTGTGGGTTTATGATCAAGTTTATCTATGAACAATATTTGAATCTTCTCTGAATTCTTTTATGTATGATTGGTTATCTTTGCAAGTCTCTTCGAATTATCAGTTTGGTTTGGCCTACTAGATTGATCTTTCTTGCAATGGGAGAAAAGTGCTTAGCTTTGGGTTCAATCTTGCGGTGTCCTTTCCCAGTGACAGTAGGGGCAGCAAGGCACGTATTGTATTGTTGTCATCAAGGATAACAAGATGGGGTTTTTATCATATCGCATGAATTTATCCCTCTACATCATGTCATCTTTCTTAAGGCGTTACTCTATTCTTATGAACTTAATACTCTAGATGCATGCTGGATAGCGGTCGATGTGTGGAGTAATAGTAGTAGATGCAGGCAGGAGTCGGTCTACTTGTCTTGGACGTGATGCCTATATACATGATCATACCTAGATATTCTCATAACTATGCTCAATTCTGTCAATTGCTCAACAGTAATTTGTTCACCCACCGTAAAATACTTATGCTCTTGAGAGAAGCCACTAGTGAAACCTATGGCCCCCGGGTCTATCTTCATCATATTAATCTTCCAACACTGAGTTATTTCCTTTGCTTTTTACTTTGCTTTTATTTTTACTTTGCATCTTTATCATAAAAATACCAAAAATATTATCCTATCATATCTATCAGATCTCACTCTCGTAAGTGACCATGTAGGGATTGACAACCCCTTATCGCGTTGGTTGCAAGGATTTATTTGTTTTGTGTAGGTGCGAGGGACTCGCACGTAGCCTCCTACTGGATTGATACCTTGGTTCTCAAAAACTGAGGGAAATACTTACGCTACTTTGCTGCATCACCCTTTCCTCTTCAAGGGAAAACCAACGCAGTGCTCAAGAGGTAGCAAGAAAGATTTCTGGCGCCGTTGCCGGGGAGGTCTACGCCAAAGTCAACCTACCATGTACCCATCACAAACCCTTATCTCCCGCATTACATTATTTGCCATTTTCCTCTCGTTTTCCTCTCCCCCATTTCACCCTAGCCGTTTTATTCGCCCTCTCTTTTTCGTTCTCCTCTTTTCCGTTTGCTTGTCGTTATGGCTAGTCCTTTATCTTCTCCGTTGTCTCCTGAAAATGAAGTTCTCAATTTTAAACAAAGGGAGGGAGAAAATTTGAAAGACGCTTGGTATAGAATTTGCAATGCTCAAAATAAATCTACCAGGAAGCAATCTAGTTCTGTTCTTCTCCGCAATTTTTATGTAGGCGCTAATCCTTGGTATAGATATATTCTTGATACCATTACCGGAGGGAATTTCTTGGGTAGTCATACTTTTGACTCTTACAATGCTATGATAGATTTATTTGGCTCACCACCTCTTTTGGTTAATGGAACTATGTTAACTTTGGAGCATGTAATGCAAAGACTTGAAATTATTGAAAATAAAGTTGCTACCATAGAGTTAATTGAAAATCTGGATAAAAAGATCCACAACCAAATTACCCAATATGGATCTAAGGTAGGAGTCACTTTGAAAAATATTAAGGAGAAGGAACCCATGGTTAATGAAAGAATAAATCAAGATTCCACTAGAATCGATAAACTTGAGGGTATCATTACCAACTTGGGAACCGTTTTTTCTTCCGTAAAGAATACTCCAAGTCCTTCAACTAAAACTGCCAAGCTTATGTATGTTCCTAAAAACAAGGGTTAATCCTCTAGTAAGGAAACTGCGGATCTTAAATCTATAAGTATTCACCCCAATCTTTTTACTATCATTAAGGAACCATTTGCTACAAATGATTTTTTCGATCTTGTTCCGAAAAGTTTGATAATTACTAAAAAGAAAGAAATTTCTAAGGATGATAGATGTCTCATTGAAGAATTGCCTACCAAAGATGGCAATACCTAGATCTATCCTTGCTTTTATGCCTAGCTAGGGGCGTTAAACAATAGCGCTTGTTGGGAGGTGTTGAGGATATAGACCTTGGAGTCACCCGCCAGGAGGGCCGGGTTATTCTAAGGGTCATTGCCAGAAGCCCGGAGCTAAGTGTCAAGATAATGGGCCAGAGATGGGCTGAGACCCGGATATGGCTTAAAGCCTGTAGTTACAATCATTGTTATAGTAGGCTTGTAGTGTAAGGCAAGTATTGTTCAGAGTCCGAGCCGGACGCTCTTATGAGCCGGCCGGGACTCTAAGGGCTGCTGGGCGTCAGCCTCCCTATATAAAGGGAGGACCCGGCAGCGGTTTAGGGACGACAACAACCTCATCGAGAACCGGGCATAGCTGTTTAGCTCCCTGGCGATCGTAACCCTAATCAATAACACCTCGAACTGGACGTAGGCTTTTACCTTCACCGTAAGGGGCCAAACCAGTATAAATCCTCGTGTTCCTTGTCCCGCATAACCCCTTCAAGCTTCCAAATTGCGATGGCTCCACGACTAAGTCCTAGTTCAAGGACATCTGCCGTGACAATTCCACGACAGTTGGCGCCCACCGTGGGGCCAGCGCACGGCGGATTTGAGTTCTTGAAGGGCCGCTTCGAAGGGCTCAAGGGATACGCCGTAGGCCGGATGACCAAGAGTCGTCGCGGCAAGCTCTACATCGACGACGAGGACTGGGGCCCCGACGCCGACTCAATTGGGTACGGGTACCGGGTCCCCTTCGGCGGAATTCATGTCTTCATTGGCAAGATTGGTGAGCTAGGCCCCGAGCCGGATCTCTGCACCGATCTCATCGAAACGGCTCAGCGCGCACGACCCGCCCGGGCCCGGCCTGCCTTAAGGCGCGCCTTTGTGGGATGCATCCATGGAGGACCCTCTGATCCATCCGGGTCTGGTGATGAGGCGGCCGCCGGCTCTGACGGCGAGTCGGCCACTGATGAATCGAACTCGTTGTACCAACTTCAAGAGGGCAGGTTCATGGGCTGTTCCGACGGCGACAGTATTCCGGACCTTTTTGAACCGCCAAATCAGGTTGGAGTTTTTATGGCCGGTGCGCAGCCTGTTCAGAACCCCGCTGCCGGATCGGGAAACCCGGTGCCTTCCCCGGCTCAGGTGCTGATGGATCTCACGGACAAGATGACGGCCCTGTTAACTGCCGCGGTCGACCCGGCGGATCAAGCCCAGCATGATGCGGAGGTGGCACAGTTGAAATTGGATCTGATAAAGGCTAAAGAGGATCTGGCAGCGGAAGGGATCAGGCTGGCTGCGGAGCGGGCAGCTATCGACGCCCGGACTCAGTTGATTCAGGCGCAGTCCTTACAACTCACGATGGATCAGAACGCGGCCAACGAGGTCATGAGAAGGAGGCATCAGAAGGCCCAGTCTCGACTCCCGCCGGTTTACGATCCACGCAATCTCTTCAACACGCCGGGTGCAGGGTCTAGTAACCCGCCAGGGATCATTGCGCCCGGGTCGGGACCCCTTATTCAGCCACGGGTGATGGGGCCTCCCCAGGTGCCCCCTCCCCCGCCTCAGTATGTGCCAATACCCCCGGGTCACTATGATAACCCGCTGGAGAACATGGTGGCGGCGGCAGCACGACTGGCGGTTCTCCCCGTGGACGGCGACTCCCCGGCGGCCATCAAAACCCGCCGGGTCAGGGAACTCCTGCAGACGGCTCTGGCGCAGCAAGAGGCGTACTCCTACAGCCGGGACAGGATCCACTCAACTCCTCGCCCAGGCCAGAGCCCGAGTTACAGCCGGCACATGGTCTCAGCAACCGGCTCAAGCAATGTCCGACGCCATGACCCGCCCCCTGGCCATGGCCCGACTCATATTGGAGCCTTCTACGCAGCAGACCAAGCGCGGCGAGAGGCGGAGCAGGTGCCTCAATTGACGGCTTACCAGACCCCCCCGGCGTATCCAACGACGTCCGTTGATGTGGGAATTTCTACTAGGACTGGGGGTGTCCCTTGTTTGGTGCCAGCCATCCGCAATGAACGTCTACCTAAGGACTTCAAGGGCCCTCGGAAGGTGCCTAACTATACAGCAGACTTACAGCCTGCCGCCTGGATTGAGAGTTATGAGATGGCTATGGAATTGCTAGAGGTCAGTGAGGCGGCCATGGCCAAATATTTTACCATGATGTTAGATGGAACTGCCCGCACGTGGTTAAAAGGGCTACCACCGAACTCCATTGGGTCTTGGGCTGAGCTGAAAGCCCGGTTCATTCAAAACTTCAAAGATACCTGCAGGCAATCTATGTCAATTATGGATTTGACTAACTGTAAGCAGCAAGAAGGTGAATCCATGACCCATTGGGTTCGCCGGGTCAAGGAGATCATACATTCATCGGATAAGATGGATGCCGGCTCTGCAGTCTTAATGTTGGAACAAAACTGTCGCTTTGTGCCCCTAAAGATGAAACTTGGGCGGCTTAAACGGGACTGCACTGATATGGGTACACTAATGGCGGCTCTTGTCAAGTACGCCGATTCTGATGGTACCAAGGATCCCCCTTCAGATGATGAAAGGGCAGGGAAGGGAAAGAAGAACAGCAATGGCAAGGGTCCTCAGTTTAACCCGAGGAACCAAGGAGGAGGCAAGCGCAAGGCCGATGGCAGCCTAGAGTTTGTGGCCAACACCAACTCTCAAGGTAATAACCAGCGACGCAAGGGGAGGCCCCCTCCCCGAGGCGGCGGGTCAGGACCTTCTCTGGAGCAGCTGTTGAACGAACCTTGTCCGAGACACGGCTCTAGAGAGAAGCCAGCGACTCATCTGTGGAAGGATTGTGCTATCATGAAGGCCTTTAAAAACTACAATGGTCCGGGTGGCGGCTCAGGCGCCGGCGGCTTTCATGGCCCGGGCGGCGGTTCAAATTCCGGTCCTCAGAACGGTCAAGGGGGCTTTAATCAGCAGTCTGGTCAGGGTCATCAACCGCAGCAGGGGGGGGGGGGTTATCAGACCAACCCAAAGCAGCTTAGCGGTGGACAGTATCACGTGTTCACCACTAGCTTGTGCAAACGAGACGAGAAGCTTCACAAGAGGGTGGTTAATGCTGTTGAGCCGGCGGTTCCACGCTACTTACGGTGGTCTGAGCAGGCCATAGTGTGGAGTAGGGAGGATCACCCCCCCGGGTGGATAACCCGGGCCACCTGGCCTTAGTGGTGGCTCCCCAGGTGGGAGGTTATAAGTTCACAAAAGTACTCATGGATGGAGGCAGCAGCATCAACATCCTCTATTATGAGACTTTCCGTCGTATGGGGCTAGTCGATAAGAACCTCAGCCAGTCAAATACTATCTTCCATGGTGTGGTACCTGGTAAGTCGGCTTATCCAGTTGGCAAGATCGAACTGGAAGTGGCTTTTGGTGATGAGAACAACTACAGGGTGGAGAAGTTGACCTTTGAGGTGGTCAAGATAAGAAGTCCATACCACGCTATATTTGGATGGCCGGCTTACGCCAAGTTCATGGCACGGCCGTGTTATGTGTACTTACAGCTCAAGATGCCGGGTCACAACGGGACCATTACGGTTCACGGCAGCCGGAAAGTGGCTCTGGAGTGTGAGGAAGGTGACACTGCTTATGCAGAGTCTGTTTGTGCCACAGAAGAGTTGAAATTTTATAAAGACAATGTTGACCCAACAGATATGACCTCTCTGAAAAAGCCAACCACAGAGAATGAACCAGCAATGAAATTTAAATCAGCTGATGAGACTAAACTTGTTGATTTTGTTCCAGGTAACTCGTCTCAGCAGTTTAGCATCAGTGCAAATCTGGACCCAAAATAGGAAAGCGCGCTCATCGAGTTCATCCGTGAGAACAGGGACATCTTCGCGTGGAAACCTTCTGACATGCCAGGTGTACCTAGAGAACTTGCTGAGCACACTCTCAATATTGATCCGAAATTTAAGCCGGTCAGGCAATTCCTTCGACGGTTTAACGAGGAAAGGCGGAAAGCTATCGGCGAAGAAGTGGCCCGGCTCTTGGCGGCCGGGTTCATTGTTGAGGTTTTTCACCCGGAGTGGTTGGCTAACCCGGTGCTCGTACTCAAGAAGAACGGCACCTGGCGGATGTGTGTGGACTACACGGACTTGAACAAGGCGTGCCCGGCTGATCCTTTTGCTCTCCCCCGTATTGATCAAATCATTGATGCTACGGCAGGTTGTGCACGCTTAAGTTTCTTGGATGCCTATTCCGGGTATCATCAGATTAAGATGGCAGTTAAGGACCAGGAGAAGACGGCGTTCATCACTCCCTTTGGAGCCTTCTGCTATGTGTCTATGCCTTTTGGACTCAAGTGTGCACAGGCGACTTACCAGCGTTGTGTGCAGAATTGTCTTCATAAACAGATCGGGCGCAATGTTCACGCCTACGTGGATTATATTGTGGTTAAATCCATCAAGGAGGAAACCCTGATAGATGACTTAAGGGAAACCTTCGATAATCTCCGAGTCTACAAGATGATGCTTAACCCGGCCAAGTGTGTTTTTGGTGTTCCTGCAGGCAAACTATTGGGCTTCTTGGTTTCTGACAGAGGCATTGAGGCTAACCCGGAGAAGATCAAGGCTATCACCTCCCTGGCTAAGCCGGCATGTATAAATGACGTTCAGCGTTTGGCGGGTCGCATTGCTGCTTTAAGCCGGTTTATAAGCCGTTTGGGTGAGAAGGCTATGCCCCTATATCAGTTGATGAAGAAGACTGATAGCTTTATCTGGAATGATGCAGCCAATACCGCTTTCGAGGATTTGAAAAAGCAACTGGCAGAGCCCCCCGTCCTTGCTGCTCCGGTTGATAAGGAGCCCTTGCTACTGTATGTAGCGGCAAATGCACGAGCCGTCAGCGTGGCTATTGTAGTGGAGCGCAAGGAGGCGGGTAAGGAGCATCCGGTTCAGCGGCCGGTGTATTATGTTAGCGAGGTGCTCATTGAGTCCAAGCAGCAGTACCCGCATTGGCAGAAGCTTGTATACGGTGTGTTCATGGCAAGCCGGAAGCTCAAACATTATTTTCAGGGTCATCCCATCACTGTGGTCAGTTCTGCCTCCCTTGGTGATATTATCCAGAACAGAGAGGCTACAGGGAGAATCGCTAAGTGGGCTATAGAACATGGACCTCATGGCCTCAAATATGTGCCGCGCACTGCTGTTAAATCTCAGGCTTTGGTGGATTTCATCAATGATTGGACGGAGTCTCAAGTGCCTGAGCAAAAGCCGGATAACACTTATTGGACTATCCACTTCGACGGGTCCAGACAGTTGGAGGGCTCGGGAGCTGGTGTTGTATTGGCTTCCCCAAAAGGTGACAAGTTCCATTACGTGCTACGGTTGATGTTTCCTTGCACTAACAATGCGGCTGAATACGAAGCTTTGCTCCACGGTCTTCGGGTGGCTAAGGAGATGAGCTTAAGCCGAGTAAGGTGCTTTGGGGACTCAGATTTGGTGGCTCAACAAGTGTCAGGCACCTGGGATTCTAAGGATCCTCTCATGGCGGCTTATCGTCGCGAGGTTGATGCTATTGCTGGGCATTTTCAGGGATACCAAGTGGAGCACATTGATCGCAGGAAAAATGAGGCGGCTGATGCTTTAAGCCGGTTAGGCTCTCAGCGAAAGCCGGTGCCGCCTAACATTTTCTTGGATGTCTTGTATAACCCCTCGGTTAAGTTGCCTACAGAAGAGGACTTGGCTATCCCTGACCCGGAGGCACGACTGGTGGCGGCTCTTCATGTCATACCAGACTGGACAATGCCATATTTGGCTTATATAACCCGGGGGGAGTTGCCTGAGGATGAAACTCTGGCCAGGCAAGTAACCCGGCGGGCTAAGTCAATGGTTGTCATTGATGACGAGTTACATCATCGCAGTGTTTCAGGGGCATTTCAGCGTTGTATCTCCCCTGAGGAAGGTCAAGAGATCTTGCGCGAGATCCATGAGGGGGATTGTGGCCATCATGCCGGTTCAAAATCTCTTGTAGCCAAGGCTTTCCGTCATGGTTTTTATTGGCTGACGGCTCATGCTGATGCAGAGGACTTGGTCAGTAAGTGCGATGGTTGCCAAAGGTTCTCACGACGGGCTCATGTGCCGGCTCAGGAGTTGAGGATGATCCCAATCACTTGGCCCTTTGCGGTCTGGGGGCTTGATATGGTTGGGCCTTTTAAACGATCCAAGGATAAGAAGACCCACCTCTTGGTGGCCGTTGACAAATTCACGAAGTGGGTGGAGGCTGAGCCAGTTAGCAAGTGCGATGCAGCCACGGCGGTTCAATTTATGAAAAAGGTGATTTTCCGCTTCGGCTTTCCGCACAGCATCATAACTGACAATGGCACCAATTTATCCAAGGGCGCTATGGAAGAATTTTGCCAACGGGAGCATATCCGACTTGATGTTTCCTCAGTGGCTCACCCTCAATCCAATGGTCAAGCTGAGAGAGCTAACCAGGAGATTCTGAAGGGCATCAAACCCCGGCTTTTGGTCCCTTTGCAACGGACGCCGGGCTGTTGGGTGGAGGAGCTGCCCTCCGTCTTATGGAGCATCAACACTACTCCTAACAGGTCTACTGGCTTCACGCCTTTCTTCATGGTTTATGGAGCAGAAGCAGTCCTCCCCAGCGACATCTGTCATGATTCGCCTCGTGTGGCGGCTTATGATGAGACGGATAATGAACAAGCGCGCCAAGATGCTCTGGACTTGTTGGACGAACAACGTGATGTGGCGGCAGCCCGTTCAGCGATTTACCAACAAGACCTGCGCCGTTATCATAGCCGCCGGGTCAAATCCCGGGTCTTCCAGGAAGGCGACCTTGTGCTCCGGCTCATCCAGGATCAAACTGATGCACACAAGTTATCCCCGCCTTGGGAAGGGCCCTTTGTGGTCAGTAAGAACTTGCACAACGGGTCATATTATCTCATTGATATTCGGGAACATAAGGATTCGTGTAAATCTGAGGAGGAGACCCGTCGGCCATGGAATATAGCTCAGCTTCGGCCTTACTACACTTGAGCTGCTGGCTCTCGTGGTGTACATATTTATCTCAGACATGTATATATTATGATAAGCAATAAAGCAGGACCTCTGTCCTTTTTCTCCTCCAATTATGTGTGTGTCATTTTTTACATGCTAATTTGAAAGGAGGATCCGGCTTATGATCGTATTCGAATCTAGCCGTAAGCAGTAAGGTCACTTGGGGGCTTCCTGTTCAAACATGGGTCATATTCGAACCAAAGAGAACACAGCTGTCGATACCCATTTGATTGGCAAAAGTGCCGAGCTCATTGGGAGGTTGCCTTTGCTCATATTTGAATCATAGGTCGGCTCATTGGGAGAACCGACGTGGATCGTATTCGAATCGGCGTCGTTAAACACTTTTCAGAGTCACTTGGGGGCTTCCTGTTCAAACATGGGTCGTATTCGAACCAAAGAGAACATAGCTGTCGATACCCTTTTGATTGGCATCGCCACACCCACTGGGGGCTACGTGATCGCATCCGAATCTTAGCTTAACCCCTTTGGACCGGGTTTCTGGTCGTATTCGAACCGGAAGCCCCAAGTTTTTGTACTTTATCACAAGTCTACTTTGATCATGTCAAGGTATGCGCTGCCGGGTCTCACTTGCCGGTTTAATTTTGGTTTATCTTGTTAGTTGAGCATCATGGATGTCATCAAAGACAGGTAAATTCGAATTAAGGTACCAACCAAGTTACCCGGGTTATTTAAACCGGAAGTATGCTTACAGGCCGTTAAGTGTGTTATCACGGCTATGTTCAGAGTATAGTTAACGACCAGTCTTTTTGGTTCGTATTCCGGGTTATCCATCTCAAACACCTGATTCTCAGGGCGGTAAGCCGCCTTGAGACTTGTGATTTGCCTTTCTATGCAGATACTTGAAGGTACTTTTTAAGGTTGAGAAGGACAAAGGGATAACTATGACCCGGAGGAGCACCAAAAGAATAACTTCAAGGGGTTTCAGCATTCATTACGTGCACGATGGCACGACAGAGATAAATTGTTGCACTTATGCTATTACAAAAATCCTTCAAAGTCTAAAGGGTGGAGCGTTGTTCGGTGAACCGCCAGCCGCTTTATGACGCCTGCTGAGTCGAAGTCCCCGGCTCGTCTTCTGCTCCGGCTGATCCCAAGACCTCAAAGGTTGACGACTTCCAGTTGATGCCGTTGAGAGCTTCGAACTGGGCTTCTTCGTCAATTAACCCGGCCGGGTCAATCTCGGGGGGGGAAGGTGTGCTGGCGAGCCGGAGGAATCAGACTAAGAGCCTCATAGCGAGGGGTTGGAATCCTCTGATTCTCCGCGTTGTACCCCGGCTGATACTTGGTTAAGTCGGTGTCGTTCCCGATGATGGTGGCCACCGGGCGCACAGCCTTCACACATGCCGCGAAGTCCTTCTGGTCGAAGGCGGAGCCGTCTTCCTTTAGGCTTGGGTAACCCAGGGCGATGTCTACCGGGTCTAGCTCCGGCAGGAATGCTTTGGCCCGGCTCAGCGCGGAAATTGCCCCGGATCTTGCGGAGGCTCGGCGTAGCTCCTGGATCCGCTGTGGCAGAACCGCGAGCCGGCGCAGGACTTCGGCCAGATGGGTTGGCACCTCGTTGGATAGGGCCACCACAGCTAAGGCGCGCTGTGACCCGGTGTAGAGTTGTTCCACCAGGGTGTATACGGCCTTTAACTTGGTGACCACGCTCTGGTTGAGGTTGGCACTCCTGGGACCTATTTAAATAAAGATCAGGTAAGCCGGTGACACGAATGAATCATAACATGTACAGACTTGATGAAAGCCGGCGCGGCGACTTACCAAAGATAGCAGCCACCATTTGGGAAACCTGGAGCTTTAGGCCGGAGAGCTCAGCGGTCTTCTCAGTGAGGGCCTTCTCCGCCTGTTCTGCCCGGGTCACCAGCGGCTTTCTCCTCAGCCCAGGCCTTCCGCTCAGCATCGAATTCGGTCTTCAGTTTCTCCTGAGCGGCGATGCTGGAGACAAACTTGGCGTTAGCCTTCCGGGTCTCCATCTCTTGTGTCTTTAGCCGGCTCTTGAGATCCGCAAGGTCCGACTCAAATTTCTTGCCAGCAGCCTGCATATATTTCCGGGTTATTATCAGTCATTCTATAAGTCCCAAGCACTTTCCAAGCAAAGACACTTGGCACTTGGGGGTTAATGCATATTGAATGTATCTATCTACGTACTGCCGGTTCAGTTAAGTAAACCGGAATCTAAGTCTACGACATATTCACGTATAAGTCATAGACTTGGGGGCTAGAATGACAAGGATCACTATGCAGAAAGTAAGAAGACAGCAGAAGGTTACCTCAGATTTTTGTTGGATCTGGTTGACTATAGCGATCTCGGCGTCCCGGCTCTTGTGAACTTGGCTGATGTAGCCTGAGACGAGCTCTCCAATGCTTAAGTCGGTGTAGCTGGAGGATCCAGATTCACCCGGTGGGGTTGCAGCAACTCCCCCTTGGCGGAGCATTTGGCCAGCGCGGTCGGCCTCCCCGGCTCAACATACTCCGTCCGGGTAATTACCACGTCCGGGTCGTTAGCTGGTGGGGCTGAGCCGGAGGCCTCCAGGTTAGCTGATGCTTCGGTCGTTGTCTTGGTGGTCGGGGCAGGGGCTTCAGGCGCCGTGTCCATGGGAATGGTGGCTTCGACGGCGGAGGCGGCTGGCGGCTCTTGAGCTGTCGTCTCCGGTTCAGGCAAGTCTGGCACTCCGGCTGACCTGGTCTTCTTTGCTCTTTTGGTGAGCTTTGCCTGGGCACTGAAAAGACAGAAGTGTTAGGTATACAAAGAGTAAGTACAGACAGATAATGTAAGGAGATTATTATTACCCGGGTGCAGTTTTGAAGGCCGGCAGACTTGACTGCATGGAGTCACCCGAAGAGGGGGAGGTCTCCTGGTAATTGGAGTCAGAAGAGTTGAGTGGCTGACGGATGACACCCGCCAACGGATGAAAAGGGTACAGGTGAGAAAAAACCTCAGTACGACGCTTCCTTGTTGCGTCGGGTAACCCGGTGGAGAGGTCGGTGTCCTTGCGGGCCCGGGTGTGACGCGGGTTTTCATGGACCTGTTGCTTCAAAAGAAATTGAGGGTCTTGATGAGCTAATGGATGAGAAAAGCTTACTTTCCGGGTTACTCTTCGGACTTTCAGCTGCGACAAAGGCTCCGAGACGGAGGAAAGTGATGTTACCTCTTCAATCACCGGGTTACTGGCGCCGGTGTCATCCTGTCAATAAGCAAAATGTTGATAAGGCGGACAGCAGCAAACGACAAATATGGCAGGAGTTTAAAGGTTTAAGGGTTACCTCAGACTCGGAGCTGTCGCTTAATTGCAGCAGCTCCGAAGCAGTGGGTCTGCTTCCCTTTTTGCGAGGGGCGGCTTTCTTGGCGGCTTTCTTCGCCTTCCTCGCCTTCTTGGCCGCCTCATGGTCATACTTGACCCGCCAGAACTTGTCATCAGCCTGAGAAATACAGTAATGAACTCTTAAAATGGTTCAGAGCAAGGTGACATGTAAAAGAAGTGGAAAGGTTAAAGTCAGCGGCTTACTGCTGCGGCTGGATTGGTCTTGCAGAACGGGGCTAGCCCGGTTCTTCCACAATCTGCCAGGCTCTCGTTTAACAGAGCCTTGGTTTCTTCTTCGGCAACGTCTTCTGGAAGATCATTGCGACTGTGCCTCTGCGGGTCATCTTTTCGCCCGGTGTACTCACACATTAAGCCGGGGCGGCGGCTTAATGGGATCACCCGCCATGAGATCCAGACCCGGACTAGATCAATTCCGTTCAGCCCGTTGCCTAGCAGGGCCTTGATCTTGTTGATCGTTGGAAGCAGGGGCTGGCGTTCCGCGGCAGTCAGTTTGTCGGATAGTGGATGAGTCGGTTCCAGGCGCGTTGGGCGAAAGCCGGGCAGCGGATTCTCGTCAGCCGGGGATGTGTCTTGGCAGTAGAACCAAGTCATATTCCAGTCCTTAGGGTGGCTCGGCGGCTCTGCGTAAGGAAACAGACAATCCCTACGTCGCTGGATGGAGATGCCGCCTAACTCTAGGCTTGGCCCGTTGGCGCACTCATTTTGGCGGTTCAGATAAAACAGCTCTCTGAAAAGCAGCAGACTCGGTTCTTCTCCAAGATATACTTCACAAAAGACTTGGAAGTTGCAGATGTTGGATATGGAATTGGGTCCTATATCCTGAGGCCTGAGGTCAAAGAAGTTGAGCACGTCCCGGAAGAATTTTGAGCCGGGCGGTGCGAAGCCCTGGCTCATATGGTCCGCAAAGATCACTACCTCCCCGTCCCTCGGCTACGGTCTTTCTTCTGACGGGTTAGGGGCACGGTAGGACATCACTTCCTTCTTGGGCAGATATCCGGACTTAACGAAGTTGGCCAGGGTCTCGTCAGTGACGTTGGATCTCATCCAGTTGCAAGTGATAGGAGCCTTGGGAGGCATGGTGAAGGTTGGTGGTCTATAATAAAGAGAAAAGTATCCGGGTCAATTATAAGCCGGGGATCTATTGTTCAAACTAAGGTGGCGGCTTATGAAGGGGACTAATGATATGTATTCAGATATGGTGGGTTATCTAAGCCATAGGAGCGTTCAGAATAAGTTGGTCATCTACGGGTTACTACAATTAAGCCGGAAGAGTCTACAGAGCATGGTTCTCCTTAAACCGGAAAGTTCTACGGCGCGTGTTTTCTTTAAGCCGGACGTGTAAGCCGCCGAGATTCAATGGTTGCAGTTTTTACTAAGTGTGGTAAAACAGGTTTCACAGACTACCGTAACTTTTTTGGATCAAAATAGTCGCAGCAGAGAAAATTTTCTAGACCTAAAAGACAGAGGCAGGAGAAGTTCTTGAGGTTGAACACAGTTCTTATGCAGTAAAAAGAGGATTTCTTGCAGATGAAATGGGTTTCAAACATCTACCGCAGTGTTTCTACGCAAGGTTAAAGATCAACCAACTACAGTGGCGACAAGGACTACCGAGTTTGTGGGCAATGGTGACGAACACGAAGAACTGAAGGAACCCTACCACAGATCTATCCTATCAAGGCAGAGAAGACTCACCGGAGTTGAGGAAGGGTGGAGGTCGCCGCCGTTATCTGGTCCGAGTCAGGGTGATGCAGCGGCCGGGTTGATGAAGATCGGGGGCGCGATGGCGGCGGCGGTCGCAGAGCTCGGGCAGAAGAGCGACAACGCGAGGAGGAAGAAGGAGAGCGTGAGGAAGAGAGCGTTGGGCCGGCCTATTTATAAGGCAGAGTCATAAGTGGGCGCGGGATTCAAGGAGGCCACGGCGTGGTTATCTCCCCCTCACGGCGCCTTGATTTTCGGAACGACAGTAAAAGCAAAGATCCGTTGCGGATCTGGCGGAGTAAAAAACGGACTTAATGGAGGATGACGTCACGGCGGATTATCCGGAGTCCGGAGGATGACGTCACTCCGGGTTATGGCCTTCACATGAATGGTAAGCCGGAGATTTTTTCTGTCTGCAGAGTGGAAGATTGACACGAGCCGGCTCAAGTCAATCTGGGGCCTAATGTTGAGGATATAGACCTTGGAGTCACCCGCCAGGAGGGCCGGGTTATTCTAAGGGTCATTGCCAGAAGCCCGGAGCTAAGTGTCAAGATAATGAGCCTGAGATGGGCTGAGACCCGGATATGGCTTAAAGCCTGTAGTTACAATCATTGTTATAGTAGGCTTGTAGTGTAAGGCAAGTATTGTTCAGAGTCCGAGCCGGACGCTCTTATGAGCCGGCCGGGACTCTAAGGGCTGCTGGGCGTCAGCCTCCCTATATAAAGGGAGGACCCGGCAGCGGTTTAGGGACGACAACAACCTCATCGAGAACCGGGCATAGCTGTTTAGCTCCCTGGCGATCGTAACCCTAATCAATAACACCTCGAACTGGACGTAGGCTTTTACCTTCACCGTAAGGGGCCGAACCAGTATAAATCCTCGTGTTCCTTGTCCCGCATAACCCCTTCAAGCTTCCAAATTGCGATGGCTCCACGACTAAGTCCTAGTTCAAGGACATCTGCCGTGACAATTCCACGACAGGAGGCAACCCAATTTTATTTTTAGTTTTTTTGCTTTTGCTTCTGTTTAGGAATAAATATTTGTTCTAGCCTCTGGTTAGATGTGTTTTTATGTTTTAATTAGTGTTTGTGCCAAGTTAAACCTATAGGATCTTCTTGGATGATAGTTATTTGATCTTACAGAAATTTCCAGAAACTTTCTGTTCACGAAAATAATTGTTAAAAATCACCAGAACGTGATAAAATACTGATTCCAATTTCTGCTGATCAATAAACAAATTGTCTAGGTCGTCCTATTTTGGCTGATGTTTTGGAGTTCCAGAAGTTTGCGTTAGTAACAGATTACTACAGTCTGTTCTGTTTTTGACAGATTCTGTTTTTCGTGTGTTGTTTGCTTGTTTTGATGAATCTATGGCTAGTAAAAGAGTTTATAAACCATAGAGAAGTTGGAATACAGTAGGTTTAACACCAATATAAATAAAGAATGAGTTCATTACAGTACCTTGAAGTGGTCTTTTGTTTTCTTTCGCTAACGGAGCTCACGAGATTTTCTGTTAAGTTTTGTGTTGTGAAGTTTTCAAGTTTTGGGTGAAAGATTTGATGGATTATGGAACAAGGAGTGGCAAGAGCCTAAGCTTGGGGATGCCTATGGCACCCCGAAGATAATCTATGGACACCTAAAAGCCAAAGGTTGGGGATGCCCCGGAAGGCATCCCCTCTTTCGTCTACTTCCATCGGTAACTTTACTTGGAGCTATATTTTTATTCACCACATGATATGTGTTTTGCTTGGAGCGTCTTGTATGATTTGAGTCTTTGCTTTTTATTTTACCACAATCATCCTTTCTGTACACACCTTTTGAGAGAGACACACATGATTTGGAAATTATTAGAATACTCTATGTGCTTCACTTATTTCTTTTGAGTTATATAGTTTTGCTCTAGTACTTCACTTATATCTTTTAGAGCACGGTGGTGGATTTGTTTGATAGAAACTATTGATCTCTCATGCTTCACTTAGATTATTTTGAGAGTCTTAAATAGCATGGTAATTTGCTTAAATAATCCTAATATGCTAGGTATTCAAGATTAGTAAAAACTTTCTTATGCGTGTGTTGAATACTAAGAGAAGTTTGATACTTGATGATTGTTTTGAGATATGGAGGTAGTGATATTAAAGTCGTGCTAGTTGAGTAGTTGTGAATTTGAGAAATACTTGTGATGAAGGTGGCAAGTCCCGTAGCATGCACGTATGGTAAACGTTATGTAACAAATTTGAAACATGAGGTGTTCTTTGATTGTCCTCCTTATGAGTGGCGGTCGGGGACGAGCGATGGTCTTTTCCTACCAATCTATCCCCCTAGGAGCATGTGTGTAGTGCTTGGTTTTTGATGCCTTGTAGATTTTTGCAATAAGTATGTGAGTTCTTTATGACTAATGTTGAGTCCATGGATTATACGCACTCTCACCTTTCCATCATTGCTAGCCTCTTCGGTACCGTGCATTGCCCTTTCTCACATTGAGAGTTGGTGCAAACTTCGCCAGTGCATCCAAACCCCGTGATATGATACGCTCTTTCACACATAAACCTCCTTATATCTTCCTCAAAACAGCCACCATACCTACCTATTATGGCATTTCCATAGCCATTCCGAGATATATTGCCATGCAACTTTCCACCATTCCGTTTATCATGACACGTTCATCGTTGTCATATTGCTTAGCATGATCATGTAGTTGATATAGTATTTGTGGCAAAGCCACCGTTCATAATTCTTTCATACATGTCACTCTTGGTTCATTGCATATCCTGGTACACCGCCGGAGGCATTCATATAGAGTCATACTTTGTTCTAGTATCGAGTTGTAATCATTGAGTTGTAAATAAATAGAAGTGTGATGATCATCATTTTCTAGAGCATTGTCCCAAGTGAGGAATAAAAAAAGAGAGAGAAAGGCCATAAAAAAAGAGAAGGCCCAAAAAAGAAAAAAAATGAGAGAAAAAGAGAGAAGGGACAATTTTACTATCCTTTACCACACTTGTGCTTCAAAGTAGCACCATAATCTTCATGATAGAGAGTCTCTTGTTTTGTCACTTTCATATACTAGTGGGAATTTTTCATTATAGAACTTGGCTTGTATATTCCAACAATGGCCTCCTCAAGTGCCCTAGGTCTTCGTGAGCAAGCAAGTTGGATGCACATCCACTTAGTTTCTTTTGTTGAGCTTTCATATATTTATAGCTCTAGCGCATCCGTTGCATGGCAATCCCTAGTACTTGCATTAACATCAATCGATGGGCATCTCCATAGCTCATTGATTAGCCTCGTTGATGTGAGACTTTCTCCTTTTTTGTCTTCTCCACATAACCCCCATCATCATATTCTATTCCACCCATAGTGCTATGTCCATGGCTCGCGCTCATGTATTGCGTGAAGGTTGAAAAAGTTTGAGATTACTAAAGTATGAAACAATTGCTTGGCTTGTCATCGGGGTTGTGCATGATGAGAGCATTCTTGTGTGACGAAAATGGAGCATGACTAAACTATATGATTTTGTAGGGATGAACTTTCTTTGGCCATGTTATTTTGAGAGGACATAATTGCTTAGTTAGTATGCTTGAAGTATTATTATTTTTATGTCAATATGAACTTTTATCTTGAATCTTTCAGATCTGAATATTCATACCACAATTAAGAAGAATTACATTGAAATTATGCCTAGTAGCACTCCGCATCAAAAATTCTGTTTTTATCATTTACCTACTCGAGGACGAGCAGGAATTAAGCTTGGGGATGCTTGATACGTCTCCAACGTATCTATAGTTTTTGATTGCTCCATGCTATATTATCTTCTGTTTTGGACATTATTGGGCTTTATTATTCACTTTTATATTATTTTGGGACTAACCTATTAACCGGAGGCCCAGCCCAGTATTGCTGTTTTTTGCCTATTTCAGAGTTTCGCAGAAAAAGATTATCAAACGGAGTCCAAACGGAATGAAACCTTCGGGAACGTGATTTTCGGAATGAACATGATCCAGGAGAGTTGGACCCTACGTAAGAGAAGCTTCCAGGAAGCCACGAGGTAGGGGGCGCACCTACCCCCCTAGGCGCGCCCTCCACCCTCGTGGGCCCCACGTTGCTCCACCGACGTACTCCTTCCTCCTATATATACCTACGTACCCCCAAACGATCAGATACGGAGCCAAAAACCTAATTCCACCGCCGCAACCTTCTGTACCCACGAGATCCCATCTTGGGGCCTGTTCTAGAGCTCCGCCGAAGGGGGCATCCATCACGGAGGGCTTCTACATCAACACCATAGCCTCTCCGATGAAGTGTGAGTAGTTTACCTCAGACCTTCGGGTCCATAGTTAGTAGATAGATGGCTTCTTCTCTCTTTTTGGATCTCAATACAATGTTCTCCCCCTCTCTCATGGAGATCTATTCGATGTAATCTTCTTTTGCGGTGTGTTTGTTGAGACCGATGAATTGTGGGTTTATGATCAAGTTTATCTATGAACAATATTTAAATCTTCTCTGAATTCTTTTATGTATGATTGGTTATCTTTGCAAGTCTCTTTGAATTATCAGTTTGGTTTGGCCTACTAGATTGATCTTTCTTGCAATGGGAGAAGTGCTTAGCTTTGGGTTCAATCTTGCGGTGTCCTTTCCCAGTGACAGTAGGGGCAGCAAGGCACGTATTGTATTGTTGCCATCGAGGATAACAAGATGGGGTTTTTTATCATATTGCATGAATTTATCCCTCTACATCATGTCATCTTGCTTAAGGCGTTACTCTGTTCTTATGAACTCAATACTCTAGATGCATGCTGGATAGCAGTCGATGTGTTGAGTAATAGTAGTAGATGCAGGCAGGAGTCGGTCTACTTGTCTTGGACGTGATGCCTATATACATGATCATACCTAGATATTCTCATAACTATGCTCAATTCTGTCAATTGCTCAACAGTAATTTTTTCACCCACCGTAAAATACTTATGCTCTTGAGAGAAGCCACTAGTGAAACCTATGGCCCCCGGGTCTATCTTCATCATATTAATCTTCCAACACTTAGTTATTTCCTTTTCGTTTTTTACTTTGCTTTTATTTTTACTTTGCATCTTTATCATAAAAATACCAAAAATATTATCCTATCATATCTATCAGATCTCACTCTCGTAAGTGACCGTGTAGGGACTGACAACCCCTTATCGCGTTGGTTGTGAGGATTTATTTGTTTTGTGTAGGTGCGAGGGACTCGCGCGTAGCCTCCTACTGGATTGATACCTTGGTTCTCAAAAACTGAGGGAAATACTTACGCTACTTTGCTGCATCACCCTTTCCTCTTCAAGGGAAAACCAACGCAGTGCTCAAGAGGTAGCAGGTCTATGTAAGAGTTTTGATTTAGCAAATACCACACACTCAACTATCATATAGTCTTCCATGATTGCTACCACTCAAAGCATATTTTTATAACAAATAGCATCCATCGAACACAGAGAAAGATAGGGGCTTAATGTTTCGCCTCGCAACTTATTTATCATATAGATAATTGTCAACAATAATAATTCATGATCAAATATATTTGAATGGCCATATATGCTTAGATCTTTCTCCACCACATGATGCTTGCCAACTAAAAGGTAGGTTGGAATGAGAAAGAATACTACTGACTCTTGCATAAAAGTAAAAGATAGGCCCTTCGCAGAGGGAAGCAGGGATTTGCAGAGGTGCCGGAGCTCGAAGCAAAAACAGAGATGAAAATAATTTTGAGAGGTATGTTTTCATTGTCAACATAACGACCAAGAGTTCCCAATATCTTCCATACTAGATACATTATAGGCGGTTCCCACGCAGAAAGGTAAAGTTTTTACTCCCCCTCCACCAACATTCACACTCCACGGCTTGTCCGAAACAATGGGTGCCGTCCAACTATCAACATTCCTGGGGGAGTTTTGTTTAAATTATTTGCGATTTTATTTTTGATCTTTTGATCATAGGACTGGGCATCCCAGTTACCAGCCATTTTCTCGTGAATGATGAGCGGAGTCCACTCATCGTGAGAATAACCCACCTAGCATGGAAGATACTGATAGCCCCTAGTCGCTACATGAGTGATTCGGGCATACAAAATAGATTATTATTTGAAGGTTTAGAGTTTGGCACATGCAAATTTACTTGGAACAGCAGGTAAATACCGCATATAGGTAGATATGGTGGACACTCATGGAAGAAACTTGGTTCAAGGAATTTGGATGCACAAGCAGTATTCCCGCTTATTAACAGATATTTTGGCTAGCAAAGGATTCTAAATAGCAAGCACCACATGTTAGAGGATCCATAACAATATAACTTCTATACAAATGTACCCAACCATAACTCATTATGTTGTCTTCCTTGTCCAACTTCAACTAATTTTCTCAGGTTTGAAAATAATTAATGGGGCTCACAATCATAGAAGATGTCCAAGATAGTATATTTATATGTGAAATCTCTCTTCCTTCAATATTCTTTCATGAATTGTTTAAGTGACCAATACAATGTTTGCTAACCTTCAAAAAATTTACCACCTCTACTTCTTATATGTGAAGGCATTACTCCCCATGGGAAAGGCATATGAAACATATATAATTTTGGATTTATGACATTCAAATCATTCAACCATTTACTCATAGGATATAAGTGAAGCACCCATTTCGGATGCCCCGGAATGGCAAGCAAGATTCATCATACTTCCCTAACTCCAAACATTATGAAATTCTACCACACTGTAGAAAATTTATCAGATCTCAATATGCAAAAAGTTTCAACATTTTATCATAGTCTGACTTTTCTAGGGAATTTTTGAAACTGCGGTAAACTTTCTGTTTTGAAACAGCAACATGTATACTTGCAAAATAAGCATGGTAAAGGCTATCATTGACATTTTTATTGAAAATAGAGATGCAAAACATTATTCTAAATAACAGCAAGCAAATACTAACAAAATAAAATGACGCTCCAAGCAAAACAAATATCATGTGGTGAATAAAAATATAGCTCCAAGTAAAGTTACCTATGAACGAAGACGAAAGAGGGGATGCCTTCCGGGGCATCCCCAAGCTTAGGCTTTTGGTTGTCCTTGAATATTACCTTGGGGTGCCTTTGTCATCCCCAATCTTAGGCTCTTTCCACTCCTTATTCCATAGTCCATCGAATCTTTATCCAAAACTTGAAAATTTCACAACACAAAACTTAACAGAAAACTCGTAAGCTCCGTTAGTATAAGAAAATAAATCACCAATTAGGTACTGTTGTGAACTCATTCTAAATTCATATTGGTGTAATATCTACTGTATTACAACTTATCTATGGTTCATACCCTCCGATACTACTCATAGATTCATCAAAATAAGCAAACAACACATAGAAAACAGAATCTGTCAAAAACAGAACAGTCTGTAATAATCTGTAACTAACGCAAAATAATGGAACTCAAAAAATTCTACCAAAATAGGACGACCTAGATAATTTGTTTATTGATCTACTGCAATTGGAATCAGTATTTTATCACGTTCTGGTGATTTTAAACAATTGTTTTCGTGAACAGATAGTTTCTGGAATTTTCAGCAAGATCAAATAACTATCATCCAAGAAGATCCTATAAGTCTTACTTGGCACAAACACTAATTAAAACAAAAAACCACATCTAAACAGAAGCTAGATGGATTATGTATTCCTAAACAGAACCAAGAAGCAAAAAATAAAATAAAATTGGGTTGCCTCCCAACAAGCGCTAACGTTTAACGCCCCTAGCTAGGCATGATGATTTCAATGATGCTCACATAACAGATAAGAATTGAAACATAAAGAGAGCATCATGAAGAATATGACTAGAAAATTTAAGTCTAACCCACTTCCTATCCATAGGGATTTTGTGAGCAAACAACTTATGGAACAATAATCAACTAGCATAGGAAGGCAAAACAAGCATAACTTCAAAACTTTAAGCACATAGAGAGGAAACTTGATATTATTGCAATTCCTACAAGCATATGTTCCTCCCTCATAATAATTTTCAGTAGCATAATGAATTAATTCAACCATATAACCAGCACATAAAGCATTCTTTTCATGATCTACTTGCATAGAAATTTTACTACTCTCCACATAAGCAAATTTCTTCTCATGAATAGTAGTGGGAGCAAACTCAACGAAATAACTATCATGTGAAGCATAATCCAAATGAAAATTAAAATCAAGATGACAAGTTTCATGGTTATGATTATTCTTTATGGCATACGTGTCATCACAATAATCATCGTAGATAGGAGGCATGCTTTCATCATAATAAATTTGCTCATCAAAACTTGGGGGACAAAAAATATCATCTTCATCAAACATAGCTTCCCCAAGCTTGTGGCTTTGCATATCATTAGCATCATGGATATTCAAGGAATTCATACTAACAACATTGCAATCATGCTCATCATTCAAATATTTAGTGCCAAACATTCTAATGCATTCTTCTTCTAGAACTTGAGCACAATTACCGGAATCCTTATTTTCACGAAAGACATTAAAAAGATGAAGCATATGAGGCACCCTTAATTCCATTTTTTTGTAGTTTTCTTCTATAGAATAAACTAGTGATAAAACAAGAAACTAAAAGATTCGATTGCAAGATCTAAAGATATACCTTCAAGCACTCACCTCCCCGGCAACGGCGCCAGAAAAGAGCTTGATGTCTACTACACAACCTTCTTCTTGTAGACGTTGTTGGTCCTCCAAGTGCAGATGTTTGTAGGACAGTAGCAAATTTCTCTCAAGTGGATGAACTAAGGTTTATCAATCCGTGAGAGGCGTAGGATGAAGATGGTCTCTCTCAAACAACCCTGCAACCAAATAACAAAGAGTCTCTTGTGTCCCCAACACACCCAATACAATGGTAAATTGTATAGGTGCACTAGTTCGGCGAAGAGATGGTGATACAAGTGCAATATGGATGGTAGATATAGGTAATTGTAATCTGAAAATATAAAAACAGCAAGGTAACAAGTAATAGAAGTGAGCGTAAACGGTATTGCAATGCTAGGAAACAAGGCCTAGGGTTCATACTTTCACTAGTGCAAGTTCTCTCAACAATAATAACATAATTGGATCATATAACTATCCCTCAACATGCAACAAAGGGTCACTCCAAAGTCACTAATAGCGGAGAACAAACGAAGCGATTATTGTAGGGTACGAAACCACCTCAAAGTTATCCTTTCTGATCGATCTATTCAAGAGTTCGTAGTAAAATAACATGAAGCTATTCTTTCCGTTCGATCTATCATAGAGTTCGTACTAGAATAACACCTTAAGACACAAATCAACAATAACCCTAATGTCACCTAGATACTCCAATGTCACCTCAAGTATCCGTGGGTATGATTATACGATATGCATCACACAATCTCAGATTCATCTATTCAAACCAACACAAAGTACTTCAAAGAGTGCCCCAAAGTTTCTACCGGAGAGTCAAGACGAAAACGTGTGCCAACCCCTATGCATAAGTTCACAAACGGAACCCGCAAGTTGATCACCAAAACATACATCAAGTGGATCACGTGAATATCCCATTGTCACTACAGATAAGCACATGCAAGACATACATCAAGTGTTCTCAACTCCTTAAAGACTCAATCTGATAAGATAACTTCAAAGGGAAAACTCAATCCATTACAAGAGAGTAGAGGGGGAGAAGCATCATAAGATCCAACTATAATAGCAAAGCTCGCTGTCGGCGTTCTGGGAACTGGGGTCCCCAGACTTGCCTGCCTGCGGCCCATGGCGTGGCTAAGCTAGCAGGTCGTACGGCCCATCTTCATCAACAAGGCATCCGAGACCCTCGCGAGGCGAACGACGCAAGACCTCCTCGGGAGTGGCCTAGCCAGGCAGGCTCACGAGGAGCGGAGATATCAAGGCGGGGCAAAACCTCACGAGGCTCTCGTGACGTGAGCCATGACGATCGCGCCAGGCGGGCGCCAGGCAGGCGCCAGCGCGCGCATCGTCCTTGCTTCCTCTTTGGTGCTAAGGAGGCCGGCGCAGGCGAGTAGTACCGAGGCATCAGGCAAATGTTGCTATATTGGTGCAACGAGACCAAGACCAGGAGGACGGCAAGGCGGAGGTCATCGTGGAGCCCAAGACGGCGTCACCGCCAGAGCTTTACGCAGGCGAAGACCACTTTTGTCAGGATAGCTTGTACTAGCTGTCCCCCTTCAAATTTGCCCGCCGTTGTTGGCTCCCTTCCCGCTCGATATTTGGGAAGAGGACCAGGGCCTATATAAGTAGGCTAGCCACCATAGTAGAGGCATCTCATCTTAGCTTGATCCAACCCGATCGAGAGCCTACCCTAGCCACAAGAACACCTCAATCTCAGGAGGCTTTTCTTCCCTTGTACTGTTCTTCATCAGCCCGAGAGGCAATCCACCACCACCACACTAGAGTAGGGTATTACACCACAACGGTGGCCCGAACCAGTATAAACCTCGCGTCTTTCTGTGTTGCGAGTTTGTCGAGTTCGTCCGCGAGATCTTAGTGAGCTAGGGCGTAGATCGGTAGGGGGAAAGACTTCGCGCGCACCCCAGTGTTCGAACCTTAAGGGTTTGCCGGAACCCCACATCCGACATTTGGCGCGCCAGGTAGGGGTGTGCCGTAGCTTCTCTTCCATCAGTTCGTCGCTCCGTCGTCTCCATGGCGGACGCTCGCCGTGCTCGGGCTGAGCATCGGGCTGTCCTCACCGCCCGCGTCGCTCAGACGGCTCTCGTCGGCGGGCCACCTCATCGTTCTCCGTCTCCCGCCGCCGACGCTGCCACCGGCCCGGCGGGGAACGAGCAGCAGGCGTCCTCGCGGCATCCTTCGGTGCAGCAGGATGGCCGCACCACCACTCCATCACTGACCCCGGCCGGTTCTTCGTCTCACGCGCGCCGCGCTCCCATGGAGGCGCGGGCCGCGCTCCTCGCCGCAAACGAAGTCCTGCGCTACCGCCCCGTCGACAACCTCTATGAGGAGTGGCTCGACCGCGGCGCCGAGCTCGTCCGCGCCGCAGGGGGCTCCCCGGCGCCGTCCCTCTCTCTACCTCCCCCTCAGCCAGCCATGGGCGACGAGGCTCATGGCGTGCCTCCACCACCTCTGCCCCAAGACGGTGCCTTGGGACCAAGGCGCGCGGCTCCGCGGCATGATCCACCGCGCCCGGTGCCCGCGCGCGAAGAGAGAAGCTGCCAAGAAATCCCTCGGCCACGAGAAGCTGCACCTGCGTTCTCCGCGCCGCCTCGTCAAGACCGCGCACCGCCCGCAGCGGCGCAGCGCGGACCTCGAGACCAAGCTCCACCTCCAAAGCGGGCCCCAGCAACCACGGCTGGCTGCCGCGCCTTCACCCCCGAGCTGCGTAGCGTCGCCTGGCCAGGCAAGTTCAAGCCGGATCTGCCTCCTCACTACGACGGCACCGCCGACCCCGCGGAGTTCCTGCAGCTCTATGAGCTGAGCATCGAAGCGGCCAACGGCGACAAAAAAGTCATGGCGAACTGGTTTCCCATGGCTCTCAAGGATGGGGCTCGCTCCTGGCTCCTGAACCTGCAGCATGGCTCGATCTCCTCCTAGGACGAGATGCGCGACCGCTTTGTCGCCAACTTCCAGGGCACTCGCGACCGCCCGCCGGCAGCGGGTGATCTACGCTGCATCAAGCAACAACCAGGAGAGACCCTCCATAAGTACATCCAGCGCTTCAACAACACATGCCTCAAGATCCCCAAGGTCACGGATGAGGCCATCATATCTGTGTTCTCCGACGGCGTCCGTGATGTCAATATGAAGGAAGAGCTCGCCATCCACGAGGAGCTCTGCACCTCTTAGGAGTTGTTCAACCTGGCGACCAAGTGCCCCAGAGCTGAGGAGGGGCGCCTCTCTCTCCTTGAGCTACCAGCCGTCGGCGCAGAGGAGAAGAAAACCAAGGCCAAGGACGTGAAGTGCAAGGAGGCAGCTGTGCTCGCAGCGGAGCCCGACACCAAGCGGGGCAGAGATCAGCCCGAGTCTTCCAAGAACAGCCGACCGTTCTGCGCCTTCCACAACCTGAACACCCACAACACCAGCGACTGTCAAGAGCCCAGAGCCATACGGGAAGGACGCTTCGGTCGACGCCCCAAGCGCAGCGACCGGGGCTATGGCCGTGGAGGAGGACGTGGAGGCGGACGCTGGGACGACCGTGGCCCGCGCCAGGAATGGCGCGACAGGCCTCGCGAGGACCGTTGGCAGGACCAACCTCGCGAGGGCGCCTGGAGGGATCAGCCTCGCGAGGATCGCCCCCAAGGCAACGCCGGTCTTCCCCCACTGCCGCCACCAAGGAGGAACAACGACCACCATCAGGATGAGTGGGCTGGGGGCTTCCAGGAGCCGCGCGCAATCGCCTGCATCTTGGGCGGCGCCCAGGCCCCAGCCTCTCAGCGCATCTTCAAACAGTTTGCTCGCGAGGTGAACGCGGTGCTTCCCAAGCTCGAGGCCACGCACACGCTCAAGTGGTCCCAATGCGCCATCACTTTCAACTCGGCAGATCAGCTCAAGTGCGCAGCCACCGCTGCCGCCCTCCCTATGCTGTGTTCCCCAGTCATGAGCAATGTGCAGGTCACCAAGACCCTCATCGACGGCGGCGCATGGCTCAACGTCCTATCCGTCGACATGTTCGACAACCTCCAAGTGCCATATGAACAGCTCCAGCCCACCAAGCCCTTCTCAGGAGTGACCGACGGTTCCACCACACCGATAGGGCAGGTCCGCCTGCCTGTCACCTTCGGGGAGCGCAAGAACTACCGCACCAAGCTCATCGACTTCAACGTCGCGCACATCCGCGTGCCGAACAATGCCATCCTCGGGTATCCAGCCCTGGCCAAGTTCATGACAGTAACCCATCACAGCTACAACGTCCTCAAGATGCTAGGAAGCGGAGGAATCATCACGGTCCCATGTGAAGAGAGGGATGCGGTGTGCTCCCTCGAGCGCGCCTTCCAAGCTGCAGGAATCGACGACCCCGACAGCAGAAGTGAAGGCCCTCCGGAGGCCATCCCAAAGAGGAAGCAGCTGCGCCGCGCAGGACCTCAGGAGGATGGCATCACAGCAGGAGTCTCATCAGGATCCGCGTCCGCCCTAGGGGCGCCTCCCTCCATCGCATAGGAAGGCGCGCCCGGCGCCCTCCTCGGGCAGGGCTCGGGGACTCTCTTCTGGAGGGCCTCAGACCTTGCCGACCTCACGAGGGAGGCGCTTGGGCACCACTTGGAAGCGTGCTTCGCGGCACATGTTCCTGATCAGGAGAGCACTGGGCAAGGAGTGCCCACCACTCAGGAGTTCATCACCAAGACCACCCAGGAACTGCAAGACGCAAGGGCCATGCGCGGCGACCACTGCTCACGAGGCGCAGCTCCCCATCCCGGCGAGGATGCTGGGCTGCATGTCTGCATCAACGTCCCGGGGCTCAACAGGGCCACATCTCAGGAGCGCTTCTGGCCATCGCGTGTGGGCTGCTGCGAGGGCCCGCCACACAGCTACGTTCGCATGCCCTTCGGCTTGGCGAGCGTGGCGTCAGCCTATCAGCGCAACCTGCAGCGTGTCCTGGCGGCTCAGGAGGCCAGGCACCACGCCGTCCTGGAGGAGATGGAGACGGTCTTCAGGGATCCTCCCGAGCCCCCAGAGCCTCCCGAGGCTCAGGGCTCCGGTGGCTCATGAGGAGTCATTTCTTCAACGCACGCCTTCAGCTGCACCAACTCTACTTCGTCCACAGAACCAGGTGATATCTTCCAAGCTCGTTCAGCTGGGAGCGCCCCTTGGGCTGCATTATTCCCAGGCCGCGTGGGTCCGTCCCTGTGGCATGTATCCCTTTTGTTCGTGTCTTTAGCTTACCTTGCTGGGGGCGCCCCTCGGGCTGCATCATCCCCAAGCCGCTCGGGCCGGACCCGGTGGCATGTATCTTCCTGCATTTATCCAAGTTGATCTACTCTCCATGCTTAACCTGCCAACTGCTATCACCTGCCCGGTCGCCGCCCACCACGGGTCTGTTCATCCTATGCAATTCGCTTGCGCGTTAAAAGGGGGGCTCCTGAGCATCGCGACTCAGGAGCTCCTACTGGCTCTCCAGCCCTCACCCCCTGGCCTTGACCACGGCATCGCGACCTGGCATACCGGCGGCGGCTGAGCTCGCTCGAGGGCCGGGACCTGAGGACGTAGAGTGCTTGCATCTAACCGCCTTGCAGGAACACACAGTCACCAAGACTCAAGACCAGGCGCAACCCGCCTTGAGGTAGGGCCTCGTGAGTCCCGCGCTGGCTCACGAGTGCCCAGATACACCTCGCAGCCCTGCCGTGCAAGCCACGTGTCAGGGCGGGGCTGTACACGCCCCGGGGGCTCCTCCCGGAGGGGGGCCCCATCCCACGCACAAGTGGAAGAACCATGCTCCGCGCTGGCTATCGACACTGCCGAGGAGCGGCTATGCCCGTGCACAAGCGGAAGCACTATGCTCCGTGCTGGTGATAAACAACTGAGGGCGGCCCCATGGTCGTACCAACCTCAGGGAGCCCAGAGCTCAGCGTCCAGCCTCACCGCAACGCCTCCCCTCGGGAGAGCCACGCGAGGGGGCTGGGCACGGGGGCTGCGCTCAAGTCGCACCCGCTCGGGTCCCGCTGCAACGCACGCCACCCAACCAGGTCTCCCGGACCTGGGCTTCACGCACCCCTCCCAAGGCCCCGGCGAGGGAAAGTATGGAAATTGTTTGCACGTGAAGGGGGACTCCTGAGCATCGCGACTCAGGAGCCTAAGTGGTCACGTAGCCCCTCACTCGTTGGTCTGTCCTGGTCTCCGGTCGGCCCAATGGCGGTTGAGGTATGCGCGGGGCCGGGCTCTGCCGACGTAGAACAGTAATCTATCCTCGCGAACTCTCCCTATAGGCTGTTTGCGCGTCGACTCCTGAGCATCGCGACTCAGGAGCCTAACTAGTCACGTAGCCCCTCACTCCTTGGTTCGTCCTGGTCTCCGGTCGGCCCAATGGTGGTTGAGGTATGCGCGGGGCCGGGCTCTGCCGACGCAGAACGCAAAGCAAATAGGAAGGAAATCGCAAAATCTCGAAGCAAATATTACAAGCATATTGTCCTCACAATACCAAATGAAAAGGCTAAACACCTCCATGAGGCCCGATACATGTTGCAGGAACGAAATGGGAGAAACAGCTGCAGGTCACCCCTGGACATCGCCACCACCTGCGGAAGGAGCTCCCCTGTGGACGACGATGTTCTCACCTTCACCACCAGCAGCAGGATCGGCAGCGTCGCCGGACAGAGGAGCAGAGACAAAGCCGCGGAACTTCTTAGCAAGGCCTCCACTTGACCTTGTATAGCTGCGGCGGCGGCTTCGCAGCGATCTTCAGCCACAGGGTCCAGCAGCTCGTCAAGACGGGCGTTGGGGTCGCGAAGGTGCAGATGGCTAAAAACGCGAGTCAGTGCAGCTGAAGACAGGACGCAAGCTTCCGCCTCCGCCATGGGACCAAGGTCGTCAACGACTTCCTCCAGCGCCTTCACCAAGAGAGGAAGCAGCTGGGCGGGGCCGTCCTCGTCAGTGACCAGCGACTTCTCCAAGCCGTGCTCATACAGCGTCTTCAGCGCCTGGTGAGATCTCTTCTCGAGATCGGCGAAGGCCACGCGGTCTTCGGCCAGGACTCGCGCCTTGGCATCGAGATCGGCCTCCCTCGCCGTCGCCTTCCGCTCCAGCTCTTCCAACCGGTTGCGCTCGGCGGCCTGCGTCCTCCCCAACTCCGCCAGCTCAGCATCACGGTTTTTGATGGCGTCCTCCCGGGCCTTCATCTCCTCCTCCTTCGCTTGGCAGCAGCATGCTTCTTCGGCGTGCTGGTCGTGCAGGCTCTGCAGCTCGTCCTCCAGCACCTGGCAGCGATCACGGGCGGCCTTGGCATCTTTCAGCGCCGCCTCGCGATCGGCCGCGGCGTTGGCGGCACTCTGCTTCTCCTTCTCAGAAGCCGCAGCGGCCTGGCCTAGCGCCGCCCGAACAGCCAAGTCAGAGTGGAGCCAGCCTGAGGCCAGCTCCAGGCGCCCGGCCACAAGGCATGGGTCCCCTCTCAGGAGGCCCGCCAGCAGCTGGGTCATCTCTGAAAGAGCGCATTCCAGAACAGCAGCAGGAGCAGAAGAACCTGGGAGTGGAGGCGCAGCAGTGGGAGGAGCGACTTCGTCACTAGGGCCTGGGAGATCACGGGTTCCGGAGCAGCTGGGACCTCATCAGCCGCGCCAAGTACCGGCACCTCCGGAGCCAGCAGGGCCATGGGGGCTGATTCCACGCGGCGATGCTCCTCTTGGCCTCGCGAGGACGATCGGGCTGGAGAGATACTGGCGCTGCTGCCTCCTTTCTCCGCGGAGGGAGGCACGGCCGCCGTATCCTCTTTCCTCTTCTTCGCCGAAGACGTCGGCCTGATCAACCAAGGGCAAGCATAAGGAAATGACAAGAACAAGCGGGGACAAGACGAAGCTCAAGGCACTTACCGATCCACCGCGATGTATTCCACCTTCCGCTTGGGGAGCTTGAAGCCCGAAAGTTGCGGAGCCCGGGAAATTGGCGCACGGATCCCGGGGGCAGAAGACGGTGCAGCAGGAGGGATGGAGGTAGCCTCATACGGCGTCAAGATGGGGGCAGCATCCCGAGGGACCAGCGATGACCTGCTCCTTGTCGGGATGAGGGGCTGCTCCCTCTCCCCTTGGTGAGCATCGGCCTCGGCATTGTCAGGAAGGGCGCGGAGGATCTCGGCCTTGTTCAGAGGGGAAGTCTCCCCCACCTCTTCCAGAGTCCTCTCCGAGTCCACCTCCTCTTCCCCTTCCCCATGGGACTCGCCAGAAGACACCTCCACCGGTTTCTGTGTCGCAGGGGCTCCTGGGAGCGCCGGCGGCACCAGCCCACGCGTGTCAAAGGTCGGCCTGGAGGCGACGAATTCCTCCCGGTCCCTGCGTTGGAACAAGGGAATGAAGGCGCTACGCGGGTACTCCTGGTTGTCTCCGACTATGAGGCGCAGGACAACGTCCAATTCATCGCCAGGCAGGTCCCCCGGCTTCAGGCGGGTCTTGTTTCCCTCTTCTTCAAGCTCCCACAGGGGGCGCGCCCCCGCCTGGGGTGGGGCAACCCGCAGCGTCAAGAGCTCCCTCAGGAGCATCACCCCCGTTACCTTGGCCGCCCTCACATTGCCCGGCTTCAGGTCGGTCACCATCTGCCCCAACACTAGCGACGCCCGCTCACCGGCAAGCTCCGCCTTGGGCCATTACCCGTTGGAGGAGGGTGCCACCGTTGGCAACGCCAGACGCGGATCGGCGCGCTTGGCATCCATCATGACCCATTTGGATCGGATATTGTCGGCCCTCTTCCCGGTGCTCGAGATCAAGTTGGCCTTGCCGGCTGCGACAAAGTTAGCGCATCCGGAGATGTGACCCTCGCTGACACGAAGGAAGAAGAAATGGCGCAGTAACGCCACGGACGGCATCACGCCTAGGTATGCCTCACAGTAGTAGGCGTACATGGACAGGAGGAGGACAGAGTTGGGATGGAGATGCAACGCCTGTAGACTGTAGTGGTCGAGGACTTCATAAAAGAAATCAGAGAAAGGAGGGACCAACCCAACGGCGACGCTGCTCGAGAAGAAAGGGAAGAAGGTGCTCCCCTCAGGCTCCGGCTCGCCGGAGGCAAGCCGGAGTTCCATCTTCCCCCACTCATTGCTCTCCCTCGCCGTCAATAGTCGTACGGAGGCGAGGCTCTTCTCCGTGATGGTGGGCGCTTCAAGAGCGGGCTCGTACCAAGCCGGTGTCGAGGAGGTCCTGACCTTGCGTGGCGCCATGGGTCGTAGATGTAGAGCAAGATTGGAGCAGAGCTAGAAGTAGCGGCGGCGAGGAGCGAGAAAGGGGATCTGGGGCGAGGCGATGAAGAAGCAATGAAGGCAAGAACTGCCCGCGCCAGCCTTTTGTCAGGTCAAGCAGTTGCCAAGGCAGCATGGGGAAGCGGAGACGCCCACGTCCAATCAACCGCCACGCGTTAACCGAGGCCGCAGGATTTTGGGGCCCGCGGTGCTCCGAACTTCACCCTTGGCTTCGCCGTGAAGCCAAGCCCGAGCGCACCTTGGGCCCAGGGGCTACTGTCGGCGTTCTGGGAACGGGGGTCCCCAGACTTGCCTGCCCGCGGCCCACGACGTGGCTAAGCTAGCAGGTCGTACGGACCATCTTCATCAACAAGGCATCCGAGACCCTCGCGAGGGTCCAAGCCTCGCGAGGCGAACAACGCAAGACCTCCTCGGGAGTGGCCTATCCAGGCAGGCTCACAAGGAGCGGAGATATCAAGGCGGGGCAAAACCTCACGAGGCTCTCGTGACGTGAGCCATGACGATTGCGCCAGGCGGGCGCCAGCGAGCGCAACGTCCTTGTTTCCTCTTTGGTGCTAAGGAGGCCGGCGCAGGCCAGGAGTACCGAGGCATCAGGCAAAGGTTGCTATATTGGTGTAACGAGACCAAGACCAGGAGGACGGCAAGGCGGAGGTCATCGTGGAGCCCAAGACGGCGTCACTGCCAGAGCTTTATGCAGGCGAAGACCACTTTTGTCAGGATAGCTTGTACTAGCTGTCCCCCTTCAAATTTGCCCGCCGTTGTTGGCTCCCTTCCCGCTCGATATTTGGGAAGAGGACCAGGGCCTATATAAGTAGAGCTAGCCACCATAGTAGAGGCATCTCATCTTAGCTTGATCCAACCCGATCGAGAGCCTACCCTAGCCACAAGAACACCTCAACCTCAGGAGGCTGTTCTTCCCTTGTACTGTTCTTCATCAGCCCGAGAGGCAATCCACCACCACCACACTGGAGTAGGGTATTACACCACAACGGTGGCTGTATAAACCTCGCGTCTTTCTGTGTTGCGAGTTCGTCAAGTTCGTCCGCGAGATCTTAGCTTGCTAGGGCGTAGATCGGTAGGGGGGAAAGACTTCGCGCGCACCCCAGTGTTTGAACCTTAAGGGTTTGCCGGAACCCCACATCCGACACTCGCGATACATCAAGATCATACCACCTCAAGAACACGAGAGAGAGAGAGAGAGATCAAACACATAGCTACTGGTACATACTCTCAGCCCCGAGGGTGAACTACTCCCTCCTCGTCATGGAGAGCGCCGGGATGATGAAGATGGCCACCGGTGAGGGATCCCCCCTCCCGCAGGGTGCCAAAACAGGGTCCCGATAGGTTTTTGGTGGCTACAGAGGCTTGCGGTGGCGGAACTCCCGATCTATTCTGTTCCTCGATGTTTTAGGGTATATGGATATATATAGGCGAAAGAAGTCGGTAAGGGGAGCCACGAGGGGCCCACGAGGGTGGGGGGCGCGCCCGGGGGGGGGGGGGCAGGCGCGCCTCCCTGCCTCGTGGCCACCTCGAAGCTTCCTTGACTTCAACCCCAAGTCTCCTGGATCACGTTCGTTCCAAAAATCACGCTCCCGAAGGTTTCATTCCGTTCGGACTCCGTTTGATATTCCTTTTGTGCGAAACACTGAAACAAGGGAAAAAACAGAAACTGACACTGGCTTTGGGTTAATAGGTTAGTCCCAAAAATAATATAAAAGTGTTTAATAAAGCCCATAAACATCCAAAACAGATAATATAATAGCATGAATACTTCATAAATTATAGATGCGTTGGAGACGTATCACCAGTCGTGTCGTCGAATTCAAAATTTTCTGCCACCCAAATCCTGACGTCTTTGTGGAAGTTTCTAGAAATGACTCCTGTAACCCAATATAAACCAAGTGGGCATGCAGATGGGACTCATACTGATCAAACTACATCCAATGAGCCATACGTTGGTCACACTCGCACATCAAACATGGGGTGAACAGGTAGGATTCGGTGCCCTTTGCCTTCTCTGATCTTCTTGTCAAGAACCAAAGTATGGTGGTCTGATGGAGAGTAAATTCTCCTCTACCTGACTATCTCTCAATAACTCCTGTTTTATTTCTGTTGGACAATCCTTACTCGTGGAAATGCGGATATTAAAATTGTTGGGAATCGATGCATGGAAAAACAAAACAAAAATCTATGCACAGGCAATGATCTATCCATGGAGATGCATAGCAATGAGAGGAAAATATGTCTACGTACCCTCGTAGACCGTAAGAGGAAGTGTTTGACAACGTGGTTGATGTAGTCGAACTTCTTCGCGCTCCAACCGATCAAGTACCGAACGCACGACACCTCCGCGTTCTGCACACGTTCAACTCGGGGACGTCCTCCGCCTTCTTGATCCAGCAAGATGGCGAGGTAGTAGATGAGTTATGATAGCACAAAGGCGTGGTGACGGTGATGGTGATGTGATCTCCGCAGGGCTTCGCCTAAGCACTACGAAAATATGACCGAGGGAGTAAAGGATGGACGGGGGCGCCGCACACGGCTGAGACAATGGTGTGTTCTTGTGTGGTGCCCCCTCCCCACATATATATAGGTGTAGAGGGAGGAGAGGCAGACCCTAGGTGCCCCAAGTGGCCGGCGGCTGCCTAGGGCGCCTGCCCTGGCCGAATCTCCCCTTTCCATATTTGTGTATGGGGGAGGGAAGGGGGGTTGGCTGCCTTTGGGGCGCCTTCCCTTCCTTCCCTCCCTCTTTGGTACATGGGAAAGGAGTGGAAGGGGCGCAACAGCCCCTTGTGGGCTGGTGTGCTTCCCCCCTTTGGCCCATAAGGCCCATACACTTGCCGGGGGTGTCCGGAACCCCTTCGATGCCCCGATGACTACCTGGTGCACTCCGAAACTCTTTCGGTGTCTGAATACCATCGTCCTATATATCAATCTTTACCTCTCGACTATTTCGAGACTCCTCATCATGTCCACGACCTCATCCGGGACTCCGAACAACATTCAGTCACCAAATCATATAACTCATATAACACTATATCGTCAACAAGCGTTAAGCGTGCGGACCCTACGGGTTCGAGAGCTATGTAGACATGACCGAGACACTCTCCGGTCAATAACCACTAGCGGAACCTGGATGCCCATATTGTCTCCTACATATTCTATGAAGGTCTTTATCGGTCGAACCGTTATGACAACATACGTAATTCCCTTTGTCTATCGGTATGTTACTTGCCCGAGATTCGATCGACGGTATCTTCATACCTAGTTCAATCTCGTTACCGGCAAGTCTCTTTACTTGTTCTGTAATACATCACCTCGTGACTAACTCCTTGGTCATTTGCTTGCAAGCTTATGATGTGTATTACCGAGAGGGCCCAGAGATACCTCTCCGAAACTCGGAGTGAAAAATCCTAATCTTGATCTTTGTCGACTCAACAAACACCTCCGGAGATACCTGTAGAGCATCTTTTTGATCACCCAGTTACGTAGTGAAGTTTGATAGCACACAAGGTATTCCTTCGGTATTCAGGAGTTGCATAATCTCATAGTCGAAGGAATATGTATTTGACATGAAGAAAGCAATAGCAATAAACTGAACGATCATTATGCTAAGCTAACGGGTGGGTCTTGTCCATCACATCATTCTCCTAATGATGTGATCCCATTATCAAATGAAAACACATGTCTATGGTTAGGAAACGTTAACCATCTTTGATCAACGAGCTAGTCTAGTAGAGGCTTATTAGGGACACGGTATTTGTTTATGTATTCACACATGTATTTAAGTTTTCGATCAATACAATTCTAGCATGAACAATAAACCTTTATCATGAATAAGGAAATATAAAATAACAACTTTATTATTGCCTCTAGGGCATATTTCCTTCATTCTACCACTTGCACTAGAGTCAATAATCTAGTTCATATCACCATGTGATTAGCACCCATAGTTCACATCGCCATGTGACCAACACCCAAAGAGTTTACTAGATTCAATAATCTAGTTCACATCACCATGTGATTAATACCCAAAGAGTACTAAGGTGTGATCATGTTTTGCATGTAAGAGAGGTTTAGTCAACAGGTCTGCTACATTCAGATCCGTATGCATTTTGCAAATTTCTATGTCTACAATGCTCTGCATGGAGCTACTCTAGCTAATTGCTCTCACTTTCAATATGTATCCAGAATGAGACTAAAAGTCATCTGAATCGGTGTCAAAGCTTGCATCGATGTAACCCTTTACGACGAACTCTTTATCACCTCCATAAGCGAGAAACATTTCCTTAGTCTTCTAAGGACAATTTTGACCGCTGTCCAGTGATCCACTCTTGGATCACTATCGTACCCCCTTGCCAAACTCATTGGCAAGGCACACAAAATGTCTGGTACACAACATGGCATACTTTATAGAACCTATGGCTGAGGCATAGGGAATGACTTCCATTCTATCTCTATCTTCTGTCATGGTCGGGTTTTGAGTTTTACTCAACTTCACACCTTACAATACAGGCAAAAACTCCTTCTTTGACTGATCCATTTTGAACTCCTTCAAAATCTTTGTCAAGGTATGTGCTTTGTGAAAGTCCTATCAAGCGTCTCGATCTATCCCTATAGATCTTGATGCCCAATATATAAGCAGCTTCACCGAGGTCTTTCATTGAAAAATTCTTATTCAAATATCCTTTTATGCTATCCAGAAATTCTATATCATTTCCAATCAACAATATGTCATCCACATATAATATCAGAAATGCTACAGAGCTCCCACTCACTTTCTTGAATACAGGCTTCACCGAAAGTCTGTATAAAACCATATGCTTTGATCACCTCATCAAAGCATATATTCCAACCCCGAGATGCTTGAACTAGTCCATAGATGGATCACTGGAGCTTGCACACTTTGTTAGCACCTTTAGGATCAACAAAACCTTCTGGTTGCATCATATACAACTCTTCTTTAAGAAATCCATTAAGGAATGCAGTTTTGACATCCATTTGCCAGACTTAATAATCATAAAATGCGGCAATTGCTAACATGATTCGGACAGACTTAAGCATCGCTACGGGTGAGAAAATATCATCGTAGGCAACACCTTGAACTTGTCGAAAACCTTTTGCGACAAGTCGAGCTTTGTAAATGGTGACATTACCATCATCGTGTGTCTTCTACTTGAAGATCCATTTATTCTCAATAGCTTGCCAATCATCAGGCAAGTCCACCAAAGTCCACACTTTGTTCTCATACATGGATCCTATCTCAGATTTCATGGCTTCAAGCCATCTGTCGGAATATGGGCTCACCATAGCTTCTTCATAGTTCGTAGGTTCGCCTTGGTCTAATAACATGACTTCCAGAACAGGATTACCATATGATAACCCACAAGTATAGGGGATCGCAACAGTTTTCGAGGGTAGAGTATTCAACCCAAATTTATAGATTCGACACAAGGGGAGCCAAAGAATATTTGAAGGTATTAGCAGCTGAGTTGTCAATTCAACCACACCTGGAGATTAATTATCTGCAGCAACGTGATCAGTAGCAAAGTAGTTTGATAGTTTTGATAATAGTAACAGTAGAAATGGTAACGGTAACAGTGATAGCAATAATTCTGTAGCAAGTGCAACAGTAACAATAGCAGTAGTAACTTAGCAAGAACAATATAAGATAAATTTGTACGCATTGGATCGGTGACTTGTTGGATGATATTCATCATGAGACAGTTGTAACCTAGGGCAATACGGCACTAGCTCCAGTTCGTCAACATAATGTAGGCATGTATTCCATAAATAGTCATACATGCTTATGGAAAGAACTTGCATGACATCTTTTGTCCTACCATCCCGTGGCAGCGGGGTCCATATTGGGAACTCAGGGATATTAAGGCCTCCATTTAATAGAGAACCGGAACAAAGCATTGACACATAGTGAATACATGAACTCCTCAAACTACGGTCATCACTGGGAGTGGTCCCGACTATTGTCACTCCGGGGTTGCCGGATCATAACACGTAGTAGGTGACTATAACTTGCAAGATCGTATCTAAAACATGGATATAATGATGATAACAGAAACGGTCCAGATCTGAGTTCATGGCACCCAGGCCCAAAGTGACAAGCATTAAGCATAGCAAAGTCATAGCAACATCAATCTTAGAACATAGTGGATACTAGGGATCAAGCCCTAACAAAACTAACTCGATTACATGATGAATCTCATCCAACTCCTCACCGACCAGCGAGCCTATGAAGGAATTACTCACTCCCGGTGGGAAGCATCATGGAATTGACGATGGAGAAGGGCTGGTGATGATGAAGAATGACGACCCCCCTCTCCGGAGCCCCAAACGGACTCCAGATCTGGCCTCCCGATGAAGAACGGGAGGTGACGGCGGCTCCGTCTCGTGGATCGTGATAATTCTTTCTCCCTGATTTTTTCTGGAAAAATAGGATTTTATAGCGTAGGTTTCAGGGTCTGCGGGGCCACCAGGTGGGGACAACCCACCTGGGCGCGCCAGGAGGGGGCGTGCCCTGGTGGGTTATGCCCACCCAGGTGCCCCCCTGGTGGGTCTTGGCTCTAGAAATTCTTGTTTATTATATAAAAATTCCTCACAAAGTTTCGTTCCATTCCGAGAACTTTTATTTCTGCACAAAAACAACACCATGGTAGTTCTGCTGAAAACAGCGTCAGTCCATCGTTAGTTCATTCAAATCATGAAAATTAAGTCCAAAACAAGAGGAAAAGCGTTAGTAAAACTAGATACGTTGGAGACATATCACCTTACCTCTCTGGTTTGGATCGTGTCTGGTTGACCTATGAGGTTCAGTAGCAACCTGATCTGAAGTTTCATGTTCATTATCATTTGCTTCCTCTCAAGTTGGTGTGGGGAGATCACGGGAACGGATTTCTCTGATGTGCTACTTTCCAATTCGAGAGAAGGTACAATTACCTCATCAAGTTCTACTTTCCTCCCACTCACTTCTTTCGAGAGAAACTCCTTCTCTAGAAAGTTCCATTCTTGGCAACAAAGATTTTGCCTTCGGATCTGTGGTAGATGGTGTACCCAATTGTTTCCTTAGGGTATCCTATGAAGACGCACTTTTCCCATTTGGGTTCAAGCTTATCAGGCTGAAGCCATTTGACATAAGTGTCGCAACCCCAAATTTTAAGAAACGACAGCTTAGGTTTCTCGCCAAACCATAGTTCATACGGTGTCATCTCAACGGATTTAGACGGTGCCCTATTTAATGTGAATACACCTGTCTCTAATGCATAACCCCAAAATGATAGTGGTTAATCGGTAAGAGACATCATAGAACGCACCATATCCAATAAAGTATGGTTACAATGTTCGGACACACCATTACGTTGTGGTATTCCAGGTGGCGGGAGTTGTGAAACTATTCCACATTGTTTTAAATGAAGGCCAAACTCGTAACTCAAATATTCGCCTCTGCGATCAGATCGTAGATTTTTTTCTTGTTACGATGATTCTCCACTTCACTATGAAATTCTTTGAACTTTTCGAATGTTTCAGACTTGTGTTTCATCAAGTAGCTATACCCATATCTGCTCAAATCATCTGTGAAGGTTAGAAAATAGCGATACCCGCCGCGAGCCTCAACACTCATAGGACCACATACATCGGTATGTATTATTTCCAATAAGTCATTAGCTCGCTCCATTGTTCCGGAGAATGGAGTTTTAGTCATCTTGCCCATGAGGCATGGTTCGCAAGTATCAAATGATTCATAATCAAGTGATTCCAAAAGTCCATCCCTATGGAGTTTCTTCATGCGCTTGACACCAATATGACTTAAACAGCAGTGCCATCGTTATCAACCTTGCATCTTTTGGCATCAATATTATGAATATGTGTATCACTACGATCGAGATTCAATAAACCATTTACATTGGGTGTATGACCATAGAATGTTTTATTCATGTAAACAGAACAACAATTATTCTCTGACCTAAATGAATAACCGTATTGCAATAAACATGATCCAATCATATTTATGCTCAACACAAACACCAAATAGCATTTATTTAGGTTCAACACCAATCCCGAAGGTAGAGGGAGTGTGAGATGGTGATCTTATCAACCTTGAAATCACTTCCAACACACATCGTCACGTCGCCCTTAACTAGTCTCTGCTCATTCTGCAACTCCTGTTTTCAGTTACTAATCTTAGCAACTGAACCGGTATGAAATACCCAGGGGCTACTACGAACACTAGTAAGGTACACATCAATAATCTGTATACCAATATACCTTTGTTGACTTTGCCATCCTTCTTATCCGCCAAATGTTTGGGGCAGTTCCGCTTCGAGTGACCATTTCCTTTGTAGAAGCACTTAGTTTCAGGCTTGGGTCTAGCCTTGGGCTTCTTCACGGGAGTGGAAACTTGCTTGCCATTCTTCTTGAAGTTCCCTTTCTTTCCCTTTGCCCTTTTTCTTGAAACTAGTGGTCTTGTTAACCATCAACACTTGATGCTCTTTCTTGATTTCTACCTTCGCCGATTTCAGCATCACGAAGAGCTCAGGAATCATTTTCGTCATCCCTTGCATATTATAGTTCATCATGAAGTTCTAGTAGCTTGGTGATAGTGACTAGAGAACTCTGTCAATCACTATCTTGTCAATCACATTCTGAGCACATGCTCATTGGGTGAGCTATTTTCCTCCATCTTCTAGGCAAAGTACTTGTCAGAGGTCTCATACCTCTTGACACGGGCATGAGCTTGAAATACCAGTTTCAGCTCTTGGAACATCTCATATGTTCCATGGCGTTCAAATCATCTTGGAGCCCCAATTCTAAGCCGTAAAGCATGGTGCACTAAACTATCAAGTAGTCATCATATTGAGCTTGCGAAACGTTCATAACATCTTCATCGGCTCCTGCAACAGGTTTGTCACCTAGCGGTGCATCAAGGACATAATTCTTCTGTGCAGCAAGGAGGATAATCCTCAGATCACGGACCCAGTCCGCATTATTGCTACCATCATCTTTCAACTTAGTTTTCTCTAGGAACATATCAAAAATAAGGGAGCTATATCGCGAGCTATTGATATACAACATAGATATGCAAAACTATTAAGACTAAGTTCATGATAAATTAAGTTCAATTAATGAAATTACTAATGAACTCCCACTTAAATAAACATCCCTCAAGTTATCTAAGTGATACATGATCCAAATCAACTAACCCATGTCCGATCATCACGTGAGATGGGGTAGTCATCAATGGTGAACATCTCCATGTTGAACATATCTACTATATGACTCACGTTCGACCTTTCGGTCTCCAATGTTCTGAGACCATGTCTGTACATGCTAGGCTCATCAAGTTTAACCCAAGTATTCTGCATGGCAAAATTGTCTTATACCCGTTGTATGTGAACGTAGAGTCTATCACACCCGATCATCACGTGGTGTCTCTAAACGACGCACTTTCGCAATGGTGCATACTCGGGGAGAACACTTATATCTTGAAATTTAGGAAGGGATCATCTTATAATGCTACCGTCGTTCTAAGCAAAATAAGATGCATAAAAGATAAACATCACATGCAATCAAAATATGTGACATGATATGGCCATCATCATCTTGTGCTTTTGATCTCCATCTCCAAAGCATCGTCATGACCTCCATCGTCACCGGCTCGACACCTTGATCTCCATCGTAGCGTCATGGTCGTCTCGCCAACTATTGCTTCTACAACTATTGCTAACGCATAGCGATAAAGTAAAGCAATTACATGGTGTTTGCATTTCATACAATAAAGACACAACCATAAGGCTCCTGCCGGTTGCCGATAATTTACAAAACATGATCATCTCATATGATAACGTTTATCACATCATGTCTTGACCATATCACATCACAACATGCCCTGCAAAAACAAGTTAGACGTCCTCTACTTTGTTTTTGCAAGTTTTACGTGGCTGCTATGGGCTTCTAGCAAGAACCGTTCTTACCTACGCAAAAACCACAATGGTGTTTCATCAAGTTTGCTGTTTAAACCTTCTTCAAGGACCGGCTGTAGTCAAATTCAATTCAACTAAAGTAGGAGACACAAACACCCTCAAGCCACCTTTATGCAAAACTAGTTGCATGTGAGTCGGTGGAACCGGTCTCATGTGCGTGGACATGTAAGGTTGGTCTGGGCCGCTTCATCCCACAATACCGCCGAATCAAAATAAGATGTTGGTGGTAAATAGTATGACTATCACCTCCCCCAACTCTTTGTGTTCTACTCGTGCATATCATCTACCCATAGACCTGGCTCGGATGCCACTAATGAGAATCGATGCATGGAAAAAGAAAAAAAATCTACACACATGCAATGATCTATCCATGGAGATGCATAGCAACGAGGGGGAGAGTATGTCTACGTACCCTCGTAGACCGTAAGCGGAAGCGTTCGACAATGCGGATGATGTAGTCGAACTTCTTCGCGCTCCAACCGATCAAGTACCGAACGCACGACACCTCCAAGTTTTGCACACCTTCAGCTCGCGAATGTCCTCCGCCTTCTTGATCCAGCAAGACGGTGAGGTAGTAGATGAGTTCCGACAGCACAACGGCGTGGTGACGGTGATGGTGATGTGATCTCCGCACGGCTTCGCCTAAGCACTACGAAAATATAACCGAGGGAGTAAACAATGGACGGGGGCGCCGCACACGGCTGAGACAATGTTGTGTTCTTGTGTGGCGCCGCCTCCCCACATATATATAGGTGGAGGGGGAGGGGAGGCAGACCCTAGGGCGCCCCAAGTGGCTGGTGGCTGCCCTAGGGTGCCTGCCCTGGCCGAATCTCCCCTTTCCATATTTGTGTATGGGGGGAGGGAAGGGGGGTTGGCTGCCTTTGGGGCGCCTTCCCTTCCTTCCCTCCTACTTTCGTACATGGGAAAGGGGTGTAAGGGGCGCACCAGCCCCTTGTGGGCTGGTGTGCTTCTCTCCCTTTGGCCCATAAGGCCCATACACTTGTCGGGGGGTGTCTCGAACCCCTTACGGTGCCCCGATGACTACCTGGTGCACTCTGAAACTCTTCCGGTGTCCGAATACCTTCGTCCTATATATCCTCTCGACCATTTTGAGACTCCCCGTCATGTCCGTGATCTCAATCGGGACTCCGAACAACATTCGGTCACCAAATCATATAACTAATATAACACTATATCGTCAACGAGCGTTAAGCGTGCGGACCCTACGGGTTCGAGAACTATGTAGACATGACTGAGACACCTCTCCGGTCAATAACCAATAGCGGAACCTGGATGCCCATATTGGCTCCTGCATATTCTATGAAGATCTGTATCGGTCGAACCGTTATGACAACATACGTAATTCCCTTTATCTATAGGTATGTTACTTGCCTGAGATTCGATCGTCGGTATCTTCATACCTAGTTCAATCTCGTTACCGGCAAGTCTCTTTACACGTTCCGTAATACATCACCTCGTGACTAACTCCTTAGTCATTTGCTTGCAAGCTTATGATGTGTATTACCGAGAGGGCCCAGAGATACCTCTCCGAAACTTGGAGTGACAAATCCTAATCATGATCTATGCCAACTCAACAAACACCTTCGGAGATACCTGTAGAGCATCTTTATGATCACCCAGTTACATTGTGGCGTTTGATAGCACACAAGGCATACGTGTTTATGGAAAGAACTCGCATGACATCTTTTGTCCTACCCTCCCGTGGTAGCGGGGTCCTATTGGAAACTAAGAGATATTAAGGCCTCCTTTTAATAAAGAACCGGAACAAAGCATTAACACACGATGAATACATGAGCTCCTCAAACTATGGTCATCACCGGGAAGTATCCCGACTATTGTCACTCCAGGGTTGCCGGATCATAACACGTAGTAGGTGACTATAACTTTCAAGATCGGATCTAGAACATAAATATAATGCTGATAACATAAACGGTTCAGATCTGAAATCATGGCACCCGGGCCCAAAGTGACAAGCATTAAGCATGGCAAATTCATAGCAACATCAATCTCAGAACATAATGGATACTAAGGATCAAGCCCTAACAAAACTAACTCGATTACATGATGAATCTCATCCAACTCCTCAGCGACCAGCGAGCCTATGAAGGAATTACTCACTACCGGTGGGGAGCATCATGGAATTGGCGATGGAGAAGGGTTGGTGATGACGAAGATCGAAGATCCCCCTCTCCGGAGGCCCAAACAGACTCCAGATCTGGCTTCTCGTTGAAGAACAGGAGGTGGTGGCGGCTCCGTCTCGTGAAACCCGATAATTCTTTCTCCTTGATTTTTTCTGGAAATATAGGATTTTATAGCGTCGGTTTCAGGGTCTATGGGGCCACCAGGTGTGGACAACTCACCTGGGCGCACTTGGAGGGGGTGGCTCACCCTGGTGGGTTGTGCCCACCTAGGTGCCCCCTCCGGTGGTTCTTGGCTCCAGAAATTATCTTTATTGGTATAAAAATTCCTCGCAAAGTTTCGTTCCAGTCCGAGAACTTTTTTATTTCTGCACAAAAACAACACCATGGTAGTTCTGCTGAAAACAGCGTCAGTCCGGGTTAGTTTCATTCAAATCATGCAAATTAGAGTCCAAAACAAGAGAAAAAGTGTTAGGAAAAGTAGATATGACAGAGACGTATCAACTCCCCCAAGCTTAAACATTTGCTTGTCCTCAAGCAATTCAATTGATAAACTGAAAGTGAAAAAGAAAACTTTTACGAACTCTTTTGCTCTTGTTTTCATAAACAAGCTTAAACAACACCTAGGTTTTCAGCTAATATTATAACTAACCATGCCGACAATAACTCTTAGAAATTATATTAACTCAATCAATGACATAATCAGCTAGCGAGCAATAATAAGATATCTCATGCAACAACACGTTGTCAAAACAACCATGATATAATATGACAATAGTGGTATCTCGCTAGCCCTTTTTGAGACCACAAAACATAAATGCAGAGCACCTCCAAAGTTCAAGCATCGACTAAACATTGTAATTTATGGTAGAAAAGATCAGTCATGATGCACCCAATATTAGCTGCACACAATGCATAAGCATGACAACAGTGGTCTCAGGTTCTGGCGCTTATTTTAGAAGGTGATGACACAACATGAAAGTAAATAGACAGCCCCTTCGCAGAGGAAGCAGTGATTTGCAACGGTGCCAGAGCTCAAGTTTTAAAACAAAGGTAAATGAAATTTTTGAGAAATGCACCCTTCTTGTTTAGTTTGCGACCATCAGTTATCAATATCTTCCATGCTAAACACATTAGCGGCGGTCCCCAAGCGATAAAGTAAAGGTTATTACTCCGTAGGAGTTTTTGTTTGATTATTTGTAAGCTCTATTATTTTTGTAGTTTAGGACTGGGAATCCCTATTACCGCCCTCTTCTCGTCCAATGGCGAGTGAATAAACACTCGTCCTGAGAATAATCCGCTTAGCATGGAAGATACTGACTACCTCCTGTCGCTCTATGAACAATCCAGGGACACAAAAAAGGATATTTATTTGAAGTTTTTAGAGGTGGCACGTGCAAATTTACTTAGGACGGCAGGGTAATACCGCATATAGGTAGGTATGGTGGACTCATCTGGAATAACTTGGGTTTCAGGTTTTGGATGTACAAGCAGAATTCCCACTTAGTACAGGCGAAGGCTAGCAAATAGGTTGAGAAGCGGCCAGCTAGAGAGCAGCAACGGCCATGAACAAGCATTATGCATAAGTAACATTGGATACTAGCATGAGTAGGATGTGAACACCATGAATATAAATAATAGAGGCTATGTTGGTTTTGATTCAACTACATGCATGAACATGTGCCAAGTCAAGCCACTCGAACATTCAGAGGAGGATACCATATCATCATACTACATCACAATCATTTTAACGCAATGTTGGCATCCAAGATAAATCGTTATCCACTCCTAGCTACTTATGCATGGCATGAGAAACTATAATCTCTAATTGTCATTGCAAACATGTTTAATCATAATGGGCTGAATCATGGATACTAGGTTAAACATATTTACAAAAACAGAACAAGTCGAGTTCATACCCGTTTCTCTCTGCCACGACCACTTCATCAAATATCGTCATTATTGCCTTTCACTTGCACGACCAAATGATATGAAAATAATAATAGTGCAAGAGTTCCGTTGACTAAGCTGGAATCTGCAAACATTTTATTCAACAGGAGAAGACAAAGTAATATGGGCTCTTTGTTAGATCAACAATAATGAAAATGAGAGCCACTCAACATTTTCATCGCGGTCCTCTCCTCGGTATGACTCAATAAAAAGGAAAAGAATTCAGAGAAACACACTGAAATATTTTTGGAGTTTTTGGTTTTTATTAAACAAGCAAAATAAAAACAAAAACGAGAAAAACTATTTACACGGGAAGCTCCCAACAAGTAAAAGAAGAACAAGGAAATCTTTTTGGATTTTCTTTTTAGTACTACAACAATTTAAGCTAGAAAGAAAAACCAAAAAGAAACAGGAAATATATTTTGGATTTTCTCAAAGTTTTTCAAACACACAAGAAACACAAAAAGAAAGCGAGAAAATAAATTTAGCATGGATAATACAATGAAAGAGTGTGGACACCGGCAACTGGAATGAAATGTGTGAACATGAATGTAATGTCGGTGGAAATATGTACGCCCCCAAGCTTAGGCTTTTGGCCTAACTTGGTAATCACCACTCAAAGAAACCATGGGTCCCTATGTTGAAATGCTGAGGAGCGGGCACCTGAGGATCCCACTGCTGAGGCTCCGCCTGTGCTGCAGCTAGGTTGTTCCGGTAGGCGACGATGTCCTCAGGCATAATCCTATATCCACCCCTAGCAATAGGATCAAACAAAGGAGGTGCAGACAATGGAATAATATCACGAGTGTTCACACTGAAAACCAGGTTATAAGGAAAAGGAATGTTAGTGTAATCACCAGCAATAAACTGGTGGTGTTCCATGGCCGAGTGATCTAGGTAAACCTTGGGCAAAGGATAATCATGCTAGCGTATCTGAACGTTAAGGGTCACCATGCGAGTAGCTTTAATACCACCATGTATTTTACCTTGGAAATGTTAATGTGGAGGCGACGTGCCACAATAGCTCCCAAGCTATAAGTGTTGTCGCCGTAAAGTGCTCGACGTAAAACAGCAAAATCTGGGGCATTGAGTGCACCTACCTTCTCTCTAGCACGCAAACACTTCGCAATGAATAAAGCAAAATAATGCACAGCAGGAAAGTGTATGCTAGTGGCGGTGACGCTCGACACCCCTCTCTCATCCCCCACCGTCAGAGTATGGTAAAAACCATCAAACTCCTCGGGCCTAGGCTCTACTAAACCACCATCTATAACATCCCAATTTTAAATTTGGATGTTATACTTAGGTCATCATATGCATATCATATTTTATTTGCATTTTGGATTGTGATCCTAGAAATCTTAAGCAACTCAAGGACCCAAGGAGAGAGTTGGAGGTTTCACAAATTTTCATATTTGAATTTTTCTCAAATTTGAAAAGAGGATCAATTTGATTTTAAATATTTTTCTCTCCAATTATTTCCAATAATAAAAATAAATGAGAGCAGATAAAATGACTTCTTCAACAGAAGAGAAATATTGGAGAAGAAAGTTTAAAATCAAATTATTATTTTATTTGCTATTTTATTTGAATTAGAGAAAAATATGCATTTTAGGCCAGAAAAATGTTCATGTTGTCCTAAATATTAGGTTTGGACGGCGAAAATTGTTTCTGGTATTATTAGAATTTTTTTATTTTATTAGGATTTTTGTTTGGGCAAAATTATTAAAAAAAATCTTTTCGGACCGACCGGGCCGGAGGCCTAGCTGGCCCAGCCGCCGCCACCGCCTTCCCGCGCGCGCCGCCGTGCCCGAGCCGGAGTCCGGCTCCAACTCCACATCACCGCTGCCGCCTTGCCCCCTACCCCAAGCCGCCCCGACCCCTTTATATGCGCCGCCGCCCCCCCCCCCCCTCTCCTCAAACCGCAATGCCGCCACCCAAGTTGCCACCGTCGCAAGCCGCGCCGCCACCCCGCTGCCGCCGCCCGTCGCCGGAGCCGCTGCCCCGCCGTTTTGCCACCGTCGCCTCGCCGTTCGCCGTTGACCGCCGCCGGCCAAGTCCGGTTAACCGGTATAAAACCGTCGGTTTTCTTCTTTGGTTTTTTTCCGGTTAGTTAGGTTTAGATCAATTTTTTTAGTTTGTTATTTCACGAACGTTCACCCGTTAGTTTATTTTATGAACGAATTCGTTCGTTATGTTTTCGTAGCGAACGTTCGCTCGTTAGATTCTTTCTTTTTATTTAAATTTTCGGCCAGGGGCCTATCCGCGAATACTTTTATCGTAGATTAGTCCCTGATCTTCAAACCCTCGTTACTCTTTACTCGTTTGTCCAAATCTAGTGAAACCAACGCCAAAATCTTCATCTTGTTCCCCTGTTTCCAGATAATCATCTTGAACATGATTTTGACAAATTTAAAATTTGGTTTCAAGCAGTTTTGAATTCGAACTTCTTTTGATCGTAGTTTGAGTTTCGTAGCTCCGATTCGATTGATTTTTTTTTTTTTTGCAAATCGAAGCTCATCAGTTGAACTTTCTGTTTGGATCTTTTCTCTTGAGCTTACCCTTGCATATTATGCTTGAGTGCTTATTTATGCTATTGTTTGTTTACGATAGAGTTTCTGGAGTGCGAAGCGTGCTACTACGAGTCACTAGGGTTTTCAGATCGTCAGCAAGGCAAGTAACACTTTGATCATACCCCTTTATTACCTAGTTTTTATGCATTAGCTTGAGTCCTCAAACATTGCATGGTTAGGACTTGATAACATGTGGGTATTGGGAAGTAGTTGATGAGGTAGAACCTATTGTCTTTATTTCAAACCCTAGGAGTTACTTCTATGTTATGCTTATGTTGTTTTGCTATGCTCGTAGACGTGGTTTGGTTTGCGTGATCCATGAAACATGTGAGAGTTATCATTTACAAATGGTTAAAGTTAAGGTGCCTACTTTAATACACACCTGGGTGGATTGGTTGGGGCACCCTCGAGTACCCAGCGGTTGTCCGGACTCCTGGAGCAATCCAGTGTGGTCCTGGGATATCCCGGAGTACCCGTGTGATCATCTTATGGTTTGCCACCCAGGCTCAAAGGGATCATAAGATTATTCATGCTAGAAACTTCCGTGTGCAGCCACATGCCATTATGGGCTCTGACATAGTAGTAAGTTGCGGGAAACCTTTCCATGATGGGCTAGCAGATGTAGGGGATTGTAGGTGTACCGGCCTATCTATCGGTTAAGGGGACCTCTTCGGAAAGACTGTGTCCCGGTCATCCATTTCTCAAACGTCATGCAGTGCAAGAAATACAACGGAGGAGATCGAGTCTTGTGGGAAAAGTGCACAAACCTCTGCAGAGTGTATAAACTAATCATGGTTAGCCGTGTCCCCGGTTATGGACATCTTGAGTATCGAGTACTTGAATTATTGATTTGATCTCATCACTCTACTTAATTAATTTGTTGGGTAGATAATTATTATTTTGGGATTGAGTTGGAGGAACCTTCTCAATATTTCAACAAACTTTGTAGTTAAATGAAATATATTCCTTTGTTGTAGGGAAAAACTAGCTTTATGCAAATGATAACCATAGAGCCTCCACCAGCCATATATGCATGTAGTGATAGCTGTTATTTGTTCATTTCTCTTGTGTTATCTTGCCAGCATATTCCATGTGCTGAGCTACACATGCTGCAACGTATTATGTTGCAGAATTTTCAGACGAAGAGTAAGGTGCGCTACGTCGTTGTCGTGCACTCAGCTATGCCGTTGGAGTTGATGGACTCATTATTCTATGAAGCTTCCGCTGTTATCTTATTTAGATGGCCTTCAGCCATATTATTGTAATAGTTCTCTCTTGAGACATTCGATGTAATAAGTGTGTGATTGAACTCTGTTATAAATCCTCGAGTACTGTGTGTCAGCATTACCGATCCAGGGATGACACTTATTGATAACCCACAAGTATAGGGGATCGATTGTAGCCTCTTTCGATAAGTAAGAGTGTCGAACCCAACGAGGAGCTAAAGGTAGAACAAATATTCCCTCAAGTTCTATCGACCACCGATACAAATCTACGCACGCTTAACGTTCGCTTTACCTAGAACAAGTATGAAACTAGAAGTACTTTGTAGGTGTTGTTGGATAGGTTTGCAAGATAATAAAGAGCACATAAATAAAATCTAGGGGTGGTTTAGATAAATACACAACTAAGTTAGTTTTAGTAGAGAGCTTTTTGTCACGAGAAAGTTATTTTTCCCTAGGCAATCGATAACTAGACCGGTAATCACTATTGCAATTTTATTTGAGGGAGAGGCATAAACTAACATACTTTCTCTTCTTGGATCATATGCACTTATGATTGGAACTCTAGCAAGCATCCGCAACTACTAAAGATCATTAAGGTAAAACCCAACCATAGCATTAAAGTATCAAGTCCACTTTATTCCCATACGCCATGACCCACTTATCCGTGTTTGTGTTTTAGTCACTCACGCAACGCAGACAATAAGCAAACCATGAACATATTGCAAACCCTACAGCGGGGATCTGTCACGCTTGGGCGACACGGAGAGCACCATAGGAAAACACCAATAATAAAACATGCAACTCAAACCAATCGAGATAATCAATTAACCCATAGGACAAAACGGATCTACTCAAACATCATAGGATAGCCATACATCATTGGGAAATAATATATAGCGTTGAGCACCATGTTTAAGTAGAGATTACAGCGGGTAAAAGAGGGGTTACACCGCTGCATAGAGGGGGGAAGAGTTGGTGATGACGGCGGTGAAGTTGTTGGTGTAGATTGTTGTCGCGATGATGGCCCCGGCGATGTTCCGGCGCCATCGGGAGAGAGGGGGAGAGAGCCCCCCTTCTTCTTCTTCTTCCTTGACCTTATCCCTAGATGGGAGAAGGGTTTCCCCTCTGGTCCTTGGCTTCCATGGCATGGGAGGGGCGAGAGCCCCTCCGAGATCGGATTTGTCTCTCTGTCTCTCTCTGTTTCTGCATTCCCAGATCTGGCCTTTCACCGTTTCTTATATTCCCGGAGATCCGTAACTCCGATTGGATTAAAATTTGAACACGATTTTTATCCGGATATTAGCTTTCTTGTGGTGAAAGAAGGGCAAAAACCGCCTTACGGGGTGTCCATAAGGGTCAGGGGCGCGCCCCCCTGCCTCGTGGCCCCTCCGGGCATCGTCTTGTGATGATTCCACTTCCCAAAATTCACATATATTCCAAAAAAATCTTCGTCAGTTTTTATCCTGTTTGGACTCCGTTTGATATGGATTTTCTGCGAAACAAAAGACATGCAACAAACAGGAACTGACACTGGGCACTGTGTCAATATGTTAGTCCCAAAAATAGTATAAAAAGTTGCCAAAAGTATATGAAAGTTGCATAATATTGGCATGGAACAATAAAAAATTATAGATACGACGGAGACGTATCACATCCCCAAGCTTAATTCCTGCTCGTCCTCGAGTAGGTAAATGATAAAAAAAGATAATTTTTGATGTGGAATGCTACCTAGCATAATATTGATCACATAATCTAATCATGGCATGAATATTAAGACACGAGTGATTCAAAGCAATAGTCTATCATTTGACATTAAGGCAATAATACTTCAAGCATACTAATAAAGCAATCATGTCTTTTCAAAATAACATGGCCAAAGAAAGTTATCCCTACAAAATCATATAGTCTGGCTATGCTCCATCTTCACCACACAAAATATTCAAATCATGCACAACCTCGATGACAAGCCAAGCAATTGTTTCATACTTTTGTTGTTCTCAAACCTTTTCAACTTTCACGCAATACATGAGCATGAGCCATGGACATAGAACTATAGGTGGAATAGAATATGATGGTGGAGGTTGTGTGGAGAAGACAAAAAAGGAGAAAGTCTCACATCGACGTGGCTAATCAACGGGCTATGGAGATGCCCATCAATTGATGTCAATGTGAGGAGTAGGGATTGCCATGCAACGGATGCACTAAGAGCTATAAGTGTATGAAAGCTCAAACTGGAAACTAAGTGGGTGTGCATCCAACTTGCTTGCTCATGAAGACCTCGGGCATCTGAGGAAGCCCATCATCGGAATATACAAGCCTAGTTCTATAATGAAAATTCCCACTAGTATATGAAAGTGATAACTCAAGAGACTCTCTATATGAAGAACATGGTGCTACTCTGAAGCACAAGTGTGGTAAAAGGATAGTAACATTGCCCCTTCTCTCTTTTTCTCTCATTTTTTTTGTTTTTTTTGTTTTGGTGGGCTTCTTTGGCCTCTCTTTTTTATTTGGGCTTCTTTGGCCTCTCTTTTTTTAAAGTCCGGAGTCTCATCTCGACTTGTGGGGGAATCATAGTCTCCATCATCCTTTCCTCACATGGGACAATGTTCTAATAATGATGATCATCACACTTTTATTTACTTACAACTCAATATTACAACTCGATACAAGAACAAAGATATGACTCTATATGAATGCCTCCGGTGGTGTACCAGGATGTGCAATGATCTAGCGAAGCAATGACATAAAAAAACAGACAAGCCATGAAAACATCGTGCTAGCTATCTTACGATCATGCAAAGCAATATGACAATAAATGCTCAAGTCATGTATATGATTATGATGGAAGTTGCATGGCAATATTATCTCGGAATGGCTATGGAAATGCCATGATAGGTAGGTAGGGTAGCTGTTTTGAGGAAGATATAGGGAGGCTTATGTGTGACAGAGCGTATCATATCACGGGATTTGGATGCACTGGCAAAGTTTTCACCAAAACTCGAGGTGAGAGAGGGCAATGCACGGTACCGAAGAGGCTAGCAATGATGGAAGGGTGAGAGTGCGTATAATCCGTGGACTCAACATTAGTCATAAAGAACTCAAATACTTATTGCAAAAGTCTATTAGCTATCGAAACAAAGTACTACACGCATGCTCCTAGGGGGATAGATTGGTAGGAAAAGACCATCGCTCGTCCCCGACCGCCACTCATAAGGAAGACAATCAATAAATAAATCATGCTCCGACTTCGTTACATAACGGTTCACCATACGTGCATGCTACGGGAATCACAAACTTCAACACAAGTATTTCTACAACCCACAACTACCCACTAGCATGACTCTAATATCACCATCTTTATATCGCAAAACTATTGCAAGGAATCAAACATATCATATTCAGTGATCTACAAGTTTTATGTAGGATTTTATGACTAACCATGTGAATGACCAATTCCTGTCAACTCTCTAAATAGATATAAGTGAAGCAAGAGAGTTTAATTCTTTCTACAAAAGATATGCCCACGCTCTAACAAATATAAGTGAAGCAAAAGAGCATTCTACAAATGGCAGTTTTCTATGTGAAGAGAAACAGGCAATCCATACTTCAAATGATATAAGTGAAGCACATGAAGCATTCTATAAAGCCATACTCAAAAGATATAAGTGAAGTGCAAAGAGCATTCTATAAATCAACCATGGACTATCTCATACCAGCATGGTGCATAAAAGAAAAGTGAAAACTAAATGCAAAAGATGCTCCAAGATTTCCACATATCACATGAATGAAACGAATTCGAAAACATATTGATACTTGTTGAAGAAAGATGGGATGCCTTCCGGGGCATCCCCAAGCTTAGACGCTTAAGTCTCCTTGAATTTTACTTGGGGTGCCTTGGTAATCCCCAAGCTTGAGCTCTTGCCTCTCCTCCTTCTCCTCACATCGAGACCTCCTCGATCTTCGAACACTTCATCCACACAAAACTCAACAGAAAACTCGGTAGGATCCGTTAGTATAATAAAGCAAATCACTACTCTAAGTAATGTTGCAAACCAATTCATATTTTGTTTTTTCATTGTAGCTACTGTAATATAACTTTTCCATGGCTTAATCCACTAATAGGAATCGACAGTTTCATCAAAACAAGCAAACTATGCATCAAAAACAGAATCTGTCTTAAACAGGACAGTATGTAGTAATCTGAACATTCACCATACTTATGGTACTCCAAATATTCTGCCAAAATTAGGAAAAAAATTGTATATAAAGACAGTGCAAAAAGTTTTAGAACCTTTTGACGTTCTAGTAAAAAACGTAAAATCGCGCACTGCAGCCAATGTTTCTGTCCTGCACCGCACAAACCAACAAGCATTGTAAACATCCTAAAGGCAAACCTTGGCACATTATTTGTATTATACAATGGAATTGTACAAGGGGATAATTATTTTTGTTGAAAAGTTTCTGTAATCAAGATTCACAAAGTTTCCGTGAGCATGAACAAAGTTCAAGGCTAGCTCCCACTTTGACAATGCTCGTCTTTCTCACTTTCGCTTTTCTTTTTGAAAAAGTTTTAGGTTCCCCTCTTTATTTTTTTGTTTTTCAACTTTATAAAAGCACTCAACAGAAATAAATGACTCTCTAAAACTTCCGGGTTGTCTCCCTGGCAACACTTTCTTTAAAGCCATTAAGCTAGGCATATAGTGCTCAAGTAATGGATCCACCCGGATCCCAAGGTATATCAAAGCCAATGTGAATCAACAATGATTTATAATTTAGTAGTGAGCACAAAGCAACATATATCAAGCAATGACGAAGTCTAACTCCCTTCCTATGCATCGGCATGTCATAAAGGAACAATTCATGCACACATAGTAAAGGCCAATGCATAGTATAAACAGTTTCTTCTAATTTTATCATGTTGGAAACATAGAGAGGCAGAGATGTAGTTCCTCTCTCATAATAATTGCAAGTAGGAGCAGCAAGCACATGCATATTATATTCATCAAAATCATCATGTGCAACGGTAAAAGGCAACCCATCAATATAATCCTTAATAAGTGCAAACTTCTCCGATATAGTGTAGTCGGGAGAATTCAAAAAGATAATAGGACTATCATGTGTGAGTGCAGTAGAAACAATTTCATGTTTAACATAAGGAATTATAGCAAGTTCATCTCCATAAGCATGATTCATATTGGCATCTTGGCCACAAGCATAGCAAGCATCATCAAAAAGGGATATTTCAAAAGAATCAATGGGATCATAACAATCATCATAGCAATCATCCTTCGGTAAGCACGAAGGGAAATTAAACAATATATGGGATAAAGAGTTACTCTCACTAGATGGTGGGAACGGGTGATCAATCCGCTCTTCCTCCTTTTGTTATTCGCTCTCCTCCTCATCTTTTTCATCCAATGAGCTCACAGTTTCATCAATTCCTTCTTCCATAGACTCCTGCAAAATATTAGTCTCTTCTTGCACAGTAGAGACTTTCTCAATAAAATCATCAATATCGGAATTGAATTCATAATTCTCATAGCAATATTAAGTATAGCAAAATTTTCAGGTCTGTAAACAGCATCATCAAGATTTTCACACTCTTTAAACAAAGATTCAATTTCATAAGCACCCATAAAAGCAACGAATTCTTATATTCGTTGCACATCATAGTAATCATATATACCATTAGCATAAGAAGCCAAGGTTTTATCATCATTAAATTTGCATGAAAAGGGAAGGTGTGGAGCCTTCATCCTAGAGCAACAAGTATAATCATATCTCAAGCATAGTTGCCTAGCATACCAATACAACATATAAATTTGATCCCATAATAGTTTCCCTTTTTGAGTCAAGCGATAATCCCTAAAGTATTCACATTGATCCAACGTGTCTCCCATAACATAATTGAATGGGGTTTTCTCAGGATTATCAAAGTAGTACATAATATCTTTCACATAATAAGCATCGAGGGTTTTAGGAGGTTCCCCATCTCCATGAGTAGCAAGTAAACCTAAATTTTTTGGTATTTCGTGTTCCATATCCATAACTAAAGATAGAGAACAACTTAGAACAGCAAATAAAAATTACTTAGTGATAAAGCAAACAAGCACACACGAGAATATTCACCCCACGCTATAACTCCCCGGCAACGGCACCAGGAAAAGGTCTTGATAATCCACAAGTATAGGGGATAACTTATAGCCTCTTTCGATAAGTAAGAGTGTCGAACCCAACGAGGAGCTAAAGGTAGAACAAATATTCCCTCAAGTTCTATCAACCACCGATACAACTCTACGCACGCTTAACGTTCGCTTTACCTAGAACAAGTATGAAACTAGAAGTACTTTGTAGGTGTTGTTGGATAGGTTTGCAAGATAATAAAGAGCACGTAAATAAAATCTAGGGGCTGTTTAGATAAATACACAACTAAGTTAGTTTTAGTAGAGAGATTTTTGTCACGAGAAAGTTATTTTTCCCTAGGCAATCGATAACTAGACCGATAATCACTATTGCAATTTTATTTGAGGGAGAGGCATAAGCTAACATACTTTATCTTCTTGGATCATATGCACTTATGATTGGAACTCTAGCAAGCATCTGCAACTACTAAAGATCATTAAGGTAAAACCCAACCATAGCACTAAAGTATCAAGTCCTCTTTATTCCCATACGCCATGACCCACTTATCCGTGTTTGTGTTTCAGTCACTCACACAACGCAAACAATAAGCAAACCATGAACATATTGAAAACCCTACAACGGGGATCCCTCACGCTTGCGCAACATGGAGAGCACCATAAGACAGCACCAATAATAAAACATGCAACTCAAACCAATCACGATCATCCATTAACCCATAGGACAAAACGGATCTACTCAAACATCATAGGATAGCCATACATCATTGGGAAATAATATACAGTGTTGAGCACCATGTTTAAGTAGAGATTACAGCAGGTAAAAGAGGGGTTACACCGTTGCATAGGGGGGGGAAGAGTTGGTGATGACGGCGGTGAAGTTGTTGGTGTAGATTGTTGTCGCGATGATGGCCCCGGCGGCGTTCCGGCGCCACCGGGAGAGAGGGGGAGAGAGCCCCCCTTCTTCTTATTCTTCCTTGACCTTCTACCTAGATGGGAGAAGGGTTTCCCCTCTGGTCCTTGGCTTCCATGGCATGGGAGGGGCGAGAGCCCCTCCGAGATTGGATCTGTCTCTCTGTCTCTCTCTATTTCTGCATTCCCAGATCTGGCCTTTCACCGTTTCTTATATCCCCAGAGATCCGTAACTCCGATTGGATTGAAATTTGAACATGATTTTTATCGGGATATTAGCTTTCTTGCGGTGAAAGAAGGGCAACAACCGCCTTACGGAGTGTCCATGAGGGTCAGGGGCGCGTTGCCCTGCCTCGTGGCCCCCTCGGGCATCGTCTCGCGATGATTCCACTTCCCAAAATTCACATATATTCCAAAACAATCTCCGTCAATTTTTATCCCGTTTGGAATCCGTTTGATATGGATTTTCTGTGAAACAAAAAACATGCAACAAACAGGAACTGACACTGGGCACTGGATCAATATGTTAGTCCAAAAATAGTATAAAAATTTGCCAACAGTATATGATAGTTGCATAATATTGGCATGGAACAATCAAAAATTATAGATACGATGGAGACGTATCACTTATGCACAGAGATTTGACCGTCTGAGGTCGGGTTGCTACACCATCAGAAGGAAGCAAGCATATGTCACAAAATTTGGTAAGCGGTATCTGATGGGGTTCAACATATAAGTTAAACTGCACCTCACGGGGATTATTCCTACTCAAGAAATTAAAACTTTGCACAAAGGAATTTGTGAGGAGATGATACTGTTCACATTCAGCTGCGATGAAGTTAGTGAGGCCGGCATTAGCAGCATATTGTGCAAACTCCTGAAGGATTCCGGCCCCTTCCATGAACGGGTTATGAGGCCATTCGCACGGCCGTACCTCCGCCATTCTCCGGGTATGGATATCACTGTCAGATGACTCCCCAATAACTCCCTTGGATTTCTTCTTGGAAGCAAACTTCCTAAAGATACTATATTTTTCCTATGAACAAAATTCTGAAAAATTTAGCCCACAAATTTTTTCTGAACAAAAATTCACAAGATTGATAGCAACTACTCATAGGGAAGCATAGAGGCCATAGCAAGCATTCAAACTACTTAGAACTCTAAGAATTCAACATGCAAGCTCATCTACAGCAGCACCAAGAGTAACTAATTATTCAAAATATAAACCACTAAAGCAAAAACTAATTGGACCAATGGAGGAGTCACATACCAAGCAACAATCCTCCGAAACAGTTTCGGAAACGGAGCTTTGAGCAAAGAGATCGAAATCCGTGGGTTTGAGAGCAAGAACACGAGAGAGAGAGCAATGGTGATTTTCTTCTGGAGGTAGGTGGTGATGTGGGATGAAGAGATAAGTGAGGGGGACCACAACCCACCAGGGCGCGCCTGGGGGTCCTAGCACGCCAAGGTGGGTTGTGCCCACTTGGTGCACCTCCCTCTGATGTTATTTGCACAAAAAATTCTTAAATATTCAGAAAAAACCATATTAAATTTTCAGAGCATTCTGAGAATTTTTTTGGGTCATTTTTTATTGCACGGGAAGTTCATAAGAACAGACAAAACATGACAATTTATTTTATTTAACTAGTAAAAACAGAAAACAAAAGGTAGAGACTGAAGGTAGTGCTCACTAAATTCATCAACTTCATACCTCTCAAAAATGATCCATTAATAAGGTTGATCAAGTCTTATTAACAACCACTTTCGATTAGCATGAAACTGAAGAACTTTCGTAAATCACTATGTTACCTCAACGGGGATATGAATGTCCCCAACAATAAGCATTTCATATTTCTTTTTAACAGTAGGTAGGGGTAGTTGAAAACTTCCAATAGTGATTGTCGAAGATTTTTCAATAACATTAATACCATTCACTTGGAATTGTTTCTTCGGAAAGTGCACCGTATGCTCATTACCATTGATATGAAAAGTGACCTTGCTTTTATTGCAATCAATAACAGCCCCTGCAGTATTCAAGAAGGGTCTACCAAGGATAATCGACATGTTATTGTCCTCGGGCATCTCAAGTATAACAAAGTCAGTCAAAATGGTAACATTAGCAACAACAATGGGAACATTCTCACAAATACTGATAGGTATGGTAGTTGATTTGTCAGCCATTTGCAAAGATATTTCAGTAGGTGTGAGTTTATTCAAATCAAGTCTTTTATATAAAGAGAAAGACATAACACTAACACCAGCTCCCAAATCACATAAAGCAGTTTTCACATAATTTCTTTTGATGGAGCAAGGTATAGTTGGTATTCCCGGATCTCCAAGTTTTTTAGGTACTCCATCTTTAAAAGTATAATTAGCAATAATGGTGGAGATTTCAGCTTCCGGTATTTTTCTCTTATTGGTGATGATGTCTTTCATGTACTTTGCATAAGGAGACATTTTTAAGATATCAGTCAAGCGAGTACGCAAAAAAGACTGGCCTAATCATTTCAGCAAAGCGTTCAAATTCTTCATCATCTTTCTTTTTAGTTGACTTAGGTGGAAAGGGCATAGGGTTTTGAACCCATGGTTCTCTTTCCTTACCATGTTTTCTAGCAACAAAGTCTCTCTTATCATATCTTTTTTTCTTGGGTTGTGGGTTATCAAGATCAACTGTTGGTTCTATCTCAACATCATTGTCTGGTTCTTTATTATTTGTTTGAGTATCTTCCCGAACCTCATCATTATCCTTTTCATTATCAGAAGGTGAGTGTTCATTACCAGATTGAGTTTCAGCATCAGAGATAGAAACTTCATTATCATTATCAGGAGGTTTTTCTACTTCAGGTTCACTAGAAGCATGCAAAGTCCTATCATTTTTCTTCTTCTTTTTCTTTGTAGAAGGACTATGTGTATCAGTGTTAACTCTTTGGGAGTCTTGTTCAATTCTTTTTGGGTGTCCCTCTGGATAAAGTGGTTCCTGAGTCATTCTACCTCCTCTAGTCATTACTCTAACAGCATGATCATTGATATTATTATTCATTTCATCTAACAACTCTCTTTGAGATTTAGCAACTTGTTCTAACTGAGTTTGAACCATAGATGCATGCTTCCCCACACCTCTAACATCATTTGAGATTTTAAATAACAAGTCACTCAAGCGAGCAATCATATCACAATTGTATTTCAGTTGTTTCATAACATTTGCATTGAAGTGATCTTGCTTTCTGATGTAATTTTCAAACTCATAATGGCATTGGCTAGGGTGCATATTGTGAGGATTATCATTATCATTGAATTTCATTAGAGAATTTACCTCTACCACCTTAGGTGGTGGTGGTGTAACAAGCCCATGTATTTCTTCAATAGGAGGTAAATTTTTGACATCCTCAGCTTTAATACATTTTTCCTTTATAGATTTCTTTGCCTCTTGCATATCTTCAGGACTGAGATATAAGATACCCCTCTTCTTCGGAGTGGGTTTAAGCGGTGGTTCTGGAAGAGTCCAATCATCATAATTTTTCAATATGTTATTAAATAATTCTTCTGCTTGCCCAATAGTTCGTTCCCTGAAAACACAACCAGCACAGCTATCTAGGAAATCCCTAGAAGCATCGGTTAGTCCATTATAGAAGATATCAAGTATTTCATTTTTCTTAAGAGGATGCTCAGGCAAAGCATTAAGAAATTGGAGAAGCCTCCCCCAAGCTCGTGGGAGATTCTCTTCTTCAATTTGCACAAAGTTAAATATATCCTGTAAGGCGGCTTGTTTCTTATGAGCAGAAAAATATTTTTCAGAGAAGTAATAAATCATGTCCTAGGGACTACACACACAACCAGGAGCAAGAGTATTGTACCAAGCTTTAGCATCACCCTTTAATGAGAACGGAAATAATTTGAGAATATAATAGTAACGAATCTTCTCATCATGAGCAAAGAGGGTAGCTATGTCATTCAACTTAGTGAGATGTGCCACAATAGTTTCAGTTTCATAACCATGGAAAGGATCATATTCAACCAAAGTAATTAACTCTGGGTCGACAAAGAATTCATAAGCCTTATCATCAACAAAGATAGGTGAAGTAGCAAACTTAGGATCATGTTTCATTCTAGCTAAAAGTGCAATCATGCCCTTACATCAAGTATTGATGTTGATGACAATATACATGTAGGGGACTAACTATGTTCTCAAGTGAATCTCAGGTGTTAGTCCCCGGATCATCAAAGCTGTGTGGATCATGAACATAAGGAGTTGATTTTACTCAAGGAAGAAGTATAAAAAAGATTGCATATTTGATTTCTTGAGTATAGGATCCTGTACTATTAAGAGGGGATCGGTAGGGTTAGTGAAGGACTTGCTCATGCCACTAAATTCCTAACTTCAAATCTTAGGGTCTCTCAAATATTCTTGTGCTTAAAGTTCTGTCTTTGGCCAAGCCGGATGTCCGGGCCGCCTTCCGGATGTCCGGGCCGCTTGCCGAATATCTGGCCCGCACGCCGGATATCCGGGACCCTGTTGTCCAGAGAGCATCTGTGCTGGTTTTTATTTCCGGATGTCCGGGCTCTCCTTGCTCCCCAGATATCCGGGCTGCCCAAGCTAGATGTCTGTCTTGTGCTATCCAGTGAGCAGATCTATTATGTGAACTCGCCGGATGTCCGACCATCTTGCTGGATGTCCGGGTCTTCAAGTCTCGCCGGATCCACTCCTTCCCCTTCTTTGCACCAAAGGAATTCGTGATTTGAGCAAGTCTTGAGCTTTTCCCTGTCGTTCTTGTTACTCTTGGAGGTTGGAGACTCCTAGGCGGTAGGAGTCATTCGGAGAGGAATCGACCATTGTGATTACCCCCGGAAAGTTTGTGAGGGTTTGGAGACCACCCCAAGGCCTACCACTAGTGGTTGAGAAACACCTTCCTGGTGTTGCCTCAAAGGGAGAATAGGGTGAGCCTTCGTGGCATTGGTGTGCCTTCGTGGTAACATCCACCTCTCTAACAGTGACGTAGCTTCCCTCCAAGGAAGTGAACATCCACATACATCCTCTTCTCTCGGAGTGATGTTATTCCTAACCCTAACTTCCTACTTGTGGTTACTTGTCTCTTAGTCTTTACTTATATCATATTTGTGCTTTCTTACTCACTTACTTGTGTTACTTGTTTACCTTGCTTAGCTCTTACCATCACACTTGCAATTGTTAGGCTCACTTTCATATTCCACGTTATTTGCCTAAAATTGCTAAGTAACAATTAAAATTTGTAATTGTACCTATTCACCCCCCTCTAGGTCCATCTCGATCCTTTCAATTGGTATCAGAGCCTTGTGCTCTATTCTTGTGGCTTAACTGTCCTAGAGCGAGATGAACCCCGATGGGACTCCCCTTGTTGCAGATCCGAAGGATAAGGTCGAGGCTTCTAGGGAAGTCAAGTCCTTTACTTCTGAGGATTTGGAACGGGCCCTTGCTAAGAAAAAGGAGGAAAATGATGCTTCTCCTGAGGCCTTGGTCCAAACGAGATTAGCCACATTAACCATGATGCTTGCACTACTTTCGGGTGGTGCGGCCTCGAGGCCAATTGTGCCTACTCCTTCACTTGGCCAACAACCTCCTAGTAATGATCACTCCAGTGTTCCTTGGCTTTATGCAAGACCTCATATAGAGAAACCAAAGTATAAACCTCAAGGCAAACCTCCTTTACTTGATGACACTACCAATTTTGCTTTGTGGGGAGTTGCTATGCAGGATCATCTTCGATATGGAAATGATGAGATGTTGGATATCTTGGAGTATGGCTATAAAGTTGTTGACCCGAAGAATCTTACACCAAGAGAAATATATGACAAGAGTCTCAATGACACAGCAACCATGTGCATAAGGAGAGGTATGACTGACAAGCAAAGGAGACCATACATACAGATCACAAGTGCCAAGGAATTGTGGGATAGCATTGTGAGGACCAAGACCGGTACCTCCACTCTCCGGCTTGCTCAATATGAAATTGCCAAGGGTCAATTGCAAAACTTTTGTATGGAGAAAGGTGAATCCCCCAAGCAGCTCCTTGAGCGTCTCATGACTCTCACCGCCGACATCGAGTCTTGTGATTGTGACAAGACACAAGATGGATTCAACTTGACAAAGCGATTTCTCGTGGACAAGTTGCTTCATGCTCTTGCTCCGTATCATCACCAAATGGTGTGCGACATAAGACAACACCATGGATTCAAGGAAATGACTCCGGATGACATCATATCCACTTTCCAACTATTTGAAGAGTCGAAGGCAAATGCTACAAAACATCTTGCCATGCATGGTACCTCAACATCAAAGATAAATCTTGCATTGAAGGCCAAGCATGCATATGAAGAAGATCAAAGTGAATAAGAAGAAGATGATGAGGATGAAGATGGTGATGAGATTGACTCCGATGAGAGCCCTTCTTATGAAGACATTGCCCTCTTTGTCAAGAAGTTTAGCGTGGGAAAATTCAAGGGAAGATTCCAGAAGAAGAAGGTGCGTAAATGCTACAGCTATGAAGAAACCAACCACTTCTCCAATGATTGCCCTTATGAGAAGAGAGAAGATAAACCAAGGTTTCCCAAGACCTTCCCAAGAAGAAGTTGCCAAATCCTTTGAACGCCAAGCTCAAGAAGAGAGATGGGAAAGCAATGGTTGCTCATGAAGAATCCGATCCGGATGATGTTAGTGGTGTTGACGGAGTAGCTCAAGATTCTCAAAACACTTTGAGGCTAGTCAACAAGAGTGGTGATGTTGTCACCTACAACTACATGAAAGACTACAAGGGGAACGCTCACAAGTGCCTAAGGGCAAAGGCCATGGTAGAAGATGGAGAGGACCAAAACTCTCCTGACAAGGTCAAGGTAACCCCACGATCAAACCCTCCTCTTTTCACTCCTTCTACTCCTAGTGATGAGTATCTTGATGCGGAGGATACTTATGATGATGATGATATAGATGATCCTATGCTTTCTAAACTAAATAAGTTCATGTGCTCCCTGAAAGGAAAGAAGCTCACTATGTTTCGTATGCTTATGGAGATGGTCAGTAAGCACACCATCACCATTAAGGAACTCGAAACCCTCGTCACCGAGGAAAAGGAAAAATATGAAATCCTTGAGCGGAAAGTCTAATATGAGGAAGCACGAAATGATGAACTATGCTTGAAAATTGGTGCAAACATTGATGTTCATGCTAAAGAACTTGCCTCCTTGAAAAAGGCTAAGGACTCTTGCGAGGAGTTGATGAATGATAAAAGTAAGCTTGTGAAGTCTCATGCTTCTCTCTCTAAGGATTGTGAGCTTCTATCCATGTCCCTCAAGACTAAGGAAGAAGAGCTCACCCTTCTTACAAAGAGTTTTGAGACGCTCAAGCTTACTTATCTTGAAACTCTAGCCAAGGCTTACTCTTCTCCTATTATCAATGTTGATGCTTGTACTGCTAACTCTGGTGGTGACCTAGCATCTATTCTTGAGGAGAATCGTTTTCTCAAGGCTCAACTCAAGAAAGGACTCATGACATGTGCACAAGGACAAAAGAACCTTAATGAGGTATTGAGCCAACACAATGAGGTGTTTGCCAAAGAGGGGCTCGGGTTTGACCCAAGCACAAGCGAGAAGAAGACGTCTTCTCAAAAGTGCACCACTGCTACCTCTTGAGCTTGCGTTGGTTTTTCCCTTGAAGAGGAAAGGGTGATGCAGCAAAGTAGAGTAAGTCTTTCCCTCAGCTTTTGAGAACCAAGGTATCAATCCAGTGGGAGACAACGCGCAAGCCACCGAATACCTGCACGAACAAACACCAACTTGCACCCAACGTGATAAATGGGTTGTCAATCCCTTCACGGTTATTTGCAACGTGAGATCTGATATAGATGGATAAAAGGTAAAGTAATATTTTTGGTATTTTTGGTTTATGGAACGGAAAGTAAAAGATTGCAAAGAAAGTAAATAGGAAACTGAAATTTTAGATCGGAAACTTATATGATGGAAAATAGACCCGGGGGGCATAGGTTTCACTAGAGGCTTCTCTCAAGACAGAAATTATTACGGTGGTGAACAAATTACTGCCGAGCAATTGATAGAAAAGCGCAAAGTTATGACGATATCTAAGGCAATGATCATGAATATAGGCATCACGTCCGTGTCAAATAGACCGAAATGATTCTGCATCTACTACTATTACTCCACTCATCGACCGCTATCCAGCATGCATCTGGAGTGTTAAGTTCATAAAGAACGGAGTGACGCCTTAAGCAAGATGACATGATGTAGACGAATTAACTCAAGCATTATGATAAAAACCCCATCTTTTTATCCTCGATGGCAACAATACAATACGTGTCGATTCCCCTTCTGTCACTAGGATCGAGCACTGCAAAATTGAACCCAAAGCTAAGCACTTCTCCCATTGCAAGAAAAACCAATCTAGTTGGCCAAACCAAATCGATAGTTCGAAGAGACTTGCAAAGATATCAAATCATGCATATAAGAATTCGGAGAAGATTCAAATAATATTCATAGATAAGTTGATCATAAATCCACAATTCAACGTATCTCGACAAACATACCGCAAAAGAGTATTACATCAAATAGATCTCCAAGAACATCGAGGAGAACTTTGTATTGAGAATCAAAGAGAGAGAAGAAGCCATCTAGCTACTAGCTATGGACCCGTAGGTCTGTGGTAAACTACTCACGCTTCATCGGAGAGGCGATGGTGTTGATGTAGAAGCCCTCCGTGATCGAATCCCCCTCCGGTAGGACGCCAGAAAAGGCCCCTAGATGGGATCTCACGGGTACAGAAGGTCGCGGTGGTGGAAAAGTGGTTTCATGGCTCCCCTAGAAGTTTTTGGGATATTTGAGAATATATAGGAGGAAGATCTAGGTCAGGGGGGCACCGAGGGGCCCATAAGGTCGAGGGCGCGCCCTACCCCCTGGGAGCGCCCTCCACCCTTGTGGCCGCCTCGTGGCTCTTCTGACTTGCACTCCAAGTCTCCTGGGTGTCTTCTAGTCCAAGAAAAATCATCACAAAATTTTTATTCCGTTTGGTATTCCTTTTCTATGAAACTCTAAAACAAGGAAAAAAATAGGAACTGACACTGGGCTCTAGGTTAATAGGTTAGTCCCAAAAATCATATAAAATAGCATATTAATGCATATAAAACATCCAAAATAGATAGTATAATAGCATGGAACAATAAAAAGTCATAGATACATTGGAGACGTATCAAGCATCCCCAAGCTTAATTCCTGCTCATCCTCGAGTAGGTAAATGATAAAAACAAATTTTTTGATGTGGAATGCTACCAAACATATTTATCCATGTAATTTTCTTTATTGTGGCATGAATGTTCAGATCCGTAAGATTCAAAACAAAAGTTTAATATTGACATAAAAACAATAATACTTCAAGCATACTAACAAAATAATTATGTCTTCTCAAAATAACATGGCCAAAGAAAGCTTATCCCTACAAAATCATATAGTCTGGCTATGCTCCATCTTCATCACACAAAACATTTAAATCATGCACAACCCCGATGACAAGCCAAGCAATTGTTTCATACTTTTGATGTTCTCAAACTTTTTCAACTTTCACGCAATACATGAGTGTGAGCCATGGACATAGCACTATAGGTGGAATAGACGGTGGTCGTGGAGAAGACAAAAAGAGGGAGATAGTCTCACATCAACTAGGTGTATCTTTAATGGAAATTCCCACTAGTATATGAAAGTGACAATATAGGAGACTCTCTATCATGAAGATCATGGTGCTACTTTGAAGCACAAGTGTGGCAAAAAGGACAGTAACATTGTTCCTTCTCTCTTTTTCTCTCATTTTTCTGGGCCTTCTCTTTTTTTGGCCTTTTCTCTCTCTTTTTTTTAATTTCCTCACATGGGACAATGCTCTAATAATGAAGATCATCACACTTCTATTTACTTACAACTCAAAATTACAACTCGATACTTAGAACAAAATATGACTCTATATGAATGCCTCCGGCGGTGTACCGGGACGTGCAATGAATCAAGAGCGACATGTATAAAAAAGGATGAACGGTGGCTTTGCCACAAATACGATGTCAGCTACATGATCATGCAAAGCAATATGACAATGATGATGCGTGTCATAATAAACAGAATGATGGAAAAGTTGCATGGCAATATATCTCGGAATGGCTATGGAAATGCCATAATAGGTAGGTATGGTGGCTGTTTTGAGGAAGGATATGTGGTGGATTTATGGTACCGGCGAAAGTTGTGCGGTACAAGAGAGGCTAGCAATGGCGGAAAGGTGAGAGTGCGTATAATCCATGGACTCAACATTAGTCATAAAGAACTCACATACTTATTGCAAAAATCTATTAGTCATCGAAACAAAGTACTACGCGCATGCTCCTAGGGGGATAGATGGTACGAAAATACCATCACTCGTCCCCGACCGCCACTCATAAGGAAGACAATCAAAAAAACATCTCATGCTCCAACTTCGTTACACAACGGTTCACCATACGTGCATGCTACGGGACTCACAAACCTTAACACAAGTATTTCTCAAATTCACAACTACTTACTAGCATGACTTTAATATCACCATCTTCATATCTCAAAACAATCATAAGGAATCAAACTTCTCATAGTATTCAATGCACTTTATATGGAAGTTTTTATTATATCCCTCTTGGATGTCTATTATATTAGGACTAATTTTATAACCAAAGCAAATTACAATGCTGTTTGGAGACTCTCAAAATAATATAAGTGAAGGGCGAGAGTTCATCAATTTCTATAAAATAAAACCACTGATGTGCTCTAAAGAGATATAAGTGAAGCACTAGAGCAATTTTTCCTAGCTCAAAAGATATTAGTGAAGCACATAGAGTATTCTAATAAATCATGATTCATGTGTATCTATCCCAAAAGGTGTGTACATCAAGGATGATTGTGACAAACTAAAAATCAAAGACCAAGCAAAACACATATCATGTGGTGCTTAAAAATATAGCCTCAAGTAAAGTTATCGATAGACGAAGACGAAAGAGGGGATGCCTTCCGGGGCATCCCCAAGATTAGGCTCTTGGTTGTCCTTGAATATTACCTTGGTGTGACTTGGGCATCCCCAAGCTTAGGCTCTTGCCAATCCTTATTCCATTGTCCATCAAATCCTTACCCAAAACTTGAAAACTTCACAACACAAAACTCAACAGAAAATCTCGTAAGCTCCGTTAGTATAAGAAAATAGACCACCACTTTTGGTACTGTTGTTAACTCATTCTTTATTTATATTGGTGTAATATCTACTGTATTCCAACTTTTCCATGGTTCATACCCCCCGATACTAGCCATAGATACATCAAAATAAGCAAACAACACGCGGAAAACAGAATCTGACAAAAACAGAATAGCGTGTAGCAATCAGGATATTTCAAATACTTCTGTAACTCCAAAAACCCTGGGAAATTAGGAAGTCCTGGGCAATTTGTTTATTAATCTTCTGCCAAATTAATCAGTATTTTATCACGCTCTTGCTAAAAATGATAATTGTTTTCGTGAGCGCAAAAGTTTCTGTTTTTCAGCAAGATCAAATCAACTATCACCGTAAGCTATTCCAAAGGTCTTACTTGGCACAAACACTAATTAAAACACAGAACCACATCTAACAAGAGGCTTGATGAAATATATATTCCAAACAGAACCTAAAAACCAAAAACAAAAATAAAATTGGGTTGCCTCCCAACAAGCGTTATTGTTTAACGCCCTTAGCTAGGCATAAAAACACGAATAGATCTAAGTTTTCTATCTTCGGTATGCAATTCTTTTCTCATCAAGTCTTCCAAGACTCGTCTTAGCAATCCTATTCTTTCCTTTATTTCCCTCCTAGTGGATGAACTTAGATCATGAAAGGGACTTTGATTGGCAATCTTAACATTCATAAACCCATAATCGGGATCATCACCGTATATATCATCATATAAAATACATAGCTCATTTCTAACGGGTTCCTTCACCGTTTTATTCAACCAATCCCTATTAAATCCTACATAAATTCCTCTAGTTATCCAATCAAACTCCTCAAAAGCCTCAAGATACAAAGATTGAGATATCTCTGAATGAGGAACTCTCTTCCTAAGATTTGCACTATAAGATTGGCAGTCCCTAGATTCCAAACTACGCATAGTTTCTTTATCATTGTGATACCCTCGATTCAAAAGTACACTAATCATACACGCAAATGTGTACGATCAAGATCAAGGACTCACGGGAAGATATCACAACACAACTCTAGACACCATTAAAATAATACAAGCTTTATATTACAAGCCAGGGGCCTCGAGGGCTTGAATACATAAGCTCGAATACACAAGAGTCAGCGGAAGCAACATTATCTGAGTACAGACATGAGTTAGACAAGTTTGCCTTAAGAAGGCTAGCACAAAAGCAACATCGATCGAAAAGGCAAGGCCTCCTGCCTGGGAGCCTCCTAACTACTCCTGGTCGTCGGCGGCCTCCACGCAGTGGTAGGCACCCTCAGTGTAGTAGCACTTGTCGTCGAAGGTGGCGTGTGGATCCTGGGCTCCACCATCTGGTTGCAACATCCGAGAAGAATGGAAAAGGGGGAAAAGGGGGGAGCAAAGCAAGCATGAGTACTCATCCAAAGTACTCGCAAGCAAGGATCTACACTACATATGCCACATTATCAAAGGAAGGCTGTATATGTGGACTGGGCTGCAGAAATGCCAGAATAGAGGGAAGGCCTAGTCCTATCGAAGACTAGCACCTTCTGGAAACCACCATCTTACAGCAACAGGAGGGAGTAGAGTAGCATAACTAAAGTAGTAGTAGGGTTATCAACCTCGGCCAGAGATCCTTTCTCGACTCCCTGCGAGAAAGCAATCCCAGAGCCATACTATCCAGTTATCACCTCATATCCATGTCTCATCTCAAGTATCCAGTTCTAGTTGTATCGATCAGGATACAACTCCAACTGTACGTTACCGTAGGACAGGCTATCGATAGATGTTTTCTTCCCTGCAGGGGTGCACCAACTTACCCACCATGCTCGATTAACTCCGACTGGACACAGTTTCCTGGGTCATGCCCGGCCTCGGCCAAACAATATGCCGCAACCCGACCTAGGCTTAATAGAGAGGTCAGCACGCCGGACTAAACCTATGCCCCCAGGGGTCATGGGCCATCGCCCCGGGAACTCCTGCACATTGCGAACGCGGCCGGTGAGCAGACCTAGCTACCTCCTTCAAAAAGGCAGGTGCTTACGCAGTCCAACCCGGCGCGCGCCACTCAGTTGCTGACGTCTATTAAGCTTCGGCTGATGCATACGACGCAGAACGCCCATACTATGCTCACGTGATGGTTAGTGCTATCAGGCCAGAGGCCCCTTGGATCAAATATCCAAATCGTAGTTGATTAGGAACGCGCGGTAACAAGCAGAGACTCACGAAAGATGTGACCCCGTTGGCCCGTCTCAAGGACTTGCGGCAAGGGCTAGGAATGCCCGGCCACGCCTCGTAATTATCTCGCGGGCACCCTCCAGGTCAACCCGACTCCTTATCACTCGCAAATATGCTCGCGTGGGTACCCCTCAGGGCCGACCTGTCTTTAGTAACAGGGTTCAGTGTAAAGTCATAGTAACCATAGTAACCGTGTGTCTAACACCAAGGGGAAAACCTGAGGAATCACCCTTGACGGATTCCACTCGATGTAATCATCAAGGTGAACGTAAGAGGAACCACCCTCGAAGTTCACACTTGAGGGGTTGCACGACAGAGTCGTATCAGAAGTGGTTAAGGCGGAATCACCCACGATGACCACGACCGAATAGCTACACTATAGGGTAACATCAGAAGTGCTAATGAGGTCTCACACCCGGCACTCGATAGTAACCCAGTAGTGTCGAGCAACTAAGGGAAAAGTGATGTGCGGTGTCGGGGCCTGGTCTTCGATCCCGTTGATCGGGTCTTCGATGAAGAAGCAGGGGCAACAAGGACAAGTTGGGGGTCACTGATGGATCACTAACCAACCTATACTAAGTAGTTTAGGATAAGCAGGTAAGGTACAATGAGCAGGTTACCAAAAGCAGGCTATGCATCAGAATAGGAGCAAACAATAACAGTAGCAAAATCTAATGCAAGCATGAGAGAATGGAATGGGCGATATCGGGATGATCAAAAGGGGGGCTTGCCTGGTTGCTCTGGCAAGGAGGGGCCGTCGTCGACGTTGTTGATCATAGGGGCGGCATCGGTCTCGAGGTCTACCGGACAGAAGAGGGGGAGAAACAGTAAATATAAAGCAAACATAGCATCACAATGCATGACGTGGCAATATGTTGTGCCGGGTGTGATCTAACGTATGGCTACACGATAAAGGTGAAGGAGGAATTCAACCGGGAAAGTATTCCCGGTTCCGGACCTGTGTCACACAGATGACCGGAGGGGGAATGTTCCATGTTCAGAAGTTAGAGGCATCTGACAGGTATGTGGGTAGCGTATTCGGGTTCGGCTCATTTTTCTGATCAACTTTCATATAGAAAACTTTTTCATCCGAGCTACGGTTTATTTTCTATGAATTTTCAAAGATTAAACCATTTTCTGGAATTATTTAAATTAACAAAAAAGGAATTATGACGTCAGCAGAGTGTCAGCATGACATCAGCAGGTCAATAGACCCGCTGACTGGTCAAACTGACCAGTGGGTCCCACATGTCATAGACAAAGGGCTAACAGTGGGTTATTTTAATTGAACATGGGGGTTAATTAGCAGTTGGGCCCCACATGTCAGTGACTAATTAGTTTAGCTAATTATTTTTATCTAGGAAAATATTTAATTAGGTTAATTAGGCGGGGGCGTGTGTCAGTGGCACTGAGTGCCCAGTCAGCATAGTTGACCACGGTCAACGTCGTCAGCTGGGTCCAGGGGGGCCCACGGGCAGCGACCCAGAGGCGGGCCCCGCCGGTGCTATGTCAGCGCCGGCGCCGGAGAGAGAGCTCCAGTGACCAAGGCAACGGCGGCGCCTCGCCGGAGTTGGCCTCAGGACCTGCGGCTTGGACCTAAGGGCGTGGCCCGGCGCCGCGCACACGATGGTGACGATGACCGGCGTCGGGGACGACCGGAGCATCGCCGGCGGCGAGCAGAGGCGACAGCGGCGTTCAGGAGCACGTTGGGAAAGCCTACGGGGTGCCAAATTGGTCACGGCTGGTCGCGTTCGAACGGGCCTTCGACGCCGCATCCATCTACGGTGGCGGCGCGGCCCGTAACAGGCTGGAACGACGACGGCGAGAGGCGGGGCGGACGCCGGCGTTCGGCCGCGGTTGGAGACGAGGCTAGAGGGCGCGCGAGAGGGAACAAAGAGATGGGAGAGGAATAGGGGCTCACCTTGCGGCACGCACGGTGGCCCTCGGAGGTTTAGTAGCAGCAGAGACGGCGCCGGAGATGAAGAAGGGCGGCGACGAACGGAGACGTGGACGAAAAGGGATCCGGCGCTTCGGTGCTCCCCAACTCTAGCTAAGGCCACCGGTCGATGGAGAGGACGATGGCGGAACTCCCCGACAGGTTGGCGAGGCGCAGCGAGGTCGGTAGCCGCGAGGACGGGCGAGGCACGGCGGCGACCGCATCGGCCTCCTCTCCAAAACGAAGCAGAGGGAGAGAGAGAAGGGGATCTGGAGAGCGAGGGGCGAGGTGAGTGGGGTGGCAGACGAGTGGGAGGCGAGGGGGCCAAGGCGTCGGGGCGGTGGAGGCCTTATCCCGTTCGGCGGGGACGGCGAGGTGGTCGGACGGCGACGAGCCCCTGTAGCGGCGCGCACCAGGGGAACAGAAGGGAAAGGAGAGCGACTGGGGAGGGGTACTGGGCCTGGCGAGCTGGGCCTGTCTCTGTGGCCTTAGGCCCAGGGGCAGGGGGGTTCCCTTTTTCTATTTTTTGTAGCTTTTGCATTTTCTTTTAGCCACTAATGACTTGCAAAATTATGCCACTGGCCAAAACAATTTCAAGAGTTAAAGTGCACTGCCACAAAAATATTGTGAGACTTTTGAAATAGTTTGCCAATTTTATAAATTAAAAAGGCATTTAATTTATTGCTTAGGTCACTGCTTTAAGTAGTTTAGGCCACTCAAACCCTTTGCAAAAATGTTGGTTCACCACCAATATTAGTTGTTGATTATTTGGCACATGATGAACATTTTAGTTTTCATGTTTGAGCATTTTGAATTTCACTCATAATTTGAAATTGAATTCAACTGGAATTTGAAAGAGAGAGGAGACAATGATGATCAAACACTTGTTTAGAAAAATGATTAACTTAACCCCAGGGGTTACTGTAGCATCATTACACCGGGGTGTTACAACTCTCCTCCTCTAAAAGAGATTCTCGTCCCGAGAATTAAGAGGTAGAAGGGAACAGGTCGGGGTATTCAGCCCAGAGGTTATCTTCGCGTTCCCAAGTGGCTTCATCTTTAGTATGATTCGGCCATTGCACCTTGAGGAACTTGGTAACCTTCTGGCGGGTTCGACGTTCAGCTTCTTCAAGAATGCGAATTGGATGCTCTTTGTATGTGAGATCATCTTGCACTTCAATCAATTCCGGATCCACTTCACGTTCCGGGTCCTTGAAGCAACGACGAAGCTGCGACACATGGAAGACGTCATGGACGTGAGACAACTGAGGTGGCAACTCCAATTGATAAGCCACCAGTCCACGACGGGAGAGAATGCGGAAAGGACCAATGTAGCGCGGAGCTAGCTTGCCCTTGACTCCGAACCGATGAGTGCCTCTCAAAGGAGTGACACGCAAATAAGCTTGTTCACCAGGTTGATAAGTGGAACCCCAGTGTTTCTAGTCATAGTTGCTCTTCTAGCGGGACTGGGCCGCCTTGAGATTATCCCGGACAATGCGAACCTGCTCTTCAGCTTTTTGAATAATGTCTGGACCAATGAGCGTCCGTTCCCCAGTTTCTGACCAATTCGGAGGGGCTCGGCACTTACGTCCATAAAGCACTTCAAAGGGTGCCATCTTCAAGCTGGCTTGATAGCTGTTGTTATAAGAGAACTCCGCATAAGGGAGAGATTCTTCCCACTTCTTGCCGAAAGAAATAACGCAAGCCCGAAGCATGTCTTCAAGAATTTGGTTGACTCGCTCGACTTGGCCTTGGGATTGGGGATGATAAGCAGTGCTCCAGGTAATATGAGTTCCCATTGCCTCTTGGAAACTATCCCAAAACTTCGAAGTGAAAATACTTCCGCGGTCTGAACTGATCTCCTTCGGAATGCTGTGGAGTGACACAATTATGGAGATATACAAGTTTGCTAATTGACTAGCAGTGATAGTCTCCTTGACTGGCAGAAAGTGAGCAACCTTCGAGAATTGGTCGATGACGACAAAGATAGCATAGTTACCTTTCTGAGACTTGGGAAGGCCAGTGATGAAGTCCATTTGGATCTTATCCCACTTCCATTCAGGAATCGAAAGTGGTTGTAGAAGTCCAGCCGGTTTCTGATGTTCTGCTTTGATGCGACGACAAACGTCACATTCTTCAATATATCGAGCAATGTCTTGCTTCATATTAGACCACCAGTACTTCTGACAGATGTCTATATACATCTTGGTACTTCCCGGATGAATAGAGAGAGGGGTGTCATGCGCTTCTTTCATCACCTTCTCTATCATAAGCTCGAACCGGGGTACTACAATGCGATCTCTGAAGTATAAGGTTCCATCTTCATCAAGTGAGAAATCTCTAAATTTATCTAAGGCAAGATCCTTTTTCATCAAATCAACGTGAGCATCTTTGGCTTGTGCAGACTTAATAGCTTTGAGAAGAGTTGGTTCCAGGACAAGGTTATTCAGAGAACCCTATGGAACTAGTTGAAGGTTCAGCTTGCATAGCTCTTCATAAAGGCGGGGTTGAGCTTTGAAGACCATGTGATTGTTGCAATAAGACTTACGGCTCAGGGCATCGGCCATTACATTAGCCTTGCCAGGGGTATAGGATATACCGCAGTTGTAGTCAGCAATAGCTTCCATCCATCGCTGCTGACGGAGGTTCAGATCTGGTTGAGTAAACAGGTACTTCAGACTCTGATGATCGGTGAAGATCTCACAACTATTACCGAGAAGGTACTGTCGCCATAGCTTCAGTGCAAAGATAACCGCAGCAAGCTCGAGGTCATGAACTGGATAGTTCCCTTCATGAGGACGCACTTGACGGGAGGCATAAGCAATCACTCTGCGCTCTTGCATTAGGACACAACCTAATCCTTGACGTGAAGCGTCGCAATAGATGACGAAGTCCTTGCGAGAATCAGGGGGGGCAAACACTGGGGCAGATGTCAGCTTGTCCTTGAGTGCCTGGAAACTTTCCTAACACTTTTCAGTCCAATCAAACTTAACGCCTTTGTGTAGTAGATTGGTCAATGGCTTGGCGATCTTGGAGAAGTTCTCGACAAAGCGGCGACAATAGCTGGCTAGTCCGAGAAAGCTTCTGACTTGCTTGACAGTATTCGGAGGGGTCCAGTCAAGAATAGCCTGAACTCGCTCTGGGTTGACGGCAATACCATCTTTGGAGATGACATGACCAAGGTAGGTGACTTTGGGTAACCAGAATTCGCACTTGGAATACTTGGCATAAAGTTGATGCTCTCGAAGCTTTTCCAGAACAAGACGAAGATGTTCCGCATGTTCGTCTTTATTCTTCGAATATACTATTATATCATCTAGATAGACTACGACGAACTTGTCGAGGTAATCCATGAATATATAGTTCATCAGACGAGAGAATGTAGCTGGAGCATTGGTTAAGCCGAAAGACATAACGGTGTACTCGTAAGAACCATAACGGGTGACGAAGGCGGTCTTTGGAATATCCTCTTCACGAACACGGATCTGGTGGTAACCCAGCCTCAAGTCGAGTTTAGAGAATATCGATGAGCCAGCCAGTTGATTATACAGATCATTGATCCAAGGAAGGGGATATTTGTTCTGAATTGTAGCTTGGTTGATAGGATGGTAGTCTTGGACCAAACGGTTCGTTCCTGTAACGCCCACGATGCGGCTATATCTCCCACTTAGGAGCCCCCTGCTTGATCGAATCGCTGGCGTTGTTGAGTCTAGAATAAAAATGTTTTGAGTCTTAGGATTATATATATCGGAGAGTAGGATTCTTTTTACTCCTCAGTCCCTTCGTCGCTCTGGTGAGGTCTCCTGACGTAGAATTTTTGACTACTCTCTCCTCAAATTTCACTAAAAAAAATTTAGGATCACGCGGGTATCTTGGAATCGTTCCGATGGATTTGTGACGAGAACATTGTTCTTGGTGCCTCCTGACATTTAGGGGTTGTGGCAGTGTCCCGGGGAGTTGAGCTCCGAGGTGTTGTCGTCACAATTTTATCGTTGCAGTTCTGGTATACCTGAGTTTCGCCGACATCGAAATCTCTTTTATGCAGTTGTTGGTGAGATCACCTCGACGCCACCCAGTACTGGGGCGGGAGTTCGGGAGTATTGCCATAACTTGTATAACGGATGTTTTTAGAAGGTTGAGGTAAACGATTTCCGAAGGTTTCTTGGTTATGTGTTGACGGATGGATACAGCTGGATCTAGGGATTGCTAGTTTGGGTGATATATATTTGTGTCCCCTGTATCCCCTACACCAGATTGCATAACCAGAAAGTTTCGGGAGTTTATAAGTGGGAATTCTAGTAGCCTTAGGATATCTTTCCGACAAACGCATGATATGAGATTGGGGTTCGACGTCTAGCGGTCCGCCTGTATACGGTTTATTTTACAGTGGTCTCGTTGTGTCTTAAAGAGTCCATGGCTATGCCGACTCGGGGACGCTTCGTATGTCATGTGCACAGCCTTGTACATGATGGTGCTGTACGATTGAGCCCGTGTGGGCCCCACCACGAAAACTTCAGACGAAATATCTATCATATGTTTGTTCCGGCTTATTCTGCAAGCCAATACTTTGTTTTATTTTGTATTGTGGTATTCGAGTTTCTTCGAATTCAGATGTTCATTCCATATCTTTTTCAAGTGGCTTCTCAACTTATGGAAGTGTGATGATTGACTACGGAATTCATTCGTTCATCTTCGTTCGAATGTTTATTGTGAAGACTATATGTTGCAATTTCTATCCGTTGATTCTACTTGCCTATTTGTCTATCAAGATGCTAACGGATGTCACCCTCTTCAGGATGGCTCCGCCAACGCGTCAGAATCCGGATCGCAATGAAGGGAGTCAAGCGAACCCTCCGCCACCACCTCCACCTCCGGAGGCATGGCAAGCAATCATGGCAGCCACCAATGCCAATGCTCAGATGATTCTGCAACTCTTGCAAGAACGTACTCAAGGGCAAGGCAATCAAGGTCAAGGCAACAATCAGTTGCACTTTGCCACTCTCAACCAGTTTCTCGCAAATCAGCCCAAGTCTTTCAGCTACTGTGCCGAGGCCACGGATGCCGATGATTGGCTCGTGGACATCAACAAGCATTTTGAATGTAGCAATGTCAGGCCTGAGGACTATGTCAAGTTCGCTTCTTTCCAACTCAAGGACCAAGCTGCTGATTGGTTTCAGCAATACAAAGATTCCAGAGGAGGTCGTGTGATCACTTGGACTGACTTCTGTCGGGACTTCAAAGCGCACCACATTCCACAAAGTGTTGTTGAGAGCAAGCGTGAGGAGTTCCGCAATCTCAAGCAAGGCAACATGTCGGTGTATCAATACAACATTCAGTTTCAGAAACTTGCTCGCTTCGCTAAACAAGACGTTCCTGATGAGAAGAGCATGATCTATCACTTCAGAGGTGGCCTTAAAGAGGATCTGCAGTTAGCTCTCGTTCTTGTTGAGCCTACTCAGTTTGATCAATTCTACAATATGGCACTGAAGCAAAGAGTCTGCTCAGCTCAAGTGTGAGGCTTCTAAGAAAAGAGTTAGAGACGCAGTTCAGTCTTCTTCTTCCTCACTTGTGACAGCTAAGCAACAGAAGTTCTGGTTGCCTCCTCCTCCGTTTCGTCAGCCTTACCAGCAGAAGAACAAAGGTGGCCATAATTCTTCCAACTCTTCCAACTCTGGCTATCAGAACAAGTCTCAGAATCAAGCTCCAAAGCCCAATGCTCCTTATCACCGTCCACTCTCAGAGGTGACTTGCAACAAGTGTCAGCAGAAAGGTCACTATGCTAACAAGTGCTTCAACCAGAGGCGTCTTCCTCCTCCTCCTCCTGTCAGATCTTCCAGCAATGCAGTGGTCAAGCATAATCCAAAGTCTGCTAAGGTGAACATGATGAATGCAGCTCAAGCGGAGGAATCTACTGATGTGATAATGGGTAATCTTCCTGTTAACGATATTCCTGCAAAAGTTCTTTTTGATACTGGTGCATCGCATTCTTTCATTTCTAGACCTTTTGTGGCTATGCATGATCTGGTTACTGAAGTATTGCCGAGTCCTCTGTCTATTGTTTCTCCGGCTCGACAACTGACTTCTCGAGCATTCGTTCGGGATTCCACAATCAAGATGGGCGACTATGAATTTCTGTCTTCTCCAATTGTTCTTGGTGACTCGGATATTGATCTAATTCTCGGGATGGACTGGCTTTCTAAGCACAAAGCTCTACTTGATTGTGCTGCCAGGGAAATTCAATTGATACACTCGTCTGAGGATGTGATTATTTATGCCGCTCGTGATGAAACCATTCGGTTATTTTCTCTCAATGAGAAGGGTGAATTGAATGCCATCTCGCAAATTCCAGTCGTTTGCGAGTATCAAGATGTCTTTCCAGAAGAGCTTCTGGGTATGCCTCCTCACCGGCCAGTTGAGTTCGTTATCGAACTAGAGCCTGGCACTGAACCCGTTTGCAAGCGTCCATACAAGCTTGGACCCAACGAGCTGAAGGAATTGAAGAAACAGCTCGATGAACAAGAACGTCTGGGTTTGATCAGACCGAGTTCTTCTCCATGGGGTTGTGGTGTTCTTTTTGTCAAGAAGAAGGATGGCACGGACCGACTTTGTGTCGACTACCGTCCATTGAACAAAAAGACAATCAAGAACAAGTATCCACTTCCCAACATCAATGAGCTATTTGAGCAACTCAAAGGTGCTAAAGTATTCTCGAAGCTTGACCTACGTATGGGTTATCATCAGATTCGCATTCGTGAAGAAGATATTCCCAAGACAACATTCAGAACAAGCTTTGGTTCTTATGAATATACTGTCGTGTCTTTCGGCCTTGTCAATGCTCCTCCAGTGTTCTCTCGGATGATGAATTTCATCTTCAACCCCTATACCAATGAATTTGTTCTGGTGTATCTCGATGATATCTTGGTCTTCTCCAAGAATAAACAGGATCATGCCAAACATTTGCGATTGGTGCTCGACAAGCTCAGAGAGTATCAATTCTATGCAAAGTTCTCTAAATGTGAGTTTTGGCTCAATGAAGTTCTTTTTCTTGGTCACATCATCTCTGCCAAGGGCATCGCTGTTAACCCCGAGAAGGTGTCCGCAGTTCTGGATTGGGAACCTCCTCAAAATGTCAAGCAGCTCCTTAGTTTTCTGGGTCTTGCAAGCTATTGCCGAAGATTCGTTGAGAATTTCTCCAAGATTGCGAAGCCTCTTTCCAACCTCCTTCAGAAGCATGTGAAGTATGTCTGGTCTCCTGAGTGTGACGTTGCTTTCAACACTCTCAAAGAGAAACTAGTCACAGCTCCTGTCTTGACTCCTCCTGATGAATCCAAGCCGTATGAAGTTTTCTGTGATGCTTCTCTCCAAGGTCTCGGTGCTGTGTTAATGCAAGAGAAGAAAGTTGTGGCCTATACCTCTCGGCAGTTGAAGCCCAACGAGAAGAACTACCCCACTCACGATCTTGAGTTGGCGGCAGTTGTCCATGCGTTGATTACGTGGAGACATCTCTTGTTGGGAAGACAAGTGGACATTTTCACTGATCACAAGAGTCTCAAGTATATCTTCACTCAGCCCAACCTCAACCTCAGGCAGACTCGATGGGTCGAAATGATTCAAGAGTACAATCCGAGTATCGAATATACTCCAAGCAAGGCTAATGTCATTGCAGATGCTTTAAGCAGGAAGGCTTATTGCAACAGCTTAATCCTCAAGCCTTTTCAACCGGATCTTTGTGAAGCTTTCCGCAAGCTGAATCTCCAAGTTGTTCCTCAAGGCTTTCTTGTCAACCTCATAGTATCTCCTACTTTGGAAGATCAGATTCGTGAGGCACAACTCCTTGATGCCATGGTGAAGAAGGTGAAACGTGGTATCGACAAGGGTCTTTCCAAATACAAGTGCTATCGCATTGATGACAGAGACACTTTGTTCTTCGAGGACCGGATTGTGGTTCCGAAAGGTGATCTAAGGAAAGTCATAATGAACGAGGCGCACAATTCTCTCCTTTCCATTCATCCTGGAAGTACGAAGATGTATCATGACCTCAAGCAGTCGTATTGGTGGACTCAAATGAAGCGAGAAATTGCTCAATTCGTGAATGAATGTGATGTCTGCCGAAGAGTGAAAGCAGAACACCAACGACTAGCTGGTCTCCTCCAACCTCTTGCTATCCCAGAATGGAAGTTTGATCATATCGAAATGGACTTCGTGACTGGTTTTCCAAAGTCCAAGCGCGGAGATGATGCTATCTTCGTTGTCATTGACAAGCTCTCTAAAGTGGCTCATTTCCTTCCAATCAAAGAATCCATCACAGCAGCTCAGCTGGCAGAGCTCTACACCTCCAGAATTGTCTCTTTGCACGGCATTCCACAATTGATTTCTTCAGATTGTGGAAGCATCTTCACCTCTAAGTTCTGGGACTCCTTCCAGAAGGCCATGGGCACAAACATTCGCTTCAGCACAGCTTTTCACCCTCAAACTAGTGGCCAAGTCGAGCGAGTCAATCAAATTCTTGAGGATATGCTCAGGGCTTGTGTCATTTCCTTTGGCATGAAATGGGAAGATTGTCTCCCTTATGCTGAATTCTCCTACAACAACAGCTTCCAAGCGAGTTCGGGCAAGGCCCCATTCGAGATTCTATATGGCAGAAAGTGCCGTACTCCTCTCAATTAGTCAGAGACTGGTGAACGCCAACTTCTTGGCAATGACTTAATCACAGAAGCTGAAGAAATGTGTAAAGTCATCCGTGATAATCTCAAAGCCGCGCAATCGCGTCAGAAGAGCTACTATGATAGTAAGCATCGTGATTTGGCTTTCGAGATCGGAGACCATGTCTACCTCCGCGTCTCTCCAATGAAAGGCACTCGTCGCTTCGGTATCAAAGGGAAGCTTGCCCCTAGATACGTGGGTCCTTTCAAGATCATTGGCAAAAGAGGCGACCTCGCCTATCAACTTGAGCTTCCTTCCAACTTCGCGAACGTGCACGATGTGTTCCACGTGTCACAGCTCCGCAAGTGCTTCAAGACGCCTGAGCGCACTATCGACTTCGAAGAGATTGACCTCCAAGAAGATTTGTCTTATCATGAGCACCCCGTTGCTATTCTTGAAGAAACTGAGCGCAAGACTCGCAACAAGTCTATCAAATTCCTGAAAGTGAAGTGGTCGCACCATTCCGACCGGGAAGCCACCTGGGAACGCGAGGACCATCTCCGTTCTGAATATCCGGAGTTCTTTTAGTCCTAGATCTCGGGACGAGATCCTCTCGTAGTGGTGGAGTGTTGTAACACCCCGCATGTAACTTCCCATATTTGTAACTCCGACTCTTGCCATTTCCGGCTATGTGATATGTTTTTCCCTCCGTTGTCGGGTTTTGTCTTTCGTTTTGTATTTTTTCATGTTATGCATTTTCATATCATGTCATCATGCGCATTGCATTCGCATACGTGTTCGTCTCATGCATCCGAGCATTTTCCCCGTTGTCCGTTTTGCAATCCGGCGCTCCTATCTCCTCCGGTGCACCCCTCTTGTTTTCTTTCGTGTGCGTGTGTCAAACTTTCTCGGAATGGACCGAGGCTTGTCAAGTGGTCTTAATACACCACCCGGAAACTACCGGTCAAGTTTCGTTCCATTCGGAGGTCGTTTGGTACTCCAACGGTTAACCGGGCATCCGCAAAGTCCATTTGATTGTCCAGCAAAAAACCCCTCCAAAACCAGCCCAAAACCCACCAAACTCTCTTCCATGCTCTAGGTCGTTCGATCACGATCGTGTGGGCGAAAACCGCACCTCATTTGGAGTCTCCTAGCTCCCTCTACCTATAAAACTCCATCTCCCCCGAAAAACGAAACTGCAGACGAACCCTAACCCTCTCCTCGCGCCGCGCCGGACACGTCCGCCGCCGGCCGGACGCACCGGCCGCAGCCAACCCCGTCGCGCCACGTCACCCTCTCTCTCTCTCCTCCACCGCGCGGCCCGCCGGAGCCCGTCCCCGGCCCCCGCGGCCCGAACCCGCGCCGTCCGCCGCCCCGCGCCGCCGGCTCGCCTCCCGCGGCTCGCCCGCCGCCGCCACCGGCCGCCGCCGCCGGCCGGCCGGCCCCGCCGCCGCGCCTCCGCCGGCGCCCGCCGCCCCCACCGGCGACCCCCACCTCCGGCTTCCACTCCCTCCGCCGGCGACCGCCGCTCCCTCTCCCTCCTTCCTCGCTGGCAACGACGAGCCCGAGCTCGACCTCCCCCAGATCCGATCGGGAGCTACAGTATGCGTCGACTTCTCCTCGCCCCTTTTTTCTTCCAAGTCCCCACAAATTCTACAGCATATGCACTTGTTCCCGATGCGATAACTCCGTGCATGTAGCTTTGATTCACGCGTGTAATATGTCAAATTGTTCGTCTCGTGATGCTCTTTATTTTATTCAATTGCACCATTTTCATTAGAGGTCATCTTGATGCCCAAATCTTCGTTGGAAGAGGGCTAGTTGCTGTTATTCTCTGGTTCTTAGCAGAACTTGGAGATTTGTCATTTTTGTATCATTTATTCTGTGCATCTTTTGAAGCATAAGCTCTACTGTGTTTTGAAGTATGCCATGCCATCTTTCCAGTGGTATAGTCCATGTATTTTTGTGATCTCTGTGGTGACTAGCACAAGCATGCAAAGTAGGCCCCGTAATATTTCTGATTTCAGGGACAGTGATTTCTCTAAGTCCTTGTCTGCTGTAATTTTGTTGCCATGTAAACTTGATGCTACAGAGAGATCCATGCATATTTTGGAGATGTTCAGTAAGGATGTTTTGTATCTATAGTTGTAATTGATCCATTTCCGCAATTGTTTGCAATTTTGGAGTGCCACAGCATGACACAATCTTGCTCTACTTTTGGTATAAAATATTTTTGGAAGATTCTTAACATGATATGCATTTTTGTCAAGCTTATTGTAGTTAATCCATACATGCTATGTAATTGTTCTTCCTATGGTTAGCTTCATAAACATGCCACCTTGCTGTAGGTATGCTTGGTTTGTCATGAATTGCTCTGTATTGAGTGCATCAAGCTCACAAAGAGGCCTACATATTAATATTTCTGCCATGCTCTGTTTTCTGCTAAGTCTGGAACCTGATAACGAAACTTGCTATGTTTACATGCTTGCCATCATACCTTCTGGTCCTTTTTGGCTTATGGTCAGTAAGGGACTTTTGTCATGTGCATTTAGTAGAACACTACCATGCATTGTTTTGCTATGTTAAGTTACTGTAGCATGTTGATTTCGTGCTCTGAACATTGCTACCTGATGCTGATTTCTGCCATGTCCAGTTTTTCACCAAGTCTGTGAACCTGTAATCTTTTGCACTTTTGCCATGCTTGTTTGAGCTTGATATGTTGAGAACTAGCCGTAGCTCAGTGTTCATCTTTTGTCAAGAATCTCCAGTAGATTACTGCCATGTGCTTTGTTGCTATGTTGGGGTGCTGTAGCATTGTTGCTTGTTGCATTTTAAGTGCTATCTTGCTGTTTATCGCAGATTAGTGTCATTCTTGTTTTGCTTGTCATTTGCAAACCGTGCATCCGATTCCGGTGATCCTTATATCGATTTCGACCGAAATCATCTCATCTTTCCAGTGGCATGCTTGGTTTGCCAAGTTACTGCCATGTTCATCATTTTCCTTCCGGAGCACGCATATGCGTCGCATATCATATCTTGCATATCATACACGTTTTGCATCATGTTGCTTGTGCATTTCTCGTGGTTGATTGTGGTTCCGCTTGTTTGTGTTCTTGTCTTGGGTAGAGCCGGGAGACGAGTTCGTGAACGAGGAACCTGTCGAGTACGCTTACGAGGATCAAGCTTTCGACAACTCTGAGAATCTTGCAGGCAAGATGACCACCCCTCGAAATCACTTCTATCTTTGCTATGCTAGTTGTTCGCTCTATTGCCATGCTCGCTACCTATCTTTTGCTATATCATGTCTCCCATTTTAGCCATGTCAGCCCTAACCATCCTTTCCTAGCAAACCGTTGTTTGGCTATGATACCGCTTTTGCTCAGCCCCTCTTATAGCGTTGCTAGTTGTAGGTGAAGTTGAAGTTTGTTCCATGTCGGAACATGGATATGTTGGGATATCACAATATCTCTTATTTAATTAATGCATCTATATATATTTGGTAAAGGGTGGAAGGCTCGGCCTTATGCCTGGTGTTTTGTTCCACTCTTGCCGCCCTAGTACTGTTATACCGGGATTATGTTCCTTGAGTTTGCGTTCCTTACGCGGTCGGGTGATTTATGGGACCCCCTTGACAGTTCGCCTTGAATAAAACTCCTCCAGCAAGGCCCAACCTTGGTTTTACCATTTGCGACCTATACCTTTTTCCCCCGGGTTTTCTAGAGCCCGAGGGTCATCTTTATTTTAAACCCCCGGGCCAGTGTTCCTCTGAGTGCTGGTCCGGTGTACGGACTGCTCATCCGGTGTGCCCTGAGAATGAGATATGTGCAGCTCCTATCGGGATTTGTCGGCACATTCGGGCGGCTTTGCTGGTCTTGTTTTACCATTGTCGAGATGTCTTGTAAACCGGGATTCCGAGACTGATCGGGTCTTTCCGGGAGAAGGTTTATCCTTCGTTGACCGTGAGAGCTTATGATGGGCTAAGTTGGGACACCCCTGTAGGGTATTATCTTTCGAAAGCCGTGCCCGCGGTTATGAGGCAGATGGGAATTTGTTAATGTCCGGTTGTAGATAACTTGTCACTTGACCCAATTAAAATGCATCCACTGCGTGTGTAGCCGTGATGGTCTCTTCTCGGCGGAGTCCGGGAAGTGAACACGGTCTGAGTTATGCATGACGTAAGTAGGTGTTCAGGACCTCTTCTTGGTCATTGCTAGATGACGTCCGTTCCGTTGCTTCTCTTCTCGCTCTCATTTGCACAAGTTAGCCACCATGTATGCTTTTGCCGCTGCAGCTCCACCTCTTTGCACCATCCTTTCCTATAAGCTTAAATAGTCTTGATCTCGCGGGTGTGAGATTGCTGAGTCCCCGTGACTCACAGATTCTACCAAAACAGTTGCAGGTGCCGACGATGCCAGTGCAGATGATGGCGTCGATCTCAAGTGGGAGTTCGACGAGGAACGTGGTCGTTACTATGTGTCTTTTCCTAATGATCAGTAGTGGAGCCCAGTTGGGACGATCGGGGATCTAGCATTTGGGGTTGTCTTATTTTCATCTGGATTTTGGCCGTAGTCGGTCTATATGATGGTAATTTGGATGATGTATGAATAATATTTATGTATTGTGTGAAGTGGCGATTGTAAGCCAACTCTTTATCCCATTCTTGTTCATTACATGGGATTGTGTGAAGATGACCCTTCTTGCGATAAAAACCACTATGCGGTTATGCCTCTAAGTCGTGCCTCGACACGTGGGAGATATAGCCGCATCGTGGGTGTTACAGTTCCGTCCTTCTTCTTGACGAAGAGAGAAGGTGCTCCCCAAGCAGAGGAACTTGGACGAATGAAACCACTACGAAGAGATTTGTCGATTTCCTCCTTAAGTTCAAGGAGTTCATGAGGTGGCATCTTGTAGGATCGTTTGGCAATAGGAACGGTGCCTGGTTTCAAGTCGATGAAGAACTCGACAGCCAGGGCAGGGGGTATTCCTGGAAGTTCTTCTGGAAAGACGTCTAGGAAATCATGAACAACTGGAATCTTTTCAATTCCCTCAAGAGGTGTTGCGTTCAATGCATTCAAGACATAAAGTCAAGCTTCAGCGTTTTGAACCAGACGAGCATTGTAGCTTACTATCTCATCTGAAGGGTGCAGAAGGTGGACGGTTTTAGTGGCGCAAACGATAGAAGCCGTATGTGCTTTAACCAATCCATTCCCAGAATGAGGTCAATATTGGAAGACTTCAGAATAATGGGGGATGCAAAAATTTCCAACCCTTCGATTTCAACTGAAACATTGTGGCTAACCATGGAGGTTTGGCATTGGCCCACAGGGGTTTTTACCACTAGTGGAGTGTGCATCTCTTCGTATTTAATGCCATGCATGAATGCAAACTCTTCTGATATGAAAGAATGTGATGCTCCTGAATCAAACAAAACAGATGCTGGTACTGAATTAACAAGAAGAGTACCCATCACCGTGGCAGGCTGGCCTTGAGCTTCATTCAGATTAATATGATTAGCCTGACCACGACCATAAGGTCTGGCATTGTTGTTATGGGGTTGATTGTTACGGCCAGTTGAAGGCAGAGCCAACTGATTCTGATTTTGAGGGCATTTCCTGGAACGGTGACCTGGAAGGCCACACTTGAAGCATAGACCATCATTGGGGTTGGGATCAGGAGCTTGGGGTGGTACAACTAGAAGAGGCTGCCTCTGCGGTTGAGGAGGCAGACGAGGTGCAACATAGGACTGTCTTGGTGCAGGTGCAGTTGGACGATACATGCTGTGGGGAATCCATATCCGACGCTTCTGCGCTGACGGGCCCGAAGATGAGCCAGCGTCACGGCTGCGCCTGAGGGATCCCTGGTGTTCCTGAAGACCAGTCTCAACCTGAATAGCCTTGTTCACCAAAGTGGCGAAATCAGCAAAGTCATGAATGAGCAGTGCTAGCTTGATATCAGGGTGAAGTCCATCACGAAACTTCTCTTGCTTACGAGCATCAGTTGCAATGTCTTCTTCAGCATAACGTGACAAGTCCAGAAATTCCCGCTGATAAGCATCTACAGACTTGTTGCCTTGGGTGAGGTTGCGAAACTCGCACTTCTTCTTGTCCATGATCCCTTGAGGAATGAAGCGGGCATGGAAGGCAGCTTGGAAATCCGGCCAAGTGATGACCGTTCCAGTAGGTAGGGTACGCATGTGGCTATGCCACCATTGAGCAGCAGGACCCTTGAGGAAGAAGGATGCGAAGGTGACATAGCTGGCAGGGGCAACACTAGCAGACTCCATTTCATATGTGATGTCGCGGAGCCAGTCATCAGCATCAAGGGGTTGAGTTGAGCTGCGGTAGATAGTTGGGTTGAGGCGCATGAAGTCCTGCAGAGTTACTAGGGTTGGCTGTTGATTTCAAGTTCGGACGAGGAAACTGAGCCATCATTCCTTCCATGAACTGGCGGTTCAGCTCAAATTGTTGCATCATTCCAGCAAAGAATTCGGGCGGTGGTGGATCGCTGGCACCACGGCCACGACCAGCGAGTCTAACCATACTGCTAACATGTAACAGGGGGTAGTTCAGCATTGAGCATTTGCAAAGACAAGGATCATTCATGATGAAACATGCATAATGAAAGAGGTACGAAGGATACCACTTAGTAGTCAACACGACAGTGTGTGTACTATTCAGAATGCTATTCTAAGGAATAACTATGGCTTATCCAACTTTGGGGTGAATGTGGTCACGGGATCCTAATGTTAGAGTTAGTAAAACCGTTTAACCCGAATGGAAGAGAGATCAGAGTCCCAGAGTATAGACGAGGAATAAAAGATCCTAATACCGCCCAATTGGCGACGTGGGCCCGTAAGCCACACAGCCATGTTAGTAAAAGTTTTTCAGTGACTAGACTCAACTTCGGCCAAGGAGTTGGAAAGGGGGCTACCTACAGGCAGTCGCCTCTGATACCAACTTGTGACGCCCTCGATTCAATCGTACACTAATCATACACGCAAATGTGTACGATCAAGATCAAGGACTCATGGGAAGATATCACAACACAACTCTAGACACCATTAAAATAATACAAGCTTTATATTACAAGCCAGGGGCCTCGAGGGCTCGAATACATAAGCTTGAATACACAAGAGTCAGCGGAAGCAACATTATCTGAGTACAGACATGAGTTAGACAAGTTTGCCTTAAGAAAGCTAGCACAAAAGAAACATCGATCGAAAAGGCAAGGCCTCCTGCCTGGGAGCCTCCTAACTACTCCTGGTCGTCGGCGGCCTCCACGCAGTGGGAGGCACCCTCAGTGTAGTAGCAGTTGTCGTCGAAGGTGGCGTCTGGATCATGGGCTCCACCATCTGGTTGCGACATCCGAGAATAATGGAAAAGGAGGGAAAAGGGGGAGCAAAGCAACCGTGAGTACTCATCCAAAGTACTCGCAAGCAAGGATCTACAATACATATGCAACATTATCAAAGGAAGGCTGTATATGTGGACTAGGCTGCAGAAATGCCAGAATAGAGAGAAGGCCTAGTCCTATCGAAGACTAGCATCTTCTGGAAACCACCATCTTGCAGCAACAGGAGGGAGTAGAGTAGCATAACTAAAGTAGTAGTAGCGTTATCAACCTTGGCCAGAGATCCTTTCTCGACTCCCTGCGAGAAAGCAATCCCAGAGCCATACTATCCAATTATCACCTCATATCCATGTCTCATCTCAAGTATCCAGTTCTAGTTGTATCGATCGGGATACAACTCCAAGTGTCCGTTACCGTAGGACAGGCTATCGATAGATGTTTTCTTCCTTGCAGGGGTGCACCAACTTACCCACCACGCTCGATTAACTCCGGCCGGACACACTTTCCTGGGTCATGCCCGGCCTCGGCCAAACAATACGCCGCAACCCGGCCTAGGCTTAATAGAGAGGTCAGCACGCCGGACTAAACCTATGCCCCCAGGGGTCATGGGCCATCGCCCCGGGAACTCCTGCACGTTGCGAAAGCGGCCGGTGAGCAGACCTAGCTACCTCCTTCAAAAAGGCAGGAGCTTACGCAGTCCAACCCGTCGCGCGCCACTCAGTCGCTGACGTCTATTAAGCTTCGGCTCAGGCATACAACGCAGAACGCCCATACTATGCCCACATGATGATTACTGCTATCAGGCCAGAGGCCCCTCAGATCAAATATCCAAATCATAGTGGATTAGGAACGCGCGGTAACAACCAGAGACTCACGAAAGATGTGACCCCAGTGCCCCGTCTCGAGGACTTGCGGAATGGCTAGGAATGCCCAGCCACGCCTCGTAATTATCTCGCGGGCACCCTCCAGGTCAACCCGACTCCTCATCACTCGCAAATATGCTCGCGCGGGTACCCCTCAGGGCCGACCCGTCTTTAGTAACAGGGTTCAGTGTAAATTCATAGTAACCATAGTAACCGTGTGTCTAACACCAAGGGGAAAACCTGAGGAATCACCCTTGACGGATTCCACTCGATGTAATCATCAAGGTGAACGTAAGAGGAACCACCCTCGAAGTTCACACTTGAGGGGTTGCACGACAGAGTCGTATTGGAAGTGGTTAAGGCGGAATCACCCACGATGACCACGACCGAATAGCTACACTACAGGGTAACATCAGAAGTGCTAATGAGGTCTCACCCCCGGCACTCGATAGTAACACAGTAGTGTCGAGCAACTAAGGGAAAAGTGATGTGCGGTGTCGGGGCCTGGTCTTTGATCCCGTTGATCAGGTCTTCGATGATGAAGCAGGGGCAACAAGGACAAGGTGGGGGTCACTGATAGATCACTAACCAACCTATACTAAGCAGTTTAGGATAAGCAGGTAAGGTACAATGAGCAGGTTACCAAAAGCAGGCTATGCATCAGAATAGGAGCAAACAATAACAGTAGCAAAATCTAATGCAAGCATGAGAGCATGGAATGGTTGATATCGGGATAATCAAAAGGGGGGCTTGCCTGGTTGCTCTGGCAAGGAGGGGTCGTCGTCGACGTAGTCGATCACAGGGGCGACATCGGTCTCGGGGTCTACCGGAGAAAAGAGGGGGAAGAAACAGTAAATATAAAGCAAACATAGCATCACAAAGCTTGACGTGGCAATATGTTATGCCGGGTGTGACCTAACGTATGGCTGCACAATAAAGGTGAAGGAGGAATTCAACCGGGAAAGTATTCCCGGTTCCGGACCTGTGTCACACAGATGACCGGAGGGGGAATGTTCCATGTTCAGATAGTTAGAGGCATCTGACAGGTATGTGGGTAGCGTATTCGGGTTCGGCTCATTTTTCTGATCAACTTTCATATAGAAAACTTTTTCATCCGAGCTACGGTTTATTTTCTATGAATTTTCAAAGATTAAACCATTTTCTGGAATTATTTAAATTAACAGAAAAGGAATTATGACGTCAGCAGAGTGTCAGCATGACATCAGCAGGTCAATAGACCCGCTGACTGGTCAAACTGACCAGTGGGTCCCACATGTCATAGACAGAGGGCTAACAGTGGGTTATTTTAATTGAACAGGGGGTTAATTAGCAGTTGGGCCCCACATGTCAGTGACTAATTAGTTTAGCTAATTATTTTTATCTAGGAAAATATTTAATTAGGTTAATTAGGCGGGGGCGTGTGTCAGTGGCACTGAGTGCCCAGTCAGCATAGTTGACCACGGTCAACGTCGTCAGCTGGGTCCAGGGGGGCCCACGGGCAGCGACCCAGAGGTGGGCCCCGCCTGTGCCAGGTCAGTGCCGGCGCCGGAGAGAGCTCCGGCGACCAAGGCAACGGCGGCGCCTCGCCGGAGTTGGCCGGGGCCGCGCTACAGGGGGCCTCAAGACCTGCGGCTTGGACCTAAGGGCGGGGCCCGGCGCCGCGCACACGGTGGTGACGACGACCGGCGTCAGGGACGACCGGAGCATCGCCAGCGGCGAGCAGAGGCGACAGCGGCGTTCGGGAGCGCGTTGGGAAAGCCTACGGGGCGCCAAATTGGTCACGGCTGGTCGCGTTCGAATAGGGGCTCACCTTGCGGCACGCACGGTGGCCCTCGGAGGTTTAGTAGCAGCAGAGACGGTGCCGGAGATGAAGAAGGGCGGTGACGAACGGAGACGTGGACGAAAAGGGATCCGGCGCTTCGGTGCTCCCCAACTCTAGCTGAGGCCACCGGTCGATGGAGAGGACGATGGCGGAGCTCCCCGACAGGTTGGCGAGGCGCGGCGAGGTCGGTAGCCGCGAGGACGGGCGAGGCACGGCGGCGACCGCGTCGGCCTCCTCTCCAAAACGAAGCAGAGGGAGAGAGAGAAGGGGATCTGGAGAGCGAGGGGCGAGGTGAGTGGGGTGGCAGACGAGTGGGAGGCGAGGGGGCCGAGGCGTCGGGGCGGTGGAGGCCTTATCCCGTTCGGCGGGGACGGCGAGGTGGTCGGACGGCGACGAGCCCCTGTAGCGGCGCGCACCGGGGGAACAGAAGGGAAAGGAGAGCGACCGGGGAGGGGAACTGGGCCTGGCCAGCTGGGCCTGTCTCTGTGGCCTTAGTCCCAGGGGTAGGGGGGTTCCCTTTTTCTATTTTTTGTAGCTTTTGCATTTTCTTTTAGCCACTAATGACTTGCAAAATTATGCCACTGGCCAAAACAATTTCTTGAGTTAAAGTGCACTGCCACAAAAATATTGTGAGACTTTTGAAATAGTTTGCCAATTTTATAAATTAAAAAGGCATTTAATTTATTGCTTAGGTCACTGCTTTAAGTAGTTTAGGCCACTCAAACCCTTTGCAAAAATGTTGGTTCACCACCAATATTAGTTGTTGATTATTTGGCACATGATGAACATTTTAGTTTTCATGTTTGAGCATTTTGAATTTCACTCATAATTTGAAATTGAATTCAACTGGAATTTGAAAGAGAGAGGAGACAATGATGATCGAACACTTGTTGAGCAAAATGATTAACTTAACCCCAGGGGTTACTGTAGCATCATTACACCGGGGTGTTACAATCATGGAGGATGCCTATAATTGGAGGGTGTTCCAAATCCTTTTTATAGAAACAAAAAATATCCCTAGCTTCTTCTATTATAAAATCAAGTTCACGCATGAGGATAATAGTGGCAATCTTTTTAGCTATAGGATGATTGATATTAGGAAGTTCATAAAACACTGTTTGCAAAGCAGGATGAAGATGCACAAATTTTCTTTCTAATTTCTCAACAAGCATAACAATAGCATCAGCATAACAATTTGTATCAAGAAGAATAGTTCTTTTATTGATAGGCAAGGATCCCGTACAATCGAAGAATTCTTGGATAACACTTTTCCCAATAATATTACCATCTCCTATACGAAAGATTTTAGTTTTGTAATTAGGAAGCTTTTCAGTTCCGGGATCCAAAGAGCAAGTTTCAAGTTTCTCCTCAAGATTTTCAGCGATAACCTCCCCAGTTTCAGACATGGTGGCATCTGGCAAACGAGCAAGCGAGGAAGACGAACGGAATAGGGGCGAAGAAAAGGCGAATCTTTTGAAAAATCATTTTAGAAGTGGGGGAGAGGAAAATGAGAGGCGAATGGCGAATAATGTGATGCGAGGGATGAGAGGTTATGATGGGTACTTGGTATGTCTCGGCTTGGCGTAGATCTCCCTGGCAACGGCGCCAGAAATTCTTCCTGCTACCTCTTGAGCTTGCGTTGGTTTTTCCCTTGAAGAGGAAAGGGTAATGCAGCAAAGTAGAGTAAGTATTTCCCTCAGCTTTTGAGAACCAAGGTATCAATCTAGTAGGAGACAACACGCAAGCCACCGAATACCTGCACAAACAAACACCAACTTGCACCCAACGCGATAAAGGGGTTGTCAATCCCTTCACGGTTATTTGCAACGTGAGATATAATATAGATGGATAAAAGGTAAAGTAATATTTTTGGTATTTTTGGTTTATGGAACGGAAAGTAAAAGATTGCAAAGAAAGTAAATAGGAAACTGAAATTGTAGATCGGAAACTTATATGATGGAAAATAGACCGGGGGGGCATAGGTTTCACTAGAGGCTTCTCTCAAGATGGAAATTATTACGGTGGGTGAACAAATTACTACCGAGCAATTGATAGAAAAGCACAAAGTTATGACGATATCTAAGGCAATGATCATGAATATAGGCATCACGTCCGTGTCAAGTAGACCGAAACGATTCTGCATCTACTACTATTACTCCACACATCGATCGCTATCCAGCATGCATCTAGAGTATTAAGTTCATAAAGAACGGAGTAACGCCTTAAGCAAGATGACATGATGTAGAGGAATTAACTCAAGCATTATGATAAAAAATTCCATCTTTTTATCCTCGATGGCAACAATACAATACGTGTCGGTTCCCCTTCTGTCACTAGGATCGAGCACCGCAAGATTGAACCCAAAGCTAAGCACTTCTCCCATTGCAAGAAAAAACAATCTAGTTGGCCAAACCAAATCGATAGTTCGAAGAGACTTGCAAAGATATAAAATCATGCATATAAGAATTCAGAGAAGATTCAAATAATATTCATAGATAAGCTTATCATAAATCCACAATTCATCGGATCTCGGCAAACACACCGCAAAAGAGTATTACATCGAATAGATCTCCAAGAACATCGAGGAGAACTTTGTTTGGACTCCGTTTGGTATTCCTTTTCTGTGAAACTCTAAAACAAGGGAAAATCAGGAACTGGCATTGGGCTCTAGGTTAATAGGTTAGTCACAAAAATCATATAAATTAGCATATTAATGCATATAAAACATCCAAAATAGATAGTATAATAGCATGGAACAATAAAAAATTATAGATACGTTGGAGACGTATCAACCACTCCTCTAAAAGAAACGTTTGTACGAGAAGGGCACAAGGAGAAAGGTAAGGTTGTGAGTGGGAAGGCCACAAGGGGCATGCCCACTCTCAACAAGGGGCATGCCTCCATCCTATGTACTTCGTAAAACTAAGGATGGAGAAGTTTGTGCAAAATTTGTTGGTGCTCGAAATGCATTCCAGTTTTATGCTATTTGGGTACCTAAGACCCTTGTGACTAACTTGAGAGGTCCCATTGCAAAATGGGTGCCTCTAACCAAGTCATAATTGTGTGTAGGTTACTTTCTCTGGTGGAGTAAAATGGGTGATCGATAGTGGATGTACCAATCATATGGCCGGAGATAGCAAATTGCTCTACGATTTCATGGAAGCTAGTCAACCATTTATGAGCATTATGTTTGGTGGAGGATCAAAAGGACAGGTACTCGGGTTGGGCAAGGTGGCTATCACTAATGACATGTCTCTTGCAAATGTCATGCTTGTCCAATCCCTTAAATACCATTTGCTTTCTGTTCGCCAATTGGCTTCTGTTGGTTATGATACACTCTTTGGACTAACGAATGTGAATGTCTTTAAGAGAGATACTCTCGAAGTGGCCTTTGTTGGAGAGTTGGATGGCAACCTTTACACGGTTGATTTCTCGAAAGAGAGCACATTCCATGCAACTTGTCTAATGGCCAAGACCGACAAGGGGTGGCTATGGCATCGCCGGCTAGACCATGTCGGCATGAGAAATCTTCAAGATCTCTTAAAGGGTAATCACATCCTTGGACTAACCAATGTCTCTTTTGAGAAAGATTGTGTGTGTAGTGCATGCATAGCCGGGAAGCAACATCAATCAAAGCACCCACCCAAGAATATCGTGTCTACTTCGAGGCATTTGGATCTCCTTCATGTGGATCTTTTTAGGCCTCCTTCATGGGATAGCCTTGGTGGGAAAAAGAATGGACTTGTCATTGTTGATGATTACTCAAGATATACATGGGTGTTTTTCCTCAAGTCCAAGGACGAGACGAATATCACCTTCATTGATTTTGCCAAGCAAGCACAACGGAAGTTTGACAAAGAAATCTTGGCAATAAGAAGTGATAATGGCTCCGAGTTCAAGAACTACACCTTGGAAGGATTTCTTAGTGATGAAGGGATTGAGCATCAATATTTCGCACCATACATGCCTCAACAAAATCGTGTTGCCGAAAGGAAACCGTACACTTGTGGAGATGGCAAGGTCCATGTTGGATGAATACAAGTCGCCACATAGTTTTTGGGTCGAGGCTGTCAACACCGCATGCCATGCATCAAATCGGCTCTTCCTTCGCACAATATTGGAAAAGACTCCATATGAGCTCCTAACCGGGAACAAGCCAAATGTCAAGTACTTTCGTGTATTTGGGTGCAAATGTTTCATCCTCAACAAAAGAGAACGGTTAGGAAATTTTCAATCCAAAACAGCCGAGGGCATATTTGTTGGCTATGGATCAAACTCTCACGCCTATAGAGTCTACAACAAATCCAATGGATGTGTTGTAGAAACTTGTGATGTGGTGTTTGATGAATTTAATGGCTCCCATGGGGAGCAAGTTGATCTAAGTGATGTAGGTGAAGAAGATTCGTCTCAAGATATTTTGCCCATGGGTGCTCATGATGACGAAGACAAAGATGGAAGTTTCACCCATCATCAAACCACTTCAACACCCATACCACCACAAGCTCCTATTGCTCAACCAATGCCCATATTTCAAGTACAAGAAGATGATCAAGTCCCTCATCATGATCATTTTCCAGAACAAGATCATCACGAAGGGCAAGAACAAGAAAGTGCAATCATTGATGATGAACCTCAACAAATGCAATATGAAGAAGAAGATCTTCCACCACACATTAATGATCCATATGTTGAGGATGTGGATGATGGACATGAAGTTGAACCTCGCGAGACCCTAACGTCCATCATGCCCCGAGTGGCCGGTCGTGTTGAAGTTGATCAAATTATTACTGGCATATCGTAAGGTAGAGTCACTCGTAAACATTTGACAAACTTTTGCGCTCACTTCTCGTTTATCTCTAGTGTTGAGCCTATTAAGGTGCAAGATGCATTGACAGACAATGATTGGCTCGTTGCTATGCAAGAAGAGTTGAACAGTTTTGAACACAACCAAGTGTGGTCATTAGTCAAGAGACCAACTACGGAACACAATGTCATTGGACAAAATGGATTTTCAAGAACAAGAAAGATGAGAATGGTGTAATCATCCGCAACAAGGCAAGGTTAGTGGCACAAGGGTACTCGCAAGTTGAAGGTTTGGACTTTGGTGAGACCTTTGCTCCCGTAGCCCGTCTTGAATCTATATGCATCTTACTTGCCTACGCTGCTTTCAATGGTTTTACATTACATCAAATGGATGTAAAGAATAATTTCCTTAATGGTTCTCTACAAGAAGAAGTATATGTATCACAACCACCTGGGTTCTTAGACCCCGATCACAAAGACTATGTGTATAAACTTCACAAGGCTTTGTATGGCCTCAAACAAGCACCTTGTGCTTGGTATGATCATCTTAAGAAGTTTTTACTCGATGATGGTTTTGTGAGAGGGGTGATCGATCCCACTCTTTTTTACTAAGAGGGACAAGGGTGATTTGATCTTATGCCAAATATATGTAGACGACATCATTTTTGGTTCTCCTAACATTAATTTGTGCAAGAAGTTTGCGGCTTCCATGACCAAGAACTTTGAAATGTCACTCAATGCGGACTTGAAGTTCTTCCTCGGATTTCAAATACAACAATTTCAAGAAGGGATTTTCTTGTCTCAAACAAAATACCTCAAGGATATTCTAGAGAAGTTTGACATGACGAATTCTAGCCCATGTAAGACTCCCATGCCAACAAAAAATTGTACTCACTAAAGACACAAATGGTATTCCTTTCGACCCATCTATTTACCGCTCTATGATTGGTTCATTGCTTTATCTTTGTGCATCTAGACCAGACATCATGTTCAGTGTATGCATGTGTGCTAGATTTCAAGCTTCCCCTAGGGAAAGTCAAATAAGGCGGTTAAGCATATTCTTAGATACCTTGTTCACACCCCAAAGTTGGGCCTATGGTACCCCAAGGATGCTAAGTTTGATCTCATTGGGTACACGGATGTGGATTGGGCTGGAGACAAAGTGGGATGGAAGTCCACCTCCAATGCATGTCAATTTCTTGGACGCTCCTTGGTAAGTTGGTCCTTGAAGAAACAAAACTGTGTTGCCCTCTCCACCGCCGAAGCTGAATACATTGCAACCGCCAGTTGTGCAACTCAATTACTATGGATGAGGCAAACTTTGAAGGATTACGGTATCACCTACAGACATGTGCCTCTTCTATGTGATAATGAAAGTGCCATCAATATTGCTGAGAATCCCAAAGATCATACCCGCACCAAGCACATTGATATTAGGTATCATTTCTTGAGAGATCATGTGGAAAAGGGTGACATTGATATTGCTCATGTTGGTACAGATATGCAACTTGCAGACATTTTCACCAAGCCATTGGATGAAGCAAGGTTTTGTCAACTTAGGCGTGAACTTGGTATCTTGGAGCTTGGCAACATTATGTGAAATCTAGTACCCATCCATGCATTTACTTAATGTCTTGTCTTGATGTAGGCATATATTTAGGGGGAGACATTCAACTCATGAGTACTCTCACCCTACATAATGCATAAATAGAACAAACACTCTCAAAGTTATCGTGGTTTTTGAACTATGGTGCTTTAAATGATGGAGTCATGACTATGTACTCAAAGTCACAATCTTTGCGGTACTATGTCTCATATGCTCAAACATGGTGACTTCGGTCAGTGCTCGTGCATTGCTTATATGAATCTTTCTTCCCTTAATGTTGTTGGGTTATTTTGTGCATCCTAGTATGGCCATAAATTTCTTAGCTCTTCATCTCTACAAACTCTAAATCTCCTTGGCGGAGTCTATATCAAAAATATCACTATATAGCCCTTACAATATCTTCTCCCTGTTGGTATCTCTTTCCAGTGGCCGGACATCTGGCCCCTCTGCTGGACATCCGGGCCCTGACAGATTTCTGCTGGAAAAACTCTCTTCGGTCGCCTCCAGTGGCCGGACATCCAGGCCCTGGAATTTTGCTCTCTGACCTCTTGTCGTTGGATATCCGGGCTTGGCCCCCGGATGTCCGGCCCGTCGCACGCAGACACATAAACACGGGGAGGGCTCGGGATTTGGGGTAGTTCCCCCTTTGCCTTGCCCCCACCTGTCTCTCATCACCACCGCCGCCGGGCTGTGCTCCGGCCCGCCCCGGCCATCTCCTCCATCCTCCGGCCCCGATCTCCTCTCCACGCCTTCATCTCTTCCCGATCTACAATCCCACCCAATCCATTCCCTGGGTTGTGGTGTGCATCACTCGGGAAGGGCCAATTTGGGCGTTGAATCAATGGTCAGCCGCCGGAGTTCCTTATGGAGCGCACCAAGCAATGTGGTCCTCCTCCTTCATCCTGGGGTATGGCTGTTATCTATTCTTGCCTACTTGTTCATTTGGCTCAACTATTCTAGGTTCTCCGTAAAATCTCATGATTATCTTGATATATATGCCCCTCCATTGTTTTGATGTCACTTGCCTAGCCCAAATTCCATCTCAATGTACTCGGCTAAACAATTAAACCATGGGCGTGTCGATGTTTTGATCTACCACTAGGACTTGTTCTATGGTCATGTTCAAAAATATCCACATCCCCACAGATTAATTCCTTTATCCTTGTTCATAATTTTTTGGCGGGGGGCTACTTCTCATCGTATCCCTATCATGTATCCATTTCAGTCGCTCGCCGGCAAGGTTCTACTGACTCCGAGGAGCATGTCCGGCCTAAGAAGAAGAAGACCACCACCGGACCCAAGAAGTCGTGTCGGGCTCCATCACCGAGTCCGTCGGCCTCTGATCCAGATGAGGAGGACTATGTTGGGGAGGAAGAGGATGACATTGCCCCTAGGAGCTCTGTTGGACAGTCAAAACCGAGCACCCGAAGGGCGCCCGTGCCTTAGGTCCGTGGCTCTGCGATGCCTGTTGTCCATGGTCGCCACATCTCCATGGAGATCCCTTTCAGCAGGGATCGCCCCACTCACGATTTCAAGAATGTGGGGGCTGGTCCATATCTTGAGTTTCGTCGGGATACCAACCAGATGAGATGGTGGCTGATGCTGAGGATCCTCGGTTCCATACTCGCATGCAGCAGGATCTCTACTCTAGCTTCGTCCGCGGTCATGGACTTTCTCCTCACAAATACTTGGATCTTCAATTCATGCGTGATCATCCTTCCATGTTCCCTGACAACGCGGTCAAGATCATTGATGATATGACTCTCGGTCCAGCAATGACCTTTAGGTGTGATTGGAATGAAGCTGCCATCCTTCAGTTCTATGGCACCTGCTTCTTTGGCCCAAACAACTCTCTCACCTGGATGACCGACGATACTATGCTGAGCATCACCTATGAGCGCTTTGTTCAGATTTTGGGCCTTTCCGGGGTTGGACATAAAATCCACAGTCTGGATCCACTACAAAATCCCAAAGGGATTGATGATTGCATGCCTCTTGTTAAGCCTATCACTCATCTCACTTCGGAGGAACGTGGGTATCCACCCAATGAGGTATCCATCTTCAGGTCTCCTTACTACATTCTCTATCAGTGTGTGCTTCACACTCTCTATACTGCATTGACTTGATGGTTCGTATGCATGACAAGCCTACCGAGCCTCTTGACACAGCCCATTACATTTGGCATGAGATCCGTGTCTATAGCTTTCTCCAGACGTGCCAATTCCCTCATGCTCCATTCATTCAGGCACTAATTGATCACACTGCTCCCTTTGAGGTTGCAAAGACTGCTGTGCATCCCATTTGGAAACCTCCTACTCATATGTGCATGGCAGCTCCTGCGCCATCTGCTGCACCTCGTCAGCCTAGGAAGTCTGCTGGTGGGTCTCAGCCCACGGGTTCCTCCGTGCCTTCCTCCTCGGTCGCGCCTCGTGGACGTCTTGCCTCGTTCTTGGGCAAGGCTCAGTCTGCTATTATGAAGGCTATCACTTTTAACTGTCACCAAAACCATGATGTTCAGAAGCGCCTCATCGTCTCCAAGAACCAGCTCAAGCAGCGCCTTCGTGACCGTGGGAGTCCCGTGAGCGACGATGATCCTATTCCCGTGGCACCGTTCTCTTCCACCTACGGTTCCCCGTCTCGTGATGAGTACGCCAAGTTCTTTGAGGGCATCACTGATGATGATGACATCCGCCAGGAGTGATTTTAGTGTTGTTCTTCTCATTCTTCGCCCCTTTTTGCATGTTGCTGTCAAAGGGGGAGAAGTAGTATCTTAATTGGCTAAAGTGTCATGCTATATGTTGCTATTTGTGGTCGCTATTATTAAAACTCTCTATGTATGCTACATATGGTACTTAATCGTATGAGACTATGTTGTTATCCTTGTGGCTATGGGTTGTTGTTGTGTTTGTTTCATGTGTGCTTGTCCTACTTTCCTATTTTTTGAGTTACATATGCTACCATGAGAATTTGTGCAGTACATTCTAACATAATCATCTTATGCACACAATGAGGGGGAGCTAAAGCAAATAGGAACATATATTGTATTATGCTCTCATGAATTACAATGCTAAATCTATTTATTCTATCTATGATACTACATGTATGATTGTCATCAACGAACAAAAAGGAGGAGATTGAAAGTGCAATCATGCCCTTACATCAAGCTTTAATGTTGATGACAATATACATGTAGGGGACTAACTATGTTCGTCAAGTGAATCTCAAGTGTTAGTCCCCGGATCATCAAAGGTGTGTGGATCATGAACATAAGGAGTTGATTTTACTCAAGGAAGAAGTATTAAAAAGATTGCCTATTTGATTTCTTGAGTATAGGATCCCGCACTATTAAGAGGGGATCGATAGGGTTAGTGAAGGACTTGCTCATGCCACTAAATTCCTAACTTCAAATCTTAGGGTCTCTCAAATATTCTTGTGCTTAAAGTTCTGTCTCTGGCCAAGCCAGATGTCTGGGCCGTTTGTCGGATATCCGGCCTGCACGCCGGATATCCGGGACCCTGCTGTCCAGAGAGCATCTCTGCTGGTTTTTATTTCCGGATGTCCGGCCCTCCATGCCGGATGTCCGGGCTCTCCTTGCTCCCCAGATTTCCGGGCTTCCCAACCCAGATGTCCGGCTTGTGCTATCCAGTGAGCAGATCTGTTCTGTGAACTCCCCGGATGTCCGGCCATCTTGCCGGATGTCTGGGTCTTCCAGTCTCGCCGAATGTCTTGGCTTTGCCCCGGATGTCCAGCCCCTCTGTTTTGTCCTCTGCTTTCTGCTTCACTTCACAAGTACTACGCTAGGCCGGATGTCCGGCCCCTGTCCCGGACGTCCGGCCTACCCTGTCACTTACACTACAATGACCATATTTGCACCCACACTATATATAGCCCTCTTCCCCCATGGGATAGGGTTGACCATTCACTTTGAGCAAACCCTAGAACACATTTCACTCTCTCTCACACTCATGCACCAAATCTTAGACCCCAACGGCATTTGAGAGCATTTGTGAGAAGTTGTCCAAGCAAGTGATAGATCCACTCCTTCCCCTTCTTTGCACCAAAGGAATTTGTGATTTGAGCAAGTCTTGAGCATTTCCCCATCGTTCTTGTTACTCTTGGAGGTTGGAGACTCCTAGGCGGTAGGAGTCATTCGGAGAGGAATCGACCATTGTGATTACCCCCGGAAAGTTTGTGAGGGTTTGGAGACCACCCCAGGTCTACCACTAGTGGTTGAGAAATGCCTTCGTGGTGTTGTCTCAAAGGGAGAATAGGGTGAGCCTTCGTGGCGTTGGTGTGCCTTCGTGGTAACATCCACCTCTCTAATGGTGACGTAGCTTCCCTCCAAGGAAGTGAACATCGGCATACATCCTCTTCTCTCGGAGTGCTATTATTCCTAACCCTAACTTCCTACTTGTGGTTACTTGTCTCTTAGTCTTTACTTATATCATATTTGTGCTTGCTTACTCACTTACTTGTGTTACTTGTTTACCTTGCTTAGCTCTTAGCATCACACTTTCAATTGTTAGGCTCACTTTCATATTCCGAATTATTTGCCTAAAATTGCTAAGTAACAATTAAAATTTGTAATTGTACCTATTCACCCCCCCCCCCCTCTAGGTCCATCTCGATCCTTTCACTAGCATTCAAGGATTTTTCTTTTAGTTTGCATAATAGTTTCTTAAGATCATCCCTATCATTGCAAGCAAGAAAGTCTCTAGTGGTATCCTCATCCATAACATAACCTTCCGGTATCTTAGGCAATTCATATCTAGGAGAACTAGTTCTAATAGGTGTTTCAAGATTTTCAGTTTCAAGATCTTGATCAGTCTCAACAATTTCATCCTGTCTTACTCTAGCAATTTGTTCATCAAGAAATTCACCTAGTAGCACATTATCATCAAGCAAGGTACTAGCATCATCATGAGTAGCATTCATAGCAGAAGTAGTGTCATCAATAACTTGCGACATATCAGAATTGATAACATGTGGTGGTGTTGCAAGTCTACTTATAACAGAAGGTGAATCAAGTGTAGAGCTAGATGGCAGTTCCTTACCTCCCCTCGTCTTAGAGGAAAAAATCTTAGTCTTAGCATCCTTCAGATTCTTCATAGTGATAATTTGATATTAATCCCAAGTGACTCACCAAATATAGCTATGCTCCCCGGCAACAGCGCCAGAAAAAGGTCTTGATGACCCACAAGTATAGGGATCGCAACAGTTTTTGAGGGTAGAGTATTCAACCCAAATTTATAGATTCGACACAAGGGGAGCCAAAGAATATTTGTAAGTATTAGCAGCTGAGTTGTCAATTCAACCACACCTGGAGATTAATTACCTACAGCAAAGTGATCAGTAGCAAAGTAGTATGATGGTTTTGATAGTAGTAGCAACAGCAATAGTAACGGTAACAGTGATAGCGATGATTTTGTAGCAGTGATAATAGTAACAGCATCAGCAGTAACTTAGCAAGATCAATATGTAGGAAAATCATAGGCATTGGATCGGTGAATTCATTGGATGATATTCATCATGTGACAGTTACAACCTAGGGCGATATGGCACTAGCTCCAGTTCATAAATATAATGTAGGCATGTATTCCGTAAATAGTCATACGTGCTTATGGAAAGAACTTGCATGACATCTTTTGTCCAACCCTCCCGTGGCAGCGGGGTCCTATTGGAAACTAAGGGATATTAAGGCCTGCTTTTAATAGAGAACCAGAACAAAGCATTAACATACGGTGAATACATGAACTCCTCAAACTACGGTCCTCACCGGGAAGTGTCCCGACTATTGTCACTCCGGGGTTGCCGGATCATAACACGTAGTAGGTGACTATAACTTGCAAGATTGGATCTAGAACATAGATATAATGGTGATAACACAAACGGTTTAGATCTGAAATCATGGCACCCGGGCCCAAAGTGACAAGCATTAAGCATGGCAAAGTCATAGCAACATCAATCTCAGAACATAATGGATACTAGGGATCAAGCCCTAACAAAACTAACTCGATTACATGATGAATCTCATCCAACTCCTCACCGACCAGCGAGCCTACGAAGGAATTACTCACTCCCGGTGGGGAGCATCATGGAATTGGCCATGTAGAAGGGTTGGTGATGATGAAGATCGAAGATCCCCCTCTCCGGAGCCCAAACGGACTCCATATCTGGCCTCCCGATGAAGAACAGGAGGTGGCGGCGGCTCCGTCTCGTGAAACCCGATAATTCTTTCTCCCTGATTTTTTCTGGAAATATTGGATTTTATAGCGTCGGTTTCAGGGTCTGCGGGGCCACCAGGTGGGGACAAGCCACCTGGGCATGCTTGGAGGGGGTGGCGCGCCCTGGTGGGTTGTGCCCACCCAGGTGCCCCCCTCCAGTGGTTCTTGGCTCCAGAAATTATCTTTATTTGTATAAAAATTCCTCGCAAAGTTTTGTTCCAAGCCGAGAACTTTTATTTCTACACAAAAACAACACCATGGTAGTTCTGCTGAAAACAGCGTCAGTACAGGTTAGTTTCATTCAAATCATGCAAATTAGAGTCCAAAACAAGAGGAAAAGCGTTGGAAAATTAGAGACGACGGAGACGTATCAGTCTTGTCCGTCACATCATTCTCCTAATGATGTGATTCCGTTATCAAATGACAACACATGTCTATGGTTAGGAAATCTTAACCATCTTTGATCAACGAGCTAGTCTAGTAGAGGCTTAATAGGGACACGGTATTTTTTTATGTATTCACACATGTATTTAAGTTTTTGATCAATACAATTATAGCATGAACAATAAACCTTTATCATGAATATGGAAATATAAAATAACAACTTTATTATTGCCTCTAGGGCATATTTCCTTCATAAATGATGGTGGTAATACATGGAACTGTCTTCTATTCCCAAGTCACCACTTATTGTGAAATAGAACTTTTAGTATTAAAGGAATCACAAGTGTTGAATGTTTATTATGTGCACCGAGTTAGAGGTTACTAATTGTAAGAACAGATTTATAAGTGCAACATGCTTCATACTTTATTGTTGGGCATTTTGCTGTCAATGTATTTTGTTTTCCTAGCACCAGCTGCAAGTTATGAAGCGTAATATTAGCCCTGCTTGTTATGATAGGTTCTTGTGAAATGCTATGAAATTTTAATTATGTTTTGATTTGTACTTTTTTGGCTACCACGCCTATGCATACCATTTTTTATTCGTATTGCTTACCTGATGATGATAAGATTTATCATATGTACAATTTCAGATCTAAATCGAAGATCATTTAGGTGTATGCTCACATCCGTTGAGTGCTTGGAGCAAGGAGAAAGCTCCCAATATAAATCATGAGGCAAAACTGTGTGCCCTATATATTTTTGTTTGACCACTTAAATTAATTTCTCATAAAAATATTGTAGGGCGAAAGCGTGCTCGTGAAGCTATAAGATATGCTAGCCGCACACCAGAACAAATCGAAAACAAGGCGAGGGTTGTCGGCGTTTTGGGAACGGGGGTACCCAGACTTGCCTGCCTGCGGCCCGTGGCGTGGCTCCATCGATGGCCTAGTATGGCCCACCTTCTGCATCGACAACTCAAGACCCTCGCGAGGGGCCAAGCCTCGCGAGGCGGGCGACGCCAAGACCCCCAGAAGGAGCGGCCTCCTTAGGATGGCTCCTGAGGGGCGGAGATCTCTATGAAACCTCGACCTCGTGAGGTTCGGATGACGCAAGCCATGACGACCAAGGCCAGGAGGGCGCCAGCGAGCGCAGTACAGCCGTTTCCTCTCTGGTGCTAAGGAGGCAAGCGCAGGCGCGGAGTCCTAAGGAATCAGCCAATGGTTTCCATTTCCATGCAACAAGACCAAGACCGCCAGGACGACAGGACGGAGGTCATCGCCGAGCCCACCACGGCATCACGACCAGAAGCTTTGCAGGCGAAGACTACCTTTTGTCAGAATAAGATGTACTAGTTGTCTCCCTTTGAATTTGGCCGTTGTGGGATCCCTTTCCGCCTTCGTTTTGGGGGAAGAGGACCAAGGCCACTATAAATAGGGCCTAGCCACCATCTAGACGGGGACAGATGATTCAGATTATCCTCTCCCTCACCATCTCAAGAACACACCTCCTAATGTTGTTCTTCCATTGTACTAGTTCATCCTCAGCCCACCTCGAGGCCAATCCACCACAAAGCAGGAGTAGGGTTTTACACCGCAATGTGGCCCGAACCTGGGAAAACTTCCTTGTTCCATTTCCTTTCAATACATCAAGCTAGGTCGTGGGATCAGCGAGTTGGCAGACCGGGGAGCTTGAGTTCTTCACACGCACCCCAGATTCGAATCTATCCAGGGTCTGCGGAGCCCGGAATCCGACATTTGGCGCGCCAGGTAGGGGTGCATCGAAGATCCGCCCCTACGTCTGCTGCGCTCTGCTACCTCGTAAACATGTGTTGGTTTTCCCTTGAAGAGGAAAGGGTGATGCAGCAAAGTAGAGTAAGTATTTCCCTCAGTTTTTGAGAACCAAGGTATCAATCCAGTAGGAGACAACGCACAAGTCACCTAGTACCTGCACAAACAATTAAGAACCTTGCAACCAACGCGATAAAGGGGTTGTCAATCCCTTCACGGTCACTCGCAAAAGTGAGATCTAATAAAGATAGTAAAGTAAATATTTTTGGTATTTTTGTTGTATTGATTGGAAAGTAAGGATTGCAAAATAAAAAGAACGGCGACAAAAATTGGCAAGTTGATGGGAAACTAATATGATGTAAAATAGACCCGGGGGCCATAGGTTTCACTAGTGGCTTCTCTCAAGATAGCATGTATTACGGTGGGTGAACAAATTACTGCCGGGCAATTGATAGAAAAGCGCATACTTATGAGAATATATAAGGCAATGATCACGAATATAGGCATCACATCCGTGTCAAGTAGACCGAAACAATTCTGCATCTACTACTATTACTCCACACATCGATTGCTATCCAGCATGCATCTAGAGTATTAAGTTCATAAGAACAGAGTAACGCATTAAGCAAGATGACATGATGTAGAGGGATAAACTCAAGCAATATGATATAAACCCCATCTTTTTATCCTCGATGGCAACAATACAATACGTGCCTTGCTGCCCCTACTGTCACTAGGAAAGGACACCGCAAGATTGAACCCAAAGCTAAGCACTTCTCCCATTGCAAGAAAGATCAATCTAGTAGGCCAAACTAAACCGATAATTCGAAGAGACTTGCAAAGATATCAAATCATGCATATAAGAATTCAGAGAAGAACCAAATAATATTCATTGATAATCTTGTTCATAAATCCACAATTCATCGGATCTCGGCAAACACACCGCAAAAAAGTATTACATTGAATAGATCTCCAAGAACATTGAGGAGAACTTTGTATTGAGAATCAAAAAGAGAGAAGAAGCCATCTAGCTAATAACTATGGACCCAAAGGTCTATGGTAAACTACTCATGCTTCATCGGAGAGGCTATGGTATTGATGTAGAAGCCCTCCGTGATCGATTCCCCCTCCGGCAGATCGTCGAAAAAGGCCCCAAGATGCGATCTCACGGGAACAGAAGGTTGCGGCGGTGGAAAAGTTGTTTCATGGCTCTCTCTGATCAATCTAGGGTATAAGAGTATATACAGGCGAAAGAAGTACGTTGGTGGAGCTACGAGGGGCCCACGAGGGTGGGGGCGCGCCTACCCCTCCTGCCTCGTGGCCGCCTCGCGGAGTTCCAGACTTCCACTCCAAGTTTTCTGGATTGCTTTTGTTCCAAGAAAGATCATCGCGAAGGTTTCATTCCGTTTGGACTCCGTTTGGTATTCCTTTTCTACGAAACTCTAAAACAGGCAAAAAACAGAAACTGGCACTGGGCCTCCGGTTAATAGGTTAGTCCCAAAAATAATATAAAAGAGCATATTAAAGCCCATTAAACATCCAAAACAGATAATATAATAGCATGGAACAATAAAAAATTATAGATACATTGGAGACGTATCACGCTCCACTGTTCGGCTCTCATGGCGAGTCCTGCTCCACTGACCGGATCGACGGGTGCCTTCGGGGGAGCCGTAGGCCTCCGAGCTTTCACCCCCGCCCTACGGCAGGTGCAGTGGCCACCCAAGTTCAGGCCGGAGCTGCCGCCCCGATACGACGGCGTGGCAGACCCGGCAGGTTTTCTCCAGGCGTATGCGAAGGCTGTTTTGGCGGCCGGCGGCAACGATAAGGTCATGGAAAACTGGCTTCCCATGGCCCTCGTGGGCGCGCCGTGCGCCTGGATCCTTGACTTGCCAGGGTCTTCAGTGGCCTCCTGGGAGGAGCTGCGTGGCCTCTTCATCGCACGCTTCGTGGCACCGGCACCTCACGCCGTCGCGGCCCTCCTCGGCGGCTCGCAGGCGCTGCCCTCGGACCGCCACGCCAAGCAGTTCTTTCGCCAGGTGGGCGCCGCCCACGTACAGTGGGGAGCACCACCAGGCTGGGTGGCGCCTAAAGCCGACCTCACCTTCGACTCCAGTGACCACCCTGCGACCACGGCTGGCGCTGGCGCGCTCCCGATGCTTTGCACTCCCACCATCTGCAACGTAGCAGTCACCAGGACCCTCATCGATGGCGGCGCCGGCCTCAACGTCCTCTCCGTGGAGGCATTCGGCTTGCTACACGTGCCCCACGGCCGGCTTCGCCCCACCAAGCCTTTCTCTGGAGTCGTCGACGGCTCCACCTACCCCCTCGGGCAGATTCGCCTCCCCGTCACCTTCGGCACCAGCGACAACTACCGCACCGAGCTCATCAACTTCGATATCGCCCGCATCGGCCTGCTGTACAATGCCATTTTCGGGTATCCGGCCTTGGCCAAGTTCATGGCCGCGACCCACCCAGGCTACAATCTCATGAAGATGCCGGGAAGCAGCAGCATCGTCACCGTAGCAGGGGACAACAAGGATGCACTCTTAGCCCTCAGGCACGCTTTCAGGGCTACGACAGCCGCGCAGCCAAGCAAGAAGGGAGCCCCACAAGCTCCGGGGGCTGCACCAGCAAAGAAGAAGCAATTGTTCTCTCAAGATCGTGCTAAGACGAAGTAGGTGCCGGTTGATGAAGACGGGGCATCGGGCTCCACCTTCACCATAGGCGCCGGCCTCCCTCCAGACCAAGAAGAGGCGTTGGTCAGCTTCTTACGCACGAACAAGGATGTGTTCGCATGGGAGCCCAAGGATCTAGTCGGGATCCTGAGGGGGATAATCGAGCACCACTTGAGGGTGTGCCCTAATGCACACGCAGTGAAACAGAAAGCGCGGCAACAGTCCAGAGAGAAGCAATCGTTCATCGTCCAAGAGACCCGCAAACTACAGGAGGCTGGCGTCATTCGGGAGGTGCGGTATCCAGAATGGTTGGCGAACCCGGTTATCGTCCCCAATAAGGGCGGGAAGGAGCGCATTGATAACCCACAAGTATAGGGGATTGCAATAGTTTTCGAGGGTAGAGTATTCAACCCCAATTTGTAGATTCGACACAAGGGGAGCCAAAGAATATTTGAAGGTATTAGCAGCTGAGTTGTCAATTCAACCACACCTGGAGATTAATTATGTGCAGCAAAGTGATCAGTAGCAAAGTAGTTTGATAGTAGTAACAGCAGCAACGGTAACGGTAATAGTGATAGCAGTAATTTTGTAGCAAGTGTAACAGTGATGATAGCAGTAGTAACTTAGCAGAAACAATATAAGATAAATTCGTAGGCATTGGATCGGTGACTTGTTGGATGATATTCATCATGTGACAGTTATAACCTAGGGCGATACGGCACTAGCTCCAGTTCATCGATATAATGTAGGCATGTATTCCGTAAATAGTCATACGTGCTTTATTAAAATAACTTGCATGACATCTTTTGTCCTACCCTCCCGTAGCAGCGGGGTCCATATTGGAAACTAAGGGATATTAAGGCCTCCTTTTAATAGAGAACCGGAACAAAGCATTAACACATAGTGAATACATGAACTCCTCAAACTACGGTCATCACAGAGAGTGGGCCCGGTTGTTGTCACTCTGGGGTTGTCGGATCATAACACTTAGTAGGTGACTATAACTTGCAAGATCGGATCTAAAACATGGATATAATGATGAATTCATAAACGGTTCAGATCTGAGTTCATGGCACACGGGCCCAAAGTGACAAGCATTAAGCATAGCAAAGTCATAGCAACATCAATCTAAGAACATAGTGGATACTAGGGATCAAGCCCTAACAAAACTAACTCGATTACATGATGAATCTCATCCAACTCCTCACCGACCAGCGAGCCTACGAAGGAATTACTCACTCCCGGTGGGGAGCATCATGGAATTAGCGATGGAGAAGGATTGGTGATGACGAAGAATGAAGACCCCCCTTTCCGGAGCCCCAAACAGACTCCAGATCTGCCCTCCCGAGGAAGAACAGGGCTTGGCGGTGGCTCCGACTCGTGGAACACAATAATTCTTTCTCCCTAATTTTTCCTCTGAAAATAGGAATTTATAGTATCAGGGTTGAGGTCTGCGGGGCCACCAGGTGGGTACAACCCACCTGGGCGCGCCAGGAGAGGGGGCCGCGCCCTGGTGGGTTGTGCCCACCCAGGTGCCCCTCTCCGGCAGGTCTTGGCTCCAGAAATTATCTTTATTGATATAAAAATACTCGCAAAGTTTCGTTCCATTCCGAGAACTTTTATTTCTGCACAAAAACAACACCATGGTAGTTCTACTGAAAACAGCATCAGTCCGGGGTTAGTTTCATTCAAATCGTGCAAATTAGAGTCCAAAACAAGAGGAAAAGCGTGAGAAAAAGTAGATACGTTGGAGACGTATCAACTCCCCCAAGCTTAAACCTTTGCTTGTCCTCAAGAAATTCAGTTGATAAACTGAAAGTGAGAAAGAAAAACTTTTACGAACTCTTTTGCTCTTGTTTGCATAAATAAGCTTAAACAGCATCCAGGTTTTCAGCCAACACTATAACTAACCATGTCAACAATAACTCTTAAAGATTTTAATGATTCATGTCAATGACATAATCAGCTAGCGAGCAATAATAAGATATCTCAAACAGCAACACGTTGTCAAAACAACCATGATATAATATGACAATAATGGTATCTCGCTAGCCCTTTCTGAGACCGCAAAACATAAATGCAGAGCACCTCCAAAGTTCAAGCAGCGACTAAACATTGTAATTCATGGTAGAAAAGATCCAGTCATGATGCACCCAACATTAGCTACACACAGTGCATAAATCATGACAGCTGTGCTCTACTCAGTTTCTGGCGCTTGTTTTAGAAGGTGGTGACACAACATAAAAGTAAATAGATTGTCCCTTTGCAGAGGGAAGCAGTGATTTGTAGAGGTGCCAGACCTCAATTTTAAAAACGGAGATAAATGATTATTTTGAGACATGCACCCTTCTCATTCACTTCACGACCATCAGTTATCAATACTTCCATACTAAGCACGTTAGTGGCGGTTCCCAAGCGATAAAAGTAAAGGTTTACTCCCCCTCCACCACCAATCATACTCTACAGCTTGTCCGAAACAAAGGGTGTCGTCCATACCAACAATAGTCCTGGGGGAGTTTTGTTTAATTATTTGCATTTTTGAGTTCGGGACTGGGCATCCCTATTACCGCCCTTTTCTCGTGCGATGGCGAGTGAATAAACACTCGACCTGAGAATAACCCGCTTAGCATGGAAGATAGGATAATTTTTAGAAGTTTTTAGAGGTGGCACATGCAAATTTACTTAGGACGGCAGGGTAATACCGCATATAGGTAGGTGTGGTGGACTCATGTGGAATAACTTTGGGTTCAAGGTTTTTGATGTACAACTAGAGTTCCTACTTAGTACAGGCGAAGGCTAGCAATTAGATGTAGAAGCGGCCAGCTAGAGAGCAACAACGATCATAACCATGCATTATGCGTAAGTAACATTGGACACTAGCATGAGTAGGATATGAACACCATGAACATGAATATCATAGAGGCTATGTTGGTTTTGATTCAACTACATGCATGAACATGTGCCAAGTCAAGCCACTCGAACATTTAGAGGAGGATACCATATCATCATACTACATCACAATCATTTTAACGCTATGTGGATATCCAAGATAAATCATTATCAACTCCCAGCTACTTATGCATGGCATGAGAAACTATAATCTCTAATTGTCATTGCAAACATGTTTAATCATAATGGGCTGAATCATGGATACTAGGTTAAACATATTTACAGAAACAGAACAAGTCGAGTTCATACCAGTTTATCTCTGCCACGGCCAGTTCGTCGTATATCGTCATTATTGCCTTTCACTTGCACGACCGAATGATATGAAAATAATAATAGTGCAAGAATGCCGTGGACTAAGCTGGAATCTGGAAACATTTTATTCAACGGGAGAAGACAAGGTAAAATGTGCTCTTTATTAGTTCAACAATTATTCATATGAGAGCCACTCAACATTTTCATCGTGGTCTTCTCCTTGGTACAACTCGAATAAAAAGAAAAGAAATTCAGAGAAACACCTGGAAATATTTTTGGAATTTTTGGTTTTCTTCAACAAGCGAATAAAAGCAAAAACGAGAAAAACTATTTACACGAGAAAGCTCCCAACAAGCAAAAGAAGAACAAGGAAATCTTTTTGGATTTTCTTTTTAGTACTACTACTAAGCATGCATAGAAAGTAAACAACTAATTTTTTTGGTTTTTCTAAAGTTTTTCAAACACACAAGAAGAAAGCAAGAAAATAAATCTAAGCATGGATGATACAATGAAAGAGTGTGAGCACCAACAAATAAAATGATATGTAGACATAAATGTAATGTCAGTGAGAAACACGTACTCCCCCAAGCTTAGGCTTTTGGCCTAAGTTGGTAATCGATCAGTAGCCTGGAGGGTAGTAGGGATCCTGAGGAGCAGGCATCCACTCATCCCACTGCTGAAGCTCCACCTGTGCTGCCTCCGCAACAGCCTGAGCATTCCGGTAGGCGATGATGTCCACAGGCATAATCCGGTATCCGCCCCTGGCAGCAGAATCAAACAAAGCAGGTGCAGGCAATGGAATAACATCATGAGTTTTAACGCTAAAGACCAGGTTATAAGGAATGGCAATATCAGGATGATCATGTGCATGAAAGTGATGGTGTTCCATGGCTGCACGGTCTAGGTAAACCTTGGTCAGAGGGTAATCATGAGGGCGTATCTCAACATTGAAGCGAGCCGCCAAACGAGTAGCAAAAATCCCACCATGTATTTCCCCCTGGAATTTATTAAGATGCAAGCGACGGGCCACAATAGCTCCCAAGCTATAAGTGTTGTCACCCTCCAGTGCCCGGCGTAAAACAGCAAAGTCTGGTGTGCTGAGCGCACCTACTTTCTTTCTAGCAAGCAGACACTTAGCAACAAATAAAGCAAAATAATGTATAGCAGGAAAGTGTAAGCTAACAGCCGTGGTGGCTGACACCCCTCTCTCATCCCCCACGGTCAAAGTGCGATAAAAGTCCTCAAACCCAGCCGGCCTAGGCTCAGCCAAGCTCCCATCAGAAGGGATCATGCATATGTCACAAAATTCAGTAAGTGGTATCTGATGGTTTTCAGCATATAAATCAAAGCTCACCTCAGGAGGATTATTTCTAGGCAGGAAAGTAAAACTCTGAACAAAGATGTTTGTGAGGATTCAGTGCTGGTCACAATCATCTGCGATGAAGTTGGTGAGGCCGGCATTAGCAATATATTGCATGAACTCCTGAAGAATTCCAGCCTCTTCCAGGAACAGGGTGTGCGGCCATTCGCACGGCCATACCTCCGCCCACCTCCTAGGGTGGAGATCACTGTCAGAAGACTCCCCAATAACACCCTTGGAGTTCTTCTTAGAGACGAACTTCCTGAAGATATTTCGCGTACAATTTTCTGAAAATAAAATTTTTGGGGTCAACAATTTGTCAACAAAACTTTATGAAATTGATAGCAACTACTCATAGGAATACATAGAGGCCATAGCAAGCATTCAAACAACTTAGAACACTAAGAATTCAACATGCAAGCACATCTACAGCAGCACCAAGAGTAGCTAATTATTCAAAGTATAAACCACTAAAGCAAAAACTAATTGGACAAACGGTGGAGTCACATACCAAGCAACAATCCTCCAAAACAGTTTCAGAAACGGAGCTTCGAGCAAAGAGATCAGAATCCGTAGGTTTGAGCTCAAGAACACGGGAGAGAGAGCAATGGAGATTTTTTCTGGAGGTAAGTGACGATGTGGGCTAAAGAGATAAGTTAGGGGGCCCACGTGGGGACCACCACCCACCAGGGCGCGCCTAGGGGTCCTGGCGCTCCCAGGTGGGTTGTGCCCACCAGGTGCACCTCCCTCTGATATTATTTGCACCAACAATTCAGAAATATTCAGAAAAAAATCATGTCAATTTTCATGGCATTCTGAGAACTTTTATTTTTGGGTCTTTTTTTTTGCACGGAAAATTCAGAAAACAGACAAAACATGGCATTTTATTTTATTTAACTAATAAAAACAGAGAATAAAAAGTAGGGACAGAGGGTAGTGCTTACTAAATTCATCAACTTCATACCGCTCAAAAATGATTCATTAATAAGGTTGATCAGGTCTTATTAACAACCACTTTCGATTAGCATGAAGTCGAAGAAATTTCGTAAATCACTAAGTTACCTCAATGGGGATATGAATGTCCCTAACAACAAGCATTTCATATTCATTTTTGACAATAGGTAGAGGTATTTGAAAACTTCCTATAGTGATTGTCGGAGATTTTTCAATAACATTAATACCATTGACTTGGAATTGTTTCTTCGGAAAGTGCACCGTATGCTCATTACCATTGATATGAAAAGTGACCTTGCTTTTATTGCAATCAATAACAGCCCTTGCTGTATTCAAGAAGGGTCTACCGAGGATAATCGACATGTTGTCGTCCTCGGGCATCTCAAGTATAACAAAGTCAGTCAAAATAGTAACATTAGCAACAACAACGGGCACGTCCTCACAGATACCGATAGGTATGGCAGTTGATTTTTCAGCCATTTGCAAAGATATTTCAGTAGGTGTGAGTTTATTCAAGTCAAGTATTTATATAAAGAGAAAGGCATAACACTAACACCAGCTCCTAAATCACACAAAGCAGTTTTCACATAATTCTTTTTGGTAGAGCAAGGTATAGTTGGTATTTCCGGATCTCCAAGTTTTTTAGGTACTCCATCTTTGAAAGTCTAATTAGCAAGCAGAGTGGAGATTTTAGCTTCCGGTGTTTTTCTGTTATTTGTGATGATGTCTTTCATATACTTTGCATAAGGAGGCATTTTCAAGATATCAGTCAAGCGAGTACGCAAAAAGACTGGCCTCAGCATTTTAGCAAAGCGTTCAAATTGTTCATCATCTTTCTTTTTAGTTGACTTGGGTGGAAAAGGCATAAGTTTTTGAACCCACGGTTCTCTTTCTTTACTGTGTTTCCTAGCCACAAAGTCTCTTTTGTCATACCTTTTATTATTAGGTTGTGGGTCATCAAGATCAACAGGTGGTTCTATCTCAACATCATTGTCTGGTTCTTTTTCATTATTTGGTTGAGAGTCTTCATGAGCCTCATCATTATCTTTTTCATTATCACTAGGTGAGTGCTCATTACCAGATTGAGCTTCATCATGAGAGATAGAAGTTTCATTGTCATTATCAGGAGGGTTTTCTATTTCAGGTTCACTAGAAGCATGCAAAGTCCTATCATTTTTCTTTTTCTTTTTATTTTTCTTTTTAGAAGGACTAGGTGGAGTGGTGTTGTTTCTTTGTGAGTCTTGTTCAATTCTTTTTGGGTGTCCCTCAGGATAAAGTGGTTCCTGAGTCATTTTACCTCCTCTAGTTGCAACTCTAACAGCAAAGTCATGCATATTATGATTCATTTCATCAAGTAATTCTCTTTGTGATTTAGCAACTTGCTCTAACTAAGTTTGAAGCATAGAAGCATGTTTTGCAACACCTCTAACATCATTTGAGATTCTAAATAACAAGTCACTCAAGCGAGCAATCATATCAGAATTATATTTCAGTTGTTCCATAACATTTGCATTGAAGTGATCTTGCTTTCTAATGTAGTTTTAAAACTCATAAAGGCATTGGCTAGGATGCATAATGTGAGGATTATCATTTTCATTGAACTTCATAAGAGAATTTACCTCTACTACCTTAGGCAGTGGTGGTGTATTAAGCCCATGTATTTCTTCGATAGGAGGTAAATTTTTAACGTCCTCAGCTTTAATACCTTTTTCCTTCATAGATTTCTTTGCCTATTGCATATCTTCGGGACTGAGATATAGTATACCCCTCTTCTTCAGAGTGGGTTTAGGCGGTGGTTCAGGAATAGTCCAATCATCATAATTTTTCAATATATTATTCAATAATTCTTCAGCTTGTCCAACAGTTCGTTCCCTGAAAACACAACCAGCACAACTATCTAGGAAATCCCTAGAAGCATCGGTTAGTCCATTATAGAAGATATCAAGTATTTCATTTTTCTTAAGAGGATGATCAGGCAAAGCATTAAGTAACTGGCAAAGCCTCCCCCAAGCTTGTGGGAGACTCTCTTCTTTCATTTGCACAAAGTTAAATATTTCCTGTAAGGCAGCTTGTTTCTTATGAGCAGGGAAATATTTTTCAGAGAAGTAATAAATCATATCCTGGGGACTACGCACACAACCAGGAGTAAGAGTATTGTACCAAGTTTTAGCATCACCCTTTAATGAGAAAGGAAATAATTTGAGAATAAAGTAATAGCGAGTCTTCTCATCATGAGTGAAAAGGGTGGCTATATCATTCAACTTAGTAAGATGTGCCACAACAGTTTCAGTTTCATAACCATGGAAAGGATCAGATTCAACCAAAGTAATTAACTCTGGGTCGACAAAGAATTCATAGTCCTTGTCATCAATAAAGATAGATGACGTAGCAAACTTAGGATCATACTTCATTCTAGCATTCAGAGATTTTCCTTTATACTTGCATAGTAATTTCTCCGGATCATCTCTATCCTTACAAGCAAGAATATCTGTAGTTGTCTCCTCATTCATAACATAACCTTCCGGTACCTTAGGCAATTCATATCTAGGAAGACTAGTTCTAGCAGGTGTTTCAAGAGTTTCAGTTTCAAGCTCATCATCAGATTCAACAACATCATGTAGTATTACTCTAGCAATTTGTGCATCAAGAAAATCACCAAGTGGCACATCGTCATTATCAAGCAAGGTACTAGCATCATCATAAGCATCATTCGTAGTAGAAGTAGCATCATCAATAACTTGCGACATATTAGAATTGATAGCATGTGGTGGTGTTGCAAGTTTATTCATAATAGAAGGTGAATCTAAAGCAAAACTGGATGGCAGTTCCTTACCTCCCCTCGTCTTTGAGGGAAATATCTTAGTCTTTGGATCCTTCAGATTCTTCATAGTGATAATATGATAATAATCCCAAGTGACTCAACAAATATAGCTATGCTCCCCAGCAACGGCGCCAGAAAAAGGTCTTGATAACCCACAAGTATAGGGTATCGCAACAGTTTTCGTGGGTAGAGTATTCAACCCAAATTTATAGATTCGACACAAGGGGAGCCAAAGAATATTTGAAGGTATTAGCAGCTGAGTTGTCAATTCAACCACACCTGGAGATTAATTATCTGCAGCAAAGTGATCAGTAGCAAAGTAGTTTGATAGTTTTGATAGTAGTAACAGCAGCAATGGTAACGGTAACAGTGATAGCAGTAATTTTGTAGCAAGTGTAACAGTGATGATAGCAGTAGTAACTTAGCAGAAACAATATAAGATAAATTCGTAGGCATTGGATTGGTGAATTGTTGGATGATATTCATCATGTGACAGTTATAACCTAGGGCGATACGGCACTAGCTCCAGTTCATCGATATAATGTAGGCATGTATTCCGTAAATAGTCATACGTGCTTTATTAAAATAACTTGCATGACATCTTTTGTCCTACCCTCCCGTGGCAGTGGGGTCCATATTGGAAACTAAGGGATATTAAGGCCTCCTTTTAATAGAGAACCGGAACAAAGCATTAACACATAGTGAATACATGAACTCCTCAAACTAGGGTCATCGCTGAGAGTGGGCCCGGTTGCTGTCACTCCGGGGTTGTCGGATCATAACACATAGTAGGTGACTATAACTTGCAAGATCGGATCTAAAACATGGATATAATGATGAATTCATAAACGGTTCAGATCTGAGTTCATGGCACCCGGGCCCAAAGTGACAAGCATTAAGCATAGCAAAGTCATAGCAAAATCAATCTAAGAACATAGTGGATACTAGGGATCAAGCCCTAACAAAACTAACTCGATTACATGATGAATCTCATCCAACTCCTCACCGACCAGCGAGCCTACGAAGGAATTACTCACTCCCGGTGGGGAGCATCATGGAATTGGCGATGGAGAAGGGTTGGTGATGACGAAAAACGAAGACCCCCCTTTCCGGAGCCCCAAACGGACTCCAGATCTACCCTCCCAAGGAAGAATAGGGCTTGGCGGCGGCTCCGTCTCGTGGAACGCGATAATTCTTTCTCCCTGATTTTTTTTCTCCAAAAATAGGAATTTATAGTATCAGGGTTGAGGTCTGCGGGGCCACCAGGTGGGTACAACCCACCTGGGCACGCCAGGAGAGGGGGCGCGCCCTGGTGGGTTGTGCCCACCCAGGTGCCCCTCTCCGGCAGGTCGTGGCTCCAGAAATTCTCTTTATTGATATAAAAAATCCTCGCAATAAAAGTTCCATTCCGAGAACTTTTATTTCTGCACGAAAACAACACCATGGTAGTTCTGCTGAAAACAGCGTCAGTCCGGGGTTAGTTTCATTCAAATCATGCAAACTAGAGTCCAAAACAAGAGGAAAAGCGTGAGAAAAAGTAGATACGTTGGAGACGTATCACGCATGTGTGTCGATTTCACCAACTTCAACAAGGCCTGTCCTCAAGACGCCTTCCTGCTTCCACTCATCGATCAGATCATCGACTCCACCGCCGAGTGCGACCTGCTGTGCATTTCGGACGCCTTCTCGGGCTATCACCAAATCAAGATTGTGGTGCAAGATGTTGAGAAGACGGCCTATTTGACTCCATGCAATGTGTACTAGTACACCTGCATGCGGTCCGGGCTGCATAATGCCAGAGCAACCTTCCAGCGGCTGATGCACACCGCTCCGGGCCGGCAGCTCGGGAGGAACGCTGAGGCATATTTCGACGACATAGTGGTGAAATCTCGGGGGGCAAGGACCCTTATTGAAGACCTGGAGGAGACGTTTGCTAGCCTGCGCAAAGTGGACCTGCGAATCAACCCAGAGAAATGTGTGTTTGGCGTCCCCTCCGGCAAGCTGCTAGGTTTCCTGGTGTCGCATAGGGGGATCAAGGCCAACCTGGAGAAGGTCAAGGCCATAGAAGGGATGAGCCCGCCACAAACCCTCAAGGAGATGCACAAGCTGGCGGGTTGTGTAACCTCGCTCGGGCACTTCATCTCCAAGCTGGGGGAGCGTGCCCTCCCGTTCTTCAAGCTGATGAAAAAGAAAGGACCATTCGAGTGGACTCTGGAGGCTGACGCAACCTTCCAAGACCTTAAGAGGTACCTCACCAGCCCACCGGTGATGGTAGCACCACGTCCCCTTGAACCTTTGGTGCTCTACCTGACCGCCACGCCTCACTCCACCAGCGCAGCGCTGGTGGCGGTGCGGGAGGAGCGCCAAACCAAGGGCTCACGGCGAAGCACCTCGCCCCCGGCTGAGGTGTTGCGGCCTCAGGATGGCGCTCCTGAGGCCCCTGCTGCCCCGCCGGTCGATGACGCACCTGGGAGCTCGGCCAATCCTCCCGACAGAAAGACTCCTGAGGACAGTGCTCCGGAGGCCACGACTGCCTTGACGGATGACAAGGCTCCTGAGGACCCTCAGCCCCAGGAGGTACAAGACCCCGCCGATGCCTCCTCCCTCGTCGAGCACCCGGTGTACTTCGTTAGCACGGTGCTGCGCGATGCGCGGGCGCGCTACCCCATGCCGCAAAAGCTCTTGCTCGTGCTCCTCGTCGCTTCCCGAAAGCTGCGCCACTACTTCCAAGGCCACCCCATCAAGGTCGTCTCAGCTTACCCGCTTGAAAGTGTACTCCGGAGCTCGAACACCGCGGGGAGGGTCGCCGAATGGAACATCGAACTACAGGCATTCCAGTTGGAGTTCAGCACCACCAGAATCATCAAGGGCGCGACCCTCGCCGACTTCGTGGCGAAATGGATTAACGTTCCCGACTGAGAAGTAGGCGAGGACCACTCCCTCTTGCCCGAAGACGAAGCCCCAGATGGTTGGGTCATGTACTTCGACGGTGCATTCGCGCGTCAGGGCGCGGGCGCTGGAGCCGTGCTCATCTCGCCCACCCAAGACAAGCTCTACTATGTTGTGCAGCTCTGCTTCCAATAGGGCGAGAAGGTCTCCAACAACATCGCGGAATACGAAGGCCCGATCACTGGCCCCAAGGCTGTAGCAGCTTTGGGGGTGAGGCGCCTCACCATCAGGGGCGACTCCCAGCTCCTCGTCAACTTCTCCAACAAAGCATACAAGCCGAAGGACGAGCACATTGAAGCATACCTCGAGGTGGTACGCAAAATGGAGAAATGATTCCTGGGCCTGGAATTGCAGCACGTGCCACGCGGCACGAACAAGGAGGCGGACGACATCGCTAAGAGGGCGTCTTGGCGCCTGCCTCAGGAGCCTGGCGTCTTTTAGGAGCAGCTCTTCAAGCCATCGGCAGCCCCCTCCATCGCGGGACCAGCATTGCCTCAGGAGGAGCTCCCCCCAGCACCCCTCTCGGGCGCCCCAGCTCGCGGCCCGACCTTGGGAGTCTGCCTGTTCCTCGCGCTCGAGCCTCAGGAGGGGTGCTAGACCGAGGAATTCAAGGCGTACCTGCTCCAGGGCGCCGTGCCGGAGAAGGAGGAAGACACAGAGCGTGTGGCCCGCCAGGCCACTACATACTGCATTCGGGACGGTGAGCTCTACTGTAAATGGCCGAACGATGTTTCTCTACGGTGCATCTCCAGGGAGCAGGGACGCAAGCTGTTGGCTGACATACATGGTGGGGACTGCGGGCACCACTCTTCATCTCGCACCCTCGTGGGCAAGGCGTTCCGCAGTAGATTCTACTGGCCCACGGCGCTCAATGATGCCACCGAGCTGGTAAGATCCTGTGAAGCCTGCCAATTCCATGCCAAGCAGATCCACCAGCCTGCTCAGGGTTTCCAGACCATTCCGCTCTCATGGCCGTTCGCGGTATGGGGGCTGGACATCTTGGGCCCGTTCCCTCGAGCGCCCGGGGGCTACTGCTACCTCTACGTCGCCATCGACAAGTTCACCAAGTGGGCGGAGGTGGAGGTCGTCCGCACCATCCCGGCTGGCTCGGCCATCAAGTTCATCAAGGGCCTCGTGAGCCGGTTTGGGGTTCCTGACCGTATCATCACCGACAATGGCTCGCAGTTCACCAGCAACCTTTTCAAAACATATTGTGCTAACCTTGGAATGCATATATGCTACGCCTTGGTGGCACACCCCAGGAGCAATGGCCAGGCTGAGCGTGCCAACGCAGAGGTCCTGAGGGTCCTCAAAGCAAGAACCTTCAAGAAGAAGCTCGAGGCCTACGGCAGGGCTGGCTCGACGAGCTCTAGTCCGTGTTGTGGTCCATCCGCACCACCGCGACCAAGCCGACGGGCAAGACTCCGTTCTTCCTCATCTACGGAGCAGAAGCGGTTCTCCCTCACGAGGTCAGGCATCGCTCCGCACAGGTCTTGACGTTTGACGAGGCATGCCAGGATGCTTCGCGGGGGGTGGACCTCGTGCTGGGGAAGGAACGCCGCCGCCAAGCCTCGCTCCGAGCGGTAAGGTACCAGGAGGCGCTGCGGGGGTAGCACTGCCGCAGCGTCCACTCCAGGATGCTCGAGGTGGGTGATCTCGTCCTGAGGCGGGTGCTCTCTAGGTAGGGGCTGCATAAGCTCTCGCCCATGTGGGAGGGCCCATTCAGGATCGCCCGTGTCTCCAGGCCTGGCGCCGCGCGCCTGCAGACGCAGGACGGGATCCCCATCCAGAACGCTTGGAACATCCAGCACCTCCGGAAGTTCTACCCATGAAGCAAGGCCCCACGCCTGTGAAGGTCTCCGCTCGTGACACTCTCACGTAATAATGAGTTGGGGTTGTACATGCCCCGGAGTCTCCTGAGGTCACCCCTGGGCCTCACGGGGGCTCCCACCCACGTCCTAGTGGAGGCCCCATGCTCCGTGCTGGTGGGAAGACAAGAAGACTAGTCTAGGTGCCGGACGCGGCTTTTCTTTTGCTTGCTTTCTGTAGCTGGTTTTTGACTTCTTGAATGAAATTTGGAGTTTTCGCATCTTTCGTTCGCCAGAATTGGATTTTTCTCCCTTGTTCGTTCGCCTTTCCAATCTTGTCCCAGGAAGAGCGGCAGTTGCCCGTCGCTCCTCCTCGCGCGTCCCGCGCATGGGGGCTAGGCAGGTGTGTACGCCTGGGCTCGCCCGCAACCACACCTCGTCGAAGCCTCGTTGCCCAGAGCTCCGGCGTCCTTAATCCTCGCGAGACGCTCTCGAATGAGCTTGTGAGCATGTGCACCCTCTTGAGTTCGTGCCTCCGGGCAGCGCGATGCGGCGTACCAGCCACAACGAACCCACGCTCGGGGGCTCGCGTGAGGAAGGACGAGATGCCTCATGAGGCCTTCTAAAAACTCTGTAGTTGTGCAACATCTCCTGAGGATTGACGGCTCCTGAGTCGCCAGGAAGGAAGCCCTGGGGAGATACCTCAGGAAAGGTGCACCCTCGCGACACGGGAGACTACTACAAGCACACCGAGCTAAGTCACCCTAATCGCACCTAGTAAAAACACGGGTATCATGGCACAATATCAAGATAATAAACATAGCATAGTGGCGCAAGCGCCATGGTTCATTAGACACCCCAGCAGGGCTTTCTACTTATTTCAAATGCTAGAGAAAGGAAAGGTAAAACAAAAGCAGGCCGCACGGCTGCGGCAGCTCCTGAGGCCAGGCTCCAGCGGCGCCCAAGCTTAGTCCGGGCCTTCCTCCCTCTTCACTGGGGCACGGCGGCGCGACGGCTCGTCGCCTTCCCCGATCCGAGCCAGGCGGTGTGGTGGTTCGTTGTAGCTGCCACTGCTGGAGCTCTCGCCGGAGGAGAAGCCGCCGCTGGTGGAGGTAGCGCGGCCGTCGCCAAGGGCAAGCTCATCATCGTCGCTGCCATCTTCTGGGCAGCACCCCGCACGACGACCGTCTTCCCCAAACACCTTCACATAGAGGGTCGCGAGGCCATCGTACCTGAAGTGGAGGGTGCACCTCCCGCTCAGGCCCCGCGCGCGGGCAAACGCCTGCCAACCGCGGGTTAAGGACACGTTGCCCGCGGCGGTGACTTCAATCCCCGCCCATGAGGCCCTGCTGCAGCAACTGTCAGCCTGCAGCCAGAGGCCATCAAGCCCCGCGGTTGGCAGCGCACCCGCGAAGGAGCGCGGGAGAGGGAACCAGGTGCCGGCGGGCCTCTCTGACCACACGACAAACTTCGAGAACGCATTAGCCGAGTGGGAGCGCGGTCGAGGAGGCCGGGCAACCACAGCGCGCCTTCCCTCGTCGCAGGAGCCGCCCTGTCCTCAGCGGCTCCCATCGCGAGAGGAAGCGCCGCCGCGGCTGCCTAAGGCGACGCCTGCCCCCCGAAGAGGTGCGCCTGCGCCCCTGAGGGGCCACCGCTGGGGTCGCGGCATACTTACGGGGCGACCGCGGCCTCTCTTGGGCGGCGGCAAACCAGGCCCCTCCTTGGGGGCCTTCCCCTTTTCGGCGGTAGAGAACCTTCTCGTCGGCGCCATGGATGCTGCGGCAAGACGGCAAGGCGAGGAAGGAGAAGGAAGGACGATCAACGAGAAGATGGAGATGAGCAAGGGGGGCTCTGCCCCTCCCCCCATTTATAGCCGGAGGGAGGCCAAACCCCGGCCTCCACGACCCCACGCAATGATGGCTTTTCTGCATGAAGCAGGCTCCAGTCAAGTCAAATGGTTGCCGAGGCTACGTGGGAAAGCGGAGACGCCCACGTCCCATCAAGCGCCACGCATCGACCAAGGCCGCAGGTGGTTAGGGACCGCGGCGCTCCGCCCTTGCCCTTTGGCTTCGCCTCGAGGCCAAGTTCGAGCGCACCTTGGGCCCGGGGGCTACTATCGGCGTTCTGGGAATGGGGGTACCCAGACTTACCTGCCTATGGCCCGCGGCGTGGCTCCATCGACGGCCTGGTACGGCCCACCTTCAACATCGACAACTCAAGACCCTTGCGAGGGGCCAAGCCTTGTGAGGCGGGTCACGCCAAGACCCCCAGAAGGAGCGGCCTCCTCAGGCTGGCTCCTGAGGGGCGGAGATCTCTATGCAAGCCTCGACCTCATGAGGTTCGGATGACACAAGCCATGACGACCAAGGCCAAGCGGGCGCCAGCGAGCGCAGCACAACAGTTTCCTCTTTGGTGCTAATAAGGAGGCAAGCGCACGCGCGAAGTCCTGAGGAATCAGCCAAAGGTTTACATTTCCATGCAACAAGACCAAGACCTCCAGGACGGCAGGACGGAGGTCATCGCCGAGTCCACCACGGCGTCACGACCAGAAGCTTTGCAGGCGAAGACTACCTTTTGTCAGGATAAGATGTACTAGTTGTCTCCCTTTGAATTTGGCCGTTGTGGGATCCCTTCCCGCCTTCGTTTTGGGGGAAGAGGACCAAGGCCACTATAAATAGGGCCTAGCCACCACCGTAGATGGGGATGGATGATTCAGATCATCCTCTCCCTCACCAGCTCAAGAACACACCTCCTAAGGTTGTTCTTCCACTGTACTAGTTCATCCTCAGCCCACCTCGAGGCCAATCCACCACAAAGCAGAAGTAGGGTTTTACACCGCAAGGTGGCCCAAACCTGGGTAAACTGCCTTGTTCCATTTCCTTTCAGTACATTGAGCTAGGCCGTGGGATCAGCGAGTTGGCAGACCGAGGAGGTTGAGTTCTTAGCTCGCACCCCAGAGTTCGAATCTATCCAGGGTCTGCGGAGCCCAGAATTCGACAAGGGCACATCGGCAAAAATTTACACTTGAGGAAAAGGAAGGGGTTAATGCACGAAGAAGAGAGAAAAGACAATGCATGACATTTGCTGAGAGGAAAAGTAGCATGCTTTTTTCATGTGGGGGTTTATTAGTTGGAAACCATATGTTCGTTTTTTTCCTCAATGTGTACCTATCAATGATATAGCATCACTTTTATCAACGTCTTGGTGCATCTTTTGTTGTTCACTAGGCTCCTGACCTTCAAGTAAAAATGCTCCACCTGATCTTTTGTAATTCCATGGCGTAGCACGGACATCCTACTAATGAAATTAAAAGAAATTGAATGGAAGAGCTCCTTGATAAATTGTTGACCCGGTTAAAATCGGGTGACCTAATTCTAAATTGAAGACCTTGATTAATTGTGAGGCCTTAAAGTTAGCAAGCATAGTGTATAGTATAAAAGAATTGAATGAAAGGGCTTTGAAAAATTGTTGAACCGGTCAAAATCGGGTGATACAATTTCAATTGGAGACCTCAATTGAATGTGGGTTCTTTAAAACTAGGGAGCATAGTGTTACAGAGGACAGGAGCTGCCACCATAATCTTCGGGTTGGTCCACCATCTTTTTCGACATAGGAGCATTGTCGGTCCTATATGACTTTACTGTTGCTGATACATCCATTTTTGTATTCTATTTTGTCAGATTGTCGATGTAGCTCATCATGCTTTTATAATGCTACATTTTTAGTTAATAAAGACATCCTTTATAAAAAAGGAGCGGGTACCGTCAAGTATACAACGTTAAGATTCAATGCATCTACAATTATTATATCATCCATCCACATAATAATATTACTGCATCGAGACGGTTTGATCCTTCTCTTCTATTATATGAATTATGAAGCAGAAGAAGAAAGAGTCGGGGGCTTGGAGTTGGAGATGATTTTGGTACTCATGGGTTAATGGTGAAACTGTTGGTCCATCTTCAAACCTTCGTGCAATGCAGCGGCCTCAGTAGGATACCACATCTGATGCGCCTTAGCATCGTAGCTCCAATGAAGTCATCTATGTGGTCACAAATAACAACTCCCGAGAGAGCTTGAGTAAAGCATCAACATCAGTACTTGTTGCCCTCACAACGGTCTTCTCCAACAATTTAGGCGGGGGAGGTATCATGCTTCCCCCCACCCGAACAAAATTAAACGCCACAACCTGGATAACTAGAGCTAGTTCGTGAAAATTTTAAAAAGTTCCACGATTTTGAAAAAAAATGTCATAGATTACAAAACAATTCGTGAACTTGAGGAAAGCTTGCAGGTTTGGAAAAAGGTTCATGGATTTGAAAAATCATGAATTGAAAAAACACCATGAATTTATAAAAGTTGTTCATCAAAATTGAAAAATTACTCAAATTTTTAAAAAGTCCAATTTTTTCAAAAACAAATTGCGTAAATAAAAGTGAAATTTAAATTTAAATTGAAAATACATAGATAAAAACGAAAAAAGAGAATTAAAGAAAGAATTTTTTACGAGAAAACAAAAGAAACCCAGCCCAAAAATAAGAGAAAATCTTCTAGAAGTTTCCGAACCAGATGGAGGGAATAATGGGCCGGCCGCCCACATATGTCCCGGCGAACCAGGGTGGTGCGCGGCGGGCGCACCTATGTCTGGGAGCTCCTATCTGCCGCCCTTTGCGGCAATTTGTCGACCACGTGCACAGGCGGATATCCGACTGGGCCGGCCCAAGCTAGCGATCAACAGAGAACGTGTACTGTAACGCGAGTTTGTGGTCCAAAAAATGTCGCATTCCGTAGGTATCGAACGCAGGAGCTCCAGCTCTGGAACGCCTTTCTTTTAGACAACCTCACGAAGCTTTTTATTAATTCGTTTCAATGTTTACACAGACGGATGGAAGATCACCAGGGTGTCCTAACCAAACATGGCGACCACCCCCGAGAGAAAAAGCATGCTTCGCTAAGTTGTGAGCTTCATAGTTTGAGCTCCTAAACTCATGAATAAATTTTTTTAAAACAAAAGTGGTAGAATGGCCTATTATTTCATGTATGATCGCTCCATAGCTAGCCGCGTTCTCCTTCTTTATATCTTCGACCACCACTTTGTCAGCTCCGGAACGCCTGGTATTACCAACTAACCTTAAGGGCGTACCTGAATACTGGGCTGTGCGAAACACTTAAGAACCAGAACCATCGCAGATCCGAGTGTTTTTGAATTTTTGAACGGAAAACATCTGTTTGAGAAAAAGGGAAATGTTAAATGCGAACACCTTTTCAATTTGTGAACAAAATTTTCAAAAAAAAAAATTAAACATTTTCGAAAACAAGAACATTTTTTGAAAAATACTGAACAATTTTTTGAAACTCTGGGAAAATGAATAAGCGAACATATTTTCAAAGTGAACATTTTTCGAAATTCCAGTTTTTTTAAAACACAATTTTTTTTGGAAACTCTGGAAACAAAATTTGAAAATACAAACATTTTTGCAAAACGGGAATATTTTTCGAAATTCCAATTTTTTTGGAAATAACAAACATTTTTTGAAACTCTGGAAACAAAATTTGGAAACACAAACATTTTTTCAAAACTGGAACATTTTTTTTAATTCCAAGCAGAATTTGGAACGCGAAAATATTTTGAAACTCGGGAACGAAATTTGAAAAGATGAACATTTTTTTAAATATGCAAAGTAATTATTCGAACCGAAACATTTTTTGAACTCCCAAACAAAATTTTAAACATGAAGAAAATTTTGAAATTTGTGGACAATTTTTTAAAATGAGAACATTTTTTTAATATTCCGAACAAAATATGGAAACAAGAACTTTCTTTGAGATTAGGGAACAAGTTTTGAAACGGAATTTTTTATTGAAATCCCAACCTTTTACTGAAAAGTATGTGAAAATTTTGAACAAACACAAAGAGAAAAGAAAAGGAACAGAAAGGAAAAAGAGGAAAGACAAAGAAACAGAGAAGGAGGAAAAAAGAAAATACGAATAAAAAAACCATAACAAAGCGAAAACATCTAAAAAAAAACGGTTCAAGAATATTATAGAATGTCCCCAAAATCGTAAAACCAGGCTGGAGCCGTCCAGAGTACGTGAACGCTATAGTCTACTACCTTGCGTCGGATGTGAATCGTGTTGGGCCGGGCCATTTAGCTCGCATAGATTCAAAAATTTAGGATCCACATCTACTAGATGCCACCGAGCCGGTCTTCTCCATTTTTCTTTTTACTTTTTTTGTTTTCTTTTGTTCCATTTCTTTTTTCTTCTCCGTTTTTGCCATTCTTTTTCCTTTCTTCTCAGATTTCTTTCATTCTTTTCCGTTTTTTCCTCCATTTTTTGTTTGGTTTTCTTTTTTCTTTTCTTTTTTGTGTTTTCTTATCTTTGTTTTCCTCTTCACTCTATATTTTCATACATGTCAAAAACATTTTTGGTAACAAGTGACCAACATTTTTTGTATACACGTTCAACATCGTCCCAATGCTATTTCAACATTTTTCATATAGTTTTTCAACATTTTAATAGTTATTCAACATTTTAAAAAATACTTGTCCAACATTTCTAATACTTGTTAAGCATTTTTTATATACTCGTTCAACATTTTTAATACCTATTTCCACATTTTTTAAGTATTTGTTAAACATTTTTAATACTTATTCAACAACTTTAAATACTTGTTCACCATTTTCCCAATTCTTGTTCAACATGTTTCATACACTCGTTCAACATTTCTAATACCTATCCAACATTTTTTAAAATAATTGTTCAACATTTTTAGTACTTATTCAAAATTTTCAAATACTTGTTCAACATTTTTCAAATTCTTGTTCAACATTTTTCATATGCCCATTCAATATTTTTTAATATCTATCAAATATTTTTTTTAAATACTTGTTCAACATTTTTCAAATTCTTGTTCAACACTTTTAAATACTTGTTCAACATTTTTCATATACTCGTTCAACATTTCTTAATACCCATTTAATATTCTTGAAATACTTGTTCAACATTTTTAATACTTATTCAGCATTTTTCACATACTTGTTCAGCATTTTTCAAATTCTTGTTCAACATTTTTTAATACTTCAACATTTTTTCAAATGTGTTTTTGAAGAATGTTTTTTGTAATATTTATATTTAGAAAATTTTAAAGTATAAAAAAAGAAGAACATAAAAAACTGAGAAACAGGTTGCTGTTGCCCGCGCGGGTGGGCCGGCCTAGATGCTCGCGCGCTTCAGCGAGTCGGACGCCTTGACTCTCGCTGAACCCGAGGAATAGCGATGCCCTCTAGAGGGATGAAATGTACTTGTTAGCTTCTAAGTCGGGTCGGCCCAGTGCGATTGCTATGATCTGGTCTATGCGAACATCCAATACTTGCGCAGAATGCGTCAAATAGGAAAAACGCCTATGTCTCGCTTCAACCAAGACAGTAGGAAGAGCAAGTAGTTAACGAGCGCTCCTTTGGGAGCCTCGCAACGATCAGCGTCACTTGGCGCGCTCTCAGTCATTCGCCACGTGTCGTGCTCTGGGCGCTCCCTCCGGATTTTTTTCCCGCACGCGTTTTCGGCTTTTTAGCAGTTTTTTTCCGGGTTTTTTTTTATGTTTTGGTTTTCCACCAATCTTCCTTAGCTTTTCGATAAAAAAATATTTCGGACAAAAAAATTGCGCAAAAAACGCGTTTCCTTTTTTTCCTTTCACGAGAGTCACGGTTTTGCTTTCACGAGAGTCACGGCCGTGCCTCCCGGAAACAAAAAAAAACGTGTTTCCTGTTTTTTTTTCTTTCGCGAAAGACACAGTTTTGCTTCCGCGAGAGGCATGTTGTGCTTTAGCGAGAGTCACGGCCGTGCCTCTCGGGAACGAAAAAAAACATGTTTTCTGTTTTTTTTCTTTCGCGAGAGTCATGGTTTTGCTTCTGCGAGAGGCACGATTGTGCTTTTGCGAGAGTCACGGCCGTGCCTATCGGAAACGAGAAAAACGTGTTTTCTATTTATTTTTCTTTCGCGAGAGTCACGGTTTTGCTTTCGCGAGAGGCACGGTTGTGCTTTCTCGAGAGCCACGGACGTGCCTCCCCGGAAACTGAAAAAAACGGGTTTTCTCTTATTTTTTTCCTTCCACGAGAGTCACCGTTTTGCTTCCGCGAGGGACACAGTTGTGACTTCGTGGAGGCACGGGCGTGCCTCTTTCGAAAAGGGAAAAAACTCGTGCTCCCGGTTCAGTTTTTTTGTCTGGATTTTTTTGTGAAAAAAAGTTTGTCAAAAGCCATCAACATGGGATCTAGTTTTGCGGATCTCGGCGCGAGAAATCTAACGATGAAAGCGGTTCGAGATTTGGATGCACGGTTTAAGATATAAAACATTTTGAATAAACGGATCTACGAAAAAAAAAACTCTTGGGTTGCGACAAGTGGCGCATATGCAGCGCGTCGCTAGTCATAACCTGGAAAGTTTGGAGTGATCTTTGCAACAAGTACTCCTCAACTAGTGATTTCGGACAGTAGGACGTCGCGCTTAAGGCGGCCGACAGATTGGGCCGGGACCAGCGCGGATACTGGCCTTCAGCGCTTTTTCCTTTTCTGCATTCTTATTTTTCATTTTTGTACTTATGCCTGTATTTTGAAATATTCCGGATACATCTATTATAAAAGTCACTTTATAAAAGAAAATTTAAAATGGTTATCATGCATTTATGAAATGTTAAATGTGTATAGAAAATGCAAAAAAAAATACAATGTGTAAGGAAAAATTAAAAAGAAAAATATTTGTTTTTTATTTTATTTGTAAAATATTAATCACGCAACTAGAAAATATTATATGCGTAGAAAAAATATTTCTAATGTATACAATAATTCTATACAAGAAGTGTACAATGTGTATGGCTAAAAATAGACATAAAAATTATATAAGTTCAAAAAAATCTTAATAATGTAATTGGACAATGCGAAATGCGTATACTATAAATGTTTCTGGTGTATACAAAAAAATGTGTAATGCGTATGAAAAAAGTAGGAATAAAAAAAATTTAAAAACAAATTAATCTTGCTTTTAGAAAATGTTAAATGTGTATATATAAAATGTTTCTGATGTATACCAAAAATATACAATGTTTACAGAGAAAGTACACATGAAATATTATTTTTAAATGTTAATCATGTTTTCCAAAATGTTAAGCGTGTATATACAAAATGTTCCTAGTGTATAAAAAATATACAATGTGTATAGAATAAATAGACATCGAAAGATATAAGTTGTCAAAAATGCTAATCACGTATTTTCAAATGCGTATATAAAAAATGTTGCAAATTTAAGATTGTGTATGAAAAAAGTAGACATCAAAAACATATGTTGGAAAATGTTAATCATGTATTTACAAAAAAAAATCGTGCTGTTTATAAAAATGTTTATTACAATAAAAAAATGTTTAGCGTGTATTAAAAAAAAATGACCATGTAGTCAAAAAAGTGTTCATAACATGTTTTTTGAAGAAAAATGTACATCGTGTATTTGCAAAATGTAAAGTGTGTGTCAAAGAAAATGTTTCACGTGTACACCAAAAATGTACACTATGCACTGAAAAATTAGATATGTGTTGAAGAAAAAGGAAAAATGATGAATAGCGACAAAGAAACATAAAGAAAGCGAAGAAAAATGAGAAAAATCCAGAGGAAACCAAAGTATAACGAAAGAAAAAAGAAAAATCAGGGAATAAACGAAAGAAAACCGAAGACAAAAAAAGCAAGAAACCGGCAAAAAGCCAGTGCAAAAAAGAAAATGAAACAAAGGAACCAAAGAAAATGGGTGAAGACCGAGGAAAGAAACAAAAAAAACTAAAGAAAAAAGGAAAACAAAGAAACAAAGAAAACAAAGAGAAAACACTCAGTGAAAACCGGTAAAGAAATGAAGAAAACCGATGGAAAATAATAAAACCGAAGAAAAAATGAATAAAACCATTGAAGAAATTGTTAAACCCGAATGAAAAAGAAGAAAATGAAGCGAACGTAGCGAGCGCAACATGCAGTCGAACAAATAGGCCGGCCCGGTACTGTAGCATGTAGGGAACTTCTTCGGGAGAGACGCTAGATACTCTCGCTATAAAGGAGACTAGTATGTATGCGCGTGCAATGCACGTCTTAATAGAACGAAGTGATTGGAGTCTGGCTGGAAAAAATGTCGGAGTGATTTTGAAGAAAAAAAATTCCTCCCGCAATTGCTTTTAATATCATACAAAAGACTGTATGTTCACATCTAAAATACTTTATATTACTTTACTTTCTTTTTCTCCCCGTTCTCCTCCCAAATCATCTTATCTAGGCTCAAGTCGTCATGCGCTCTAGTGGTAATATGGCACATGAGGCATCACATATGGGCCTTTTTTTCATGGAAGGGCAGCGGGAATGTTATGTTCTATAACACAGTAGAGGCAACATTAGTATACTGTTTATGGCGAATCCGGCTGATCTTAGCATTGGATATTAAAGACCAACGGTTATGAGTGATGCTCTAGATCCATTTCAAAACTGATACACTATATAATTCTCTTTGTGGTAACGAAGCCCGACCCCCGCGTCGCCCGAGCCGGACGACTCGGGGAAAATTCTAGCTGCCGCTGGCCGGCCGCCAACCTCCGCCCACCCCCCGCAACGCCGCCGCCGGAGGGCCGGCTAGCGAAGCCTTGCCGGTCTCGGGGATGGTGGCGGCGGGGCTGTTTCTCTCCTCCCCCAAACCCCTCCCTCCGTCCGCTTCCCCCCAGATCCGATGTCCGGCGACGACGCCGGCCTCCACCGACGGCGAGGGCGGCCGCCTTCCCCCGCAGCGCCCCCTGCTTGCTAGTGGTGCCAGCAGCCTCCTCCTGCGGCGAGAGTGTCCTGCCTCGGCTCCTGAGCCCTGGATGCGATTTGGGCTGCGGGCCTTCACCGGCCGGTTGCGCTGCCCTCCGGCCTGCTTCCGTGGCGGTCAGGAGGCGGCCATGAAGGCGGCGGGTTGTGCCCAACGATGGCTGCTTTCTGCAGCGTGCCGTCTGGGAGTTTTGGCTGCGCGAGTCCCCTTCACCACCGGCACCCCCACCCCACCCCGGCAGGGCGGCTTCGGCCCCGCGGCCATGGACCTGTGCCCCCTCCTGTGTCCATGGTCGGCCTATGCGGCTTTGGATCCGGCGCGCCCCGGGAGCGGCGCTCTTTCCGGCTCCTTTGGCTCGCAGGCTCCTCGGCATCTCCACACAATCACCCCCTGCCGATGCCTTGGTTGGCCGTCCATCCTGCCGCATCTTCGTCACCGGCACTCCCCGGGAGATGCATCCCCTTCCAGTTCCTTGGGCCCGTCGGCACCCCTACTGCTCCAGCTTGGATCTGCGCCCTTCCAGATCCTGGCCCATCCGGGGCTACGACCTCCGCCCCATCCCTCCTGCCTCTGATTACGCCCAGCCGCGCAACCCCGCCCTCCTTCAGAGCTCACGCATCGGGCGATGCCCGGTGCCTGACTCGGCGTCGGGCGTGGCTCTCCTTCCTGCAGTTGCAGTTTTAGCCTACGCCCGACGGCCTCTTCTCCGACTCGTGTTTCGACGGCTTAGGATTGCTCAGTATATGGCCATGGCGAAATCCATGCATCTTATGCTGGTAGCGGCGACACCCGCGGGCGATGTTCCCTTCTTTAAGGCGCTGCCATGGCCATTTTCTGTGCCCCTCTTCGAGCATCGGGGGAAACCCTAGATCAGCTTTTCTGATCATACGACGACAGCGTCTCGGTGTCGTTCTCCTTCATGAAGGCGTTGTCTTGGTTGCTCGCGGCGTCCTTGATACTGGATCTGGAGATGTACGTCGTTCCCTTCTTGGATTGCTTCTTTGGTCGGCGAGTTTAGCTGTGTTCTTCTTTGTTTGGGTCGAGTATCTGATACGTTTCCAACGTATCTATAATTTTTTATTGTTCCGTGCTATTATATTATCATTCTTGGATGTTTTATATTCATTTTATAGCAACTTTGTATCATTTTTGGGGAATAACCTATTGACATAGTGCCCAGTGCCAGTTGCTGTTTTTTGCTTGTTTATTTACTTTGCAGAATATCGGTACCAAACAAAGTACAAATGCCACGAAACTTTTTGGAGATTTTTCCTGCCCAGAAGACAACTTGGGAGCCAAGGAAGTACCGGAGGGGAGGCCCGTGGGGCCCACAAGGCACTAGGGCGTGCTAGAGGCCCCTGGCACGCCCTGGTGGGTAGTGGGGCCCACAAGCCCCCTCTCCACCGCCTCTCAGCTCTATAAATACCCAAATATTCCAGAAAACCCTAGGGGAGTCGATGAAAAACAATTCCAGCTGCCGCAAGTTCCAGAACCAGGAGATCCAATCTAGAGCCCTATTTCGGCACCTTGCCGGAGGGTAACACGGTCACAGAGGGGTTCATCATCCTCATTGGTGCTCCTCCGATGATGCGTGAGTAGTTTACCACAGACCTACGGGTCCGTAGGTAGTAGCTAGATGGCTTCCTCTCTCTTTTTGATTCTCAATACAATGTTCTCCTCGATGTTCTTGGAGATCTATTTGATGTAATGACTTTTTGCAGTGTGTTTGTTGGGATCCGATGAATTGTGAGTTTATGATCAGATCTATCTATGAATATTATTTGAGTCTTCTACGATCTCTTATATGCATGATTATTATAGCCTCAAATTTCTTCTCTGAAACTTTGGCTTGGTTTGGCCAACTAGATTGATTTTTCTTGCAATGGGAAGAGGTGCTTTGTAATGGATTCGATCTTGCGGAGCTCAATCTCAGTGACAGAAGGACAAGTGACACGCATGTATCGTTGCCATTAAGGATTAAAAAAATGGGGTCTATTCCTACATGAATAGATCTTGTCTACATCATGTCATCGTTCTTGTTGCATTACTCCGTTTCTCCATGAACTTAATACACTAGATGCCTGTGTAGGGGAACGTTGCATGGAAAACAAAAAAAATTCTACGCACACGCAAGATCTATCCATGGAGATGCATAGCTACAAGAGGGGAGAGTATGTCTACGTATCCTCGTAGACCGTTAAGCGGAAGCGTTTATCAACGCGGTTGATGTAGTTGTACACCTTCACGATCCAATCGATCAAGTACCGAACGTACGACACCTCCGCGTTCAGCACACGTTCAGCTCAATGACGTCCTCGCCTTCTCGATCTAGCAAGAGAGGTGAATTAGTAGACGACTTCCGGCAGCACGACGGCGTGATGACGGTGGTGGTGAACTTGTTCCCGCAGGGCTTCGCCGTGCACTGCAGAAAACTTGACGGAGGATGAAACCAGGGAGAGGGGCGCCTCACACGGCTTGGGGATTGTCGTGGGTGTGCTCGGCACAGTGGAACGTGTAACCCGCCTGCTGTCCAAGTCAACCACTGAATTTCCTGTAATTCATAGCGCCTAACAGAACGTAGCAGCAAGGGACGACCCACCTAGCGCCCCTCCCTCTCATGTATATATAGCTGGGGGAGGGGAGGCAACAAGGGTGCACCCCAAGGGTGGTCGCCGGCTGTCGCCGTCCTGGGAACAGGGGTCCCCAGACTTGCCTGCCTGCGGCCCACGGCGTGGCTCCACCAGCGGCCTGGTACGGCCCATCTTCATCAACAACCACTCAAGACCCTCGCGAGGGGCCAAGCCTCGCGAGGCGGACGACACAAGACCTCCTCAGGGGCAGCCTCGCTAGGCTGGCTCACGAGGAGCGGAGATATCAAGGCGGAGGGGCACCTCGCAAGGTTCACATGACATGAGCCATGACGACCGAAGCCAGGCGGGCGCCAGTGGGTGCAGAGTGCCAGTTTCCTCTTTGGTGCTAAAGAGGCAGGCGCAGGCGAGGAGTCCCAAGGAATCAGGCAAAGGTTTCCATATCGGTGCAACAAGACCAAGACCAGCAGGACAGGAGGACGGAGGTCATCACGGAGCCCACAGCTACATCACCACCAGAGCCTTTGGCAGGCGAAGACCACCTTTTGTCAGGATAGCTTGTACTAGTTGTCTCCCTTCAAAATTGGCCGTTGTGGGATCCCTTCCCGCCTAACATTTGGGAAGAGGACCAGGGCCTCTATAAATAGGACTAGCCACCACCCTAGCAAGGAGGCGGGATTCAGATCATCCACACACACACACACACACACACACACACACACACACACAAGCTCACCGAGCTCAAGAACACCTCACCTCAGGAGGCTGTTCTTCCCTTGTACTTGTTCATCCCCGGCCTGCAAGGCAATCCACCATACCACACTGGAGTAGGGTATTACACCACGACGTTGGCCCGAACCAGTATAAACTCTTGTGTCCCTTGTTCGTTGGGTTCGGCGAGCTAGGCCTCGAGATCGTTACGCGAGTGAGCTAGAGAGGGAGAGAGATCTTCGTGCGCACCCCAGTGTTCGAACCTCAAGGGTTTGCCGGAACCCGTAATCTGACATATGGCGCGCCAGGTAGGGGTGCGCTGAAGCCTTTCTTCCGTCGATCCGTGTTCCACTGCTTCACCGTGTCCATGGCCGATGCTCGCCGAGCTCGTGCTGAGCACCGGGCCGCTCTTGCCGCCCGCGTCGCTCAGACGGCGCCCGTTGGCGGACCTCCTCGCCATTCTCCATCACCCGCCGCCACCGGCCCGGCGGGAAACGAGCAACAAGCTTCATCGCTGCACCCCTCTGTGCGGCGGGACGGCCACACCGCCACCCCGTCGCTGACTCCGGCTGCCTCGTCGTCCCATGCTCGTCGCGTGCCCATGGACGCGCAGGCCGTGCTGCTCATGGCACGCGAGCTCCTGCGTTACTGCCCGGTCGATGACCTCTACGAGGACTGGTTGGACTGCATCGCTGAGCTCGTCAGCGCCGCTGGGGGCTCCCCCGCACCATTACTCTCGCTGCCTCGCCCGCCTCCAGCTGCGGGCGACGTAGCTCACGGAGCGCCTCCACCACCTCCGCATCAAGACGATGCCCTAGCACCAAGACGCGCAGCCCCTCGGCGCGATCCGCCGCGCCGGGCGCCCGCGCACGATGAAGGAAGCTGCCAAGAAGTCCCCCGACGGCAAGAAAACGCCCCTACACTTCCAGCACCACAGCGCCAAGACTGCGTGCCGCCTGCGGCGGCGGCGCGTGGACATCAAGATCAAGCTCCGCCTCCACGACGGGCTCCGGTGACCACAGTAGGCTGCCGTGCGTTCACTCCTAAGCTGCGTAGCATCGTCTGGCCCGGCAAGTTAGGGCCATACCTGCCTCCGCGCTACGACGACACTCCTGACCCTGCAGAGTTCTTGCAGCTCTATGAGCTGAGCATCGAGGCGGCCAGCGGCGACGAGAAGGTCATGGCGAACTGGTTTCCCATGGCCCTCAAGGATGGTGCGCGTTCGTGGCTCCTTAACATGCCCGCGGGGTCAATCTCCTCCTCGGGTGAGATGCGCGAGCGCTTTGTCGCCAACTTCCAGGGCACTCGCGACCGCTCGCCGGCCGCGGGTGACCTACGGCGCATCAAGCAGCAGCCAGGAGAGACCCTACAGAAGTACATCCAGCGCTTCAACAGCGTTCGCCTCAAGATTCCCAAGGTGACGGATGAGGCCATCATCTCAGCATTCTCCGATGGCGTCCGCGACGTCAAGATGAAGGATGAGCTCGCCATCCACGAGGAACTATGCACGGCCCTGGAGATGTTCAACATGGCGACCAAGTGTGCAAGAGCTGAGGAGGGGCGCCTCTCCCTCCTCGAGCTCCCTGCTGCCGACCCAGAAGAGAAGAAAGCCAAGGCCAAGGACGTGAAGCGCAAGGGAGCAGCCGTGCTCGCGGCCGAACCAGAGATGAAGCGCGGCCGAGATCACCCCGAGCCATCCAAGAGCAGCCGTCCGTTATGTGCCTTCCACAACGTACACAGCCACAACACCAATGACTGACAAGAGCTCAGGACCATTCATGATGGACGCTTCGGTCGACGCCCCGAGCGCAACGACCGGGGCTACAGCCGAGGAGGAGGACGTGGTGGAGGACGCTGGGATGACCGTGGTCCTCGCCAGGAGTGGCGCGGCCGGCCTCATGAGGACCGCTGGCAGGACCAGCCTCATGAGGGCGCCTGGAGGGACCAACCTCGTGAGGACCGTCCTCAGGGCAATGCTGGCCTCCTCCGCTGCCGCCGCCACCAAGGAGGAACGACGACCATCATCAAGACGAGGGGCTGGGGGCTTCCAGGAGCCTCGCGCCATCGCCTGCATCTTGGGTGGTGCTCAAGCCCCAACCTCTCAGCGCATCTTCAAGCAGTTTGCTCGTGAAGTAAACGCGGCCCTTCCCAGGCTCGAGGCCACGCGCCCGCTCAGGTGGTCCAAGTGCGCCATCACCTTCAGCTCGTCAGACCAGCTCAAGTGCGCAGCAACTGCCGGCACCCTCCCGATGCTCTGCTCACCCGTCATCAGCAACGTTCAAGTCACCAAGACCCTCATCGACGGCGGCGCAGGGCTCAATGTCCTGTCCGTCGAGACATTTGATAGCCTCCAAGTGCCACACGATCAACTACAGCCTACCAAGCCCTTCTTAGGAGTGACTGTCGGCTCCACCACCCCGATAGGGCAGGTCCGCCTCCCTATCACCTTCGGCCGGCGTAACAACTACCGCACCGAGCTCATCGACTTCGATGTCGCCCACATCCGTCTGCCATACAACGCCATCCTTGGGTATCCGGCCTTGGCCAAGTTCATGGCAGTAACCCACCACGGCTACAACGTCCTCAAGATGCCAGGGAGCAGGGCATCATCACGGTCCCCTGTGAAGAAAGAGATGCAGTGTGCTCCCTCGAGCGCGCCTTCCAAGCCGCAGCGGCCGAAGACTCCGACAACGAAGGCACCCTGTACCCTCCTGAGGCCATCCCCAAGAAGAAGAAGCAGCTACTCCACCCAGGGCCTCAAGAGAGCGGTGTTTCTAGCGGCACCACCTCAGGATCTGCGCCCGCAGCTGGGGCGCCTCCCTCCCTTGCATAGCAAGGCGCGCCCGGTGCCCTCCTCGGGCAGGGCTCGGGGGCTCTTTTCTGGAGGGCCTTAGACCTAGCCAGCATCACGAGGGAGGCGCTCGGGAACCATGTGGAGGCATGCTTCTCCGCACGTTTCCCTCAAGAGAGCACAAGGCGTGGAGCGTCCAGTGCTCAGGAGTTCATCACCAAGGCCACCAAGGAGCTTCAAGAAGCAAGGACCATACGCGGCAACCGCCGCCCATCACCCGGCGTAGCTCCCCATCCTGGCGAGGACGGCGAGCTGTGCGTCTGTGTCAACATCCCAGGTCTCTACAGGGCCACATCTCAAGAGCGCTTCTGGCCTTCGCACGTTGGTCGGTGCGAGGGTCCACCTCACAGCTATGTTCGCATGCCATTTGGCCTGCCGAACGCGGCTGTCACCTTCCGCGCCACTTAGGGAGCGTCCTGGCGGCTCAGGAGGCCATGCATCACGCAGTCTTGGCAGAGATGGCGACGGTCCTCGAGGAACCACCCGAGCCCCGGAGCCTCCTGAGGCTCGGGGCCCTGGTGGCTCGTGAGGAGCGGCCCCTTCAGCACGCACCTTCAGCTACTTCAACACTTCTTCGGCAACGGTACCAGGTGACATTTTCCGGTTTACTCAGCTGGGAGCGCCCCACGGGCTGCATCATTCCCAGGTCGCACGGGCCTGTCCCTGCGACGCGTATCTTCTTACTTCTTTAGTTTACCCTGTTGGGGGCACCCCTCGGGCTGCATCATCCCCAGGCTGCTCGGGTCCGTCCCAGTGGCATGTATCGTTCTTGCATCTATCTGAGCTAGCTTGCCTCATTGCTTGAGTCCTTTCATTATTATTACCTGCCTATCCGGTGCTTCGATACCATGAGCGCTGCAAGACCACCCACAACCACCCTCACCACCGCGGAAGCCGCGCACCGGTTGTCTTTCTTTAGGATTCTTTGCATGAGGAAGCTAGGCACGGCGTCTGTGCTCGGGTCCGTCCCTGCAGCGTCGATAAACCCAACGACTGAGCTATGTCTGGCGGGCCGGCCCCGTTCACGTCACCTCCTGGGGTCGTTGGTGTCCGGCCTCCTCATGTAATCACCTTAGGAGATTCATCTGGCACAGGTTGCCTAACCATCTCGCAGGATCACACTAGCTATCAAGAATCAAGACCAGGCACAACCCGCCTTGAGGTAGGGCCTCGTGAGTCCCGCGCTGGCTCACGAGTCCCCAGACACACCTTGTCTAGCCCTGCCGTGCAAGCCACGTGTCAGGGCGGGGCTGTACACACCCCGGGGGCTCCACTCAGAGGGAGCCCTCGCCCACGCACCAGTGGAAGCACCATGCTCCGCGCTGGCAGTCGACACGGTCGAGGAGCGGCTATGCCCGTGCAAGTGCAGAAGCACTATGCTCCGCGCTGGTGATAAACAACTAAGGGCGGCCTCGCGGCCGCATCAACCTCAGGGAGCCACCCGGCTCAGTGTCTAGCCTCACCGCAACGCTTTCCCCTCGGGAGAGTCGCGCGAGGGGGATGGGCACGGGGGCTACGCTCAGGTCACGCCTAGCATACGCCGCCCTGCCAGGTCCCTCGGACTTGGTCGTCGCGCGCCCCCTCCCCGAGCGGAACCTCGGCGAAGACAGGTATGAAGGTCTTTTTGCGCGTCAAGGGGGACTCCTGAGCATCGCGACTCAGGAGCCTAACTGGCCACGCAGCCCCTCACCCCTTGGTTCCGTCCTGGTGATCCGGACGGTCCAACGGCGGCTGAGGTGCGGGGTCGGGCCCTGCCGACGTAGAACACTAAGGCCTACCCTTGCGTCTCCTTCCCGCAGGCCGTTTGCGCGTCGAGGGGGACTCCTGAGCATCGCGACTCAAGAGCCTAACTAACCACGTAGCCCCTCACCCCTTGGTCCCGTCCTGGTGATCCGTATGGCCCAACGGTGGCTGAGGTATGCGCGGGTCGGGCCCTGCCGACGTAGAACATCAAGCAAACGGGAAGGAAGTCGCGGAAT